>NC_133948.1:0-300000 GCF_031877795.1 Strix aluco | reverse complement strand
GGTCATCTCTTGTCCGTGGCTTCCAAATTAGACAGAATTAACCCTACAGGTCATCTGTAGTTACTGTGCTTTTGCACTTGTGATGGTCTATGAGAATCTTTGGCCAAGGTAAGCAGAGAGAGAGAGAGAAAGATTTTTATTACATCAGCTGACAAACTTGTAAAGGGGGGGAAGGACGGAGACAGGCCTATAGGCATAGACAGCTTTATCTAAAAACATAACTTTTTTCCTTGGTTGTTTTTTAATTACCCAGTATAATGCAAGACCTCACCTCTCTCTGTGAGCCCAATCTCTTTTGCAATTCCTAAGAAATTTTACCTTGACCTAAATGCTTCCATGAATTAAGCCTCATTAACTTCCTTCATTGAATATCTTTCCAAGATATGCTGTTCTACCTTGTCCTGGTTTAACCAGGATAGGGTTAAGTTTCCCCAGCAGTGGGGGGGGAGCTCTAGCCGGGTTATTCAGATACCATGCGGACCTCACATCCTGGCAGGTCACATTTTCCTGGAGCGGGAGCGCGGTGCACTCGTGGTTTTGTACATCGTGCTTCAAACTGCTGTATTTGGTAGCTATTTTGCTCTGTTCATTGCTATCACTATTACTGTTATTGTTATTGTTGTTGTTTGTTGTGTTGCTATTGCATTGTTGTATTAAACCTTTCCTTATTTCAGTCTTGGGGCTTTGTACTTCACTCCCTTTGTGGGGGAGGGGCAGCGGCCGCGTGGTCTCAGACCCCGGCAGGGGCTAAACCATCACATACCTACAAATACCTTTTCTAGACAGGTAAAAATTCATATGCTCATCAACAGCACTTCAAAAGAAGTAACAGAAGAGAAGCAAATGAAGAAATGTTTTTCCTTTATTTATGCATACAATGAAAATTGAATTAAATACAACCTGACCAAATGTTAACAAGGCAAACTTCCTTTGTTCATTTCTCGCATTTATTTAGCATTTTAGATGGAAGATCTAGGGATCACAAGTGTCATTTTATGTCACTGTGAACTGTATCAGAATTATCACACCAGGTAGCACGTTTCTGAAAAATAAGTGATTATTTTATTGGTCAGATTTGTACACTGGGTTCTCATTTTTTTTCTGTCCTTTCAATTTCATTAATTAGTTATTATTTTAGAGAGGGTCTTTTCACATTTAACAGACTTTCAAATTGAATTAATCAGACCTGCTTACTTATACAGACTAATACTTTAGTCTTTGGAGTATTATTCCACTGGGTCTCTCTGGGAAGTAAAATACTATCCACAGTATGTGAGGATACAAACAGCTACCTCAGTGTCTTCCTTTGGCATACTATTGTGAAAAAAACCCACTTGTGATATTTGGGTTCTTCTTGCAGTATAAAGACAACTGTGTAGTTTCAGGATAAAGAAAATCAAAACTAATTTGAAATTTTATCTTTCAAGTTCTTCTTGTAGTGGGTGGGCTTCACTTGCTCATTTAGGCAGTACTGCACAGCTATAACATTACAGTTATTTCTTGAGTAGGCTTTGAATAACAGGAGAACAATCATAGATCTCAAAGATAAAATAAAGTGAAAAGTTTAAGCTGTCATAGTTCTCCCACATGATACAACAGGGAGAAAAAAAATAGTATTTAAAAGATAACTAAATATTTTGAAAATGGAGGATAAGGAGTTTTCTGCTCAAATAGCCAGTGAATCACTTTGTTAACATCACTTCTCTTTCAATAAAAAGCTCTCCAAGTTTTCAGCTACTTATGCTGTTTCCTTTTTAATATATTATTTTTTATTATTTCTTACAGGAAAAGTACAACAGTAACACCAAATGGAAGAAAATATCTGATATAACTTCTACTTAATCTGTGACATGACCTGAGAAATGAACAGGTGAAACGAAGAGGTGAAATAGTTCAGGTATGTTACTTCATCCAAGAGAAAAAACTATGAAGCGTTCAGAGATTTCATTAGAGAGTAACAAAACATGAATATATTTGAAATGACGCAAGACAGTTTTGTTCACAATCCATTATAGACTCCCGAGTTCCACAATCCCTTTTGCCATATAAGCTCACTGAAGGAAAAACAAGGGCCGAAAAGCACCAGGCGATATACCTGTGCTGTGCTGGTAAAGATAAAAGGAGAATTTGGAACCCAATATACTCACTGTACCCTTCTGAAGACTCAAAGTATAAACGCTGTAAACTACCTTTGGCACAGCTCAGCTCATCTCCTCTGTCAATAAGAAGGTATCTGGGACTTTCAGGAAACCATGGCAGGAATAAAAGTTGAGCAAATGCTGGGAAACAGCTGCTGGATAGCAACAGAGGACAGTATGTTTCTCCACCTAATAATTCCCTGGGAAAGGTGTGGAAAAAGAAGAAAAAAAAAAACAAAACCACAAACAAGTAATTAGCTATTGGTAACTATTCAGAAGACTTTTGGGAGAAAGATGTTTGTCCTTCGAGGAAAGTTCCCTTGTAACCAGTTACCCATATCCTGTGAACCTCAGCAGAAAGGGGCTGGGAAAGTATTTTCCAGCCACTCTGAAATCAGGTTCCATTCAGGAAGAGACAAGCAACACCATGGTACTGCTGCTTATCGCTGTGTTGGTCCTAAGCACTATTGTCAGGTTTGCCAAAGCTGCGTTTTCTAGCAACGCAGGAAAAGAAAAGCACATGGACTTCACCTTAAGGTTGGCAGCAACATTTGCTTTTGAGAATCATACAGTAATTTAGGCTAGAAAGGAACTTGGGAAGTCATGATTCCACCTCCCATTCAAAGCTGATCTAACAGGAAGGTGTATTACATAGAAAGGAATCATTAAAATTGGTACAGTTAGAACCCACAGGATGATATGTTGTGTGCAAACTTGTCAGAATAGTGTATTGCATTTTAAATATGGACCCTAGATTATGCAGTCTGAAGCTTAGATTCTACTTTGTAGCACTTCACACCTGAAGTATCTAGCAAAATCAGTTAATTCAGAAGCTGGTGATACGGAAAAAGAAAAGAGAAGTCTAAGTGCCTTTGGCATAGGGACAGAGGAAAAATAGATAATGTGCTGTTACTCAGGGTACGAGCAGTTGCTCTTGGGGCAGTGGAAAGCTTCTAGCAGGCTTCATGAGAGAAGCTTTTCATCCTGAGGTTGTGCATTCTCTGTTCTTGGAACCCTTTAAGATCCAACTGGATAAAGTCCCTAGCAACTTCATCTGATCTCACAAGGGACAAAACCAGCAGTAGTTGCTCTCAAATCCTGTCTTACGAATGTCCACTGTCTCCAGCAAGAAACTGGCAGGAAATATGAACTCAGCATAAACGTGCCCATTTTACTGATGCTGTTCTGGCTGCCCCATCTAAACTGAGGACACGGCACAAACGTTTTGCAGGCGTAGGAATAAGGTGACAAAAGCAGGGTTTTCTTCTCACAGGTAGACCTGTGTGAAGCTGATTCACTAATGCTACAAGGGCCTCAATTAATGTTTTGCAAGGAGCTGAAGGGAATTGGAATTCTTTACATGCAAGTAATGCAAGGCAGGAAAAAAAAAAATGCATTTCTAACCTCAAACCAATTATTTGTCCTGTCAAAATCCCTCCAGTCAGAAAGATGGAAGTCCCCATGGCCATGCCACCTCTAAGATGTTTTGGGGCTACCTCACCAATATACAGAGGCTGCACACAGATCCCAATACCTACAAGTAAGTAGAAAAACATTTTCCTATTAATAGATTCTGCTTTGAAAAGAGTTACTGAACCAAAACATGTAGGAAATCAGACTTAGTTAACTTCCTATTAATTTAGCTGCCTCCAGATTCCAAGTTAGACTACAGAATATTTTTGTCATCATATCTACAAAGCAGCAAACACATATCATACCACCTAAAGAATCAGCAGTAAGAGTAATTTATCATTCACCATAGTTTACTGAAAGTAGGAATAGGAAATCATTCACCTGAATTTATGCCAATCAAAAACCTTCCAACAATCAGTAACTCAAACAATCCTGTAGGAAAACTGATCCCCATTAAAATGGAGGCCAGTATTGCTACAATATTATTCATCAAAAGAGCTCCTTTCCTAAAGAGGAGGGGAGAAAAAAAAAACACCAACATCATTAAGAAAATCTGCAATAACACATTTTAAGTTTTCCTTTCTGGTAATATGGAAAAAAACCATGGTTTCTACTGAAGAAACATGCTATTCACTGGAAATCCAGATATCTGATACAGCTATTCACTTATTTTTAAAAAAAAGTCTAAACATAAGGATAATGCATAAATATGACAGAAATGCCTGACAAGGCAGGAGTGAGGTTTCGTTCCTTTATGCTGTATCTATACAGAATGTGCATGAAACGTTACAGATTACGCAGCACGTCCTTACTGGCATGAAGGCTGCAAATGTGTATGGGGGACCTGTGTTTCCTACCACAGGGCATGTGCACACTCCTACTTAGATTTCAACAAATGTAATGGAAAGACTAGACTGGAAGGCTGTAATTCAGGGTTCATCTTCTAAAGTCACATTGTAACAAACTGTAAAATTCTACCAGAAAACTCTGCTTTGAAGTGAAAAACATCTATAGTCACCAAAGGTACATTTTCTCCCACTCTTTTTCCACTTATTTACTTTATATTCCAGTGAGAAAGTAGGAAAAGAAAACATGCTGCTATAACTCACCTGCCCAGCCGAATCGCCATGCTGCCTCCAATAAAGGCTCCACACAGGCCTCCAAGTGAAAATACAGAAGCAATGACAGACCAAAGAAAAGTCAGCAAATCTGGACTTAGTTCCTTGTGATAACGACTGGTCCAGGTTTCATTTAAGAACCTGTGTATATGCTGCAGTAGAAAATGTTGAATGTGTAGCATTATGCGTAGCCCGACAGCGCAGCACTATAAATAACTTGCACCTCAACCTGAAAACCAATACTGGGAGCTAACAAGATACCATCTTAGTTGGTATTTTGGTTTTGTATTACCATTTCCTATGCCCCATACATCTCAGACTGCTGAGCAGCTTTGCTTTCATACCCTACCCCTGGAGAGGCTGTGTTCCACTAGAGGAGAAACATAACCTGTCCACACACTGCTCCAGAAGAGTGTTGAGGTCCTTCTAAATGAAGGGGGGACAAGGTGGATGGGTAGGTCCTACTGTTTTTTAGGAACATCTCAGAGCACAGAGGTCTCACATAACCTAAAAAAAATTTACTGTCAGAAGACTCATTCTGACACTTGATTTAAATCTTCCTGCCTTAGTGTCATCCAACAATTCATAGTAAAATCCCTTTCTGCAACTCTAATATTCCTCTGCCTTTCTTACAGTATAAATGTGTCAGAACTTTTAAACTGTCATTTTACATGCTTTGTTTCCTAAAATTTGTCTTGCGAAACTCTTGAACTTACATGTATCTGTAATCAGAGGCTCCCATTCTTAGCCAGCAAACAAAGACTTAACAGAAGACAAACTTGCTGGACTCTCCCTCTGCTTCCAGCACATTACATCATCTTTCACAAACAGCTCATTTTAAACTTTGTAAAAAGCATACAACATTGTAGCAAATTCAGCCTTCACAGTTTCACAAGAAAATAAATCAGCTGACAGCAGAAAATTATACCCACTGCTTGCACAAGACCATCTGCTTAGATCCTCGAGTCATCCACAAAATATGCAGAATCCTCAAAGCCATGGCAATGGATGCAAAAGTAACAAGTAGGTGAAGATACCTACAAGACACTCGGACACTACAGATGCAACTTTCTGACTCTCTAAGATCTTCCTCGGTAACCTGCCTTGTGATGGACAACTGTAACCATCCTTTCTCCCTGCTACCCAGTGATAGGAGGCAAGGGAATGGTTCAAGGCTGCGTCAGGGGAGGTTTAAACTTGACATTAGGACATTTTACAGACAGGGTGGTCAAACCCTCAACAGGCTTCCTAGATAAGTGGTCAATGCCCCCAGCCTGTCTGCGTTTATAAGAGGCATGTGGACAATTAATAACATGCTCGAACTTTTGGCCAGCCCTGAAGTGATTGGGCAGCTAGATTAGATGATCTCTGTAGGTCCCTTCCAACTGAAAATGTTCTGTTCTGTTCTTAATGTTCTGGGCTATGGTAGTCAAAGGTTTAACTGGAAACCGTTACTTATCCATTCATTCAATTAATCCTTCTAAACCAGACTTTAACAGGTATTTATGTTGCATATCTGACATAGAATACCTCTGATGGGAGGTACTCACAAACAAATTCACATGAAACCATTATGGAAATCAACCAGAATCCTCCATAGGAGAGCAATCCTGCTTTGGTTCCCGCTGCAATCGCAGTACAAGTGCCTCTGGCCTCTCGGCCAGTCAGACAGGATACCTCCATTACCCCAAAACAACCTGTGAACAAGGGACAGTATTTTACCTGGGTGGGTGCATTGATAATGGAAACATTATACCCATACTGGAAGGTCCCTCCAATTCCAACAGCACAAACAGCCAGAAACAAGGTCCAGCTGGGGAACTAGAGAACAGAAGAGAGGAACAGGCGTAAAAAGAGAGAGGGCCTTGAACCCACATGCATATAATATCTAGGAGAAAATCACAGTGAAATATATCATGTATTTAGTTTTGAACAGTGAGAGTATTTGGTGAGAAAACTACATAAACTCTCAAACACCTGCAGCAGGAGAAACATTTCACACTGACTTTGGCCACAATCACTAAGGTCTTTGAGAGATGCAACAATTACAAGCATCCAGGTTAAGCGCAGGCAACACAACCACAGCACTGCCGACAGCAATTCACTGACCTGTGTCAATACTTTTTGTGTGAACCACGCTGCTCACAGTGTCTATTTTCTATGAAAGAACGTTAGGAGTATGTTTGATTTTAGAGGCCCAATGACTCAGTGTAAGAATTAACCAAATCCCAGTTTCTGGCTCACATTTCATCCAAGATGTGAGAAATAGTAACAATATTTTATTTCCCTCAGTGAGCCCCTAAATTGATTACTAGATGTCTGCAAGTTAGCAGGTACTAAACCTTAAATCAAAACATTTTGTTCACCAATAACAGTATTCAATCTAAAGTTTATTAGCATGTATTTTTTAATTTTTCAATATTGATTACCTAGTTACATCCCAAAATTAGTATTTAGGAACTAAAGTTAATAGACTCCAACTCAAGATGTTTTAAGGTCAACAGAAACCACTATTATGATACATTCAATCTCAAGAGAGTCTAACTGGTCATAAAACATTACACTTGGGATGAGGCCTCTGGGCCAGAGAAAATCTCTAGAGGTTTATACAGTGTCTGGCTTTCTTCTGGGATGCTTCCTGACTCTACTTTTTATTGAATACGACAGTACTAAAAATAGCATCCAGTTCAAATGTTTAGCAATCCTCTCAGTAAAAATTAAGTTCTAGTTTCATCACATAGTATCTTTTTGTCTAACTGCAGCTGGACCCAACAATGTCTCCTATATTAAAGGCATTTTGGTGATCAAATTTCATCTTCCTTCACAGATAAAGACTGTACATTATTCTTTTTTTCATAAGCTTGTACTCCCTGAATTTCTCATTGTAAGGTATGTAGACTAGCTCATCGTTCTCATTCTTGCTCCAGTTCCCAGAAATGCCGAGTTATTCCAGATGCTCTACTGTATTCTGAAAGAGCTGCGTCTTTTGTGACGATACTTCATCAAAACTTCCCTCATTCAGGACTGAAATTCAGAAGTCAAAATTGATCTTATTACAGTAAAATGCATTTAATATTTTCTTATGGTTTCCTGAGAATAAAGTGTTTCTCTGAATGAATTCAGAGTAATAAATAAGGACTGCAGTGAGTATGGTAGAAAAAAAATAGAGGTGGTAAAAATAAAGGCGCTGCACAGTCAGACCTTTCTATTATCCAAATACTGTCAGCGTATTTTGGGTGTCTCATGGGTACAACCTGGAATCTAGAACAGACAGAAAACAAACAAAAACCCCAGTATCATTAACATACATCACATATCTTATGTTGTGTTGTGACAGCTCTGTTCCTCCTGCCCCAGTCAGCTCATTACAGTAACGTGTTACAGTGGAGTTTGGGTCCCAATTTCTTAAGAGTGTGGACAACAGCCTTATCTGTTCTGTCTCCTGACAGTTTATAAGCACTTTCACCTCATTTTAGAAACATGCCACAAACCAAATTCAATTTATATTTAATGTAAAACACAAGAATCAGAAAACGTGCTTTTACAGCTTCCATTTTACAACAAGCTAGGTGTCTAAGGAAAACACAAAACTTTACAAGCCTGATCGTCTGTCTTTTTATTTATAAGTAAACAGGAAACAATTGGAAACTTTCACATCTGTGCATCACTGTCAAAGCTACAAACTCTGCTGGCCCCCACATCGCCTGCAGAGGCCGAGACAGCTCTGCTTACCTTGCCGTGCGCGCTAGAGCCTCCGAGCAGGGGCCGGTACTCCATTCTGAGTACGGGCTGGATTTGATTTCCTTTGCAAAATTTAGTAAACTACACTACAGGAATAAAAGGCGCCAAAGAAATGAAGTTATTTTTGTATTAAAACACAGACTTTTGCTTTCCATCTCTAGCCATTTTTTTTAGGACAGAAATGTCCAACGTCCCTGAGGGCCCAGAGGAGCGCCGGGCGCACCCCGCGCACTGCACCTCTCCGCCCCCCGCCAGCGCCCAGGCCCGCAGAACGCCCGCGCCGTTACCTTCTGCTCCGGTGACATCGCTCCGGCCTCACCCGCCCGCTGCCGGCCCCAGCCACCGCCCAGGGGCCGGGGGAAAGGGTCGAGCTTCCCATCTGACCGGGATTTGGCTGCCGCGCGGGTGGCCCCCCCCGACCCGGCGGCGCTGGCTGCCGGCCGCGGAAATTAGGCCAAGCCGCCGACAAAAGCGGCTCTGTCTCGGCGCTCCCTCAGGGGCTGGGGCTGTGCAGCTGCCAGGGCGGGCAGGGGCCTCCCACCCCGGGGCCCGCGCCGCGCCATGCCCGCCACGGCACCACCGCGGGGAAGGGGAGGGCGAGAGCGGCGCGGGCTGCCGCCGCCCGGGACTGACTGCAGCTCCCGCCGCCCCGGGACTATAGATCCCTCCGCGCGGGACAGACTGCAGCTCCGTCCGCGCCCCGCTGGCCGGGACTACGGCTCCCGCCGCCCGGCACTAACTACAGCTCCCTCCGCGCCTCGCGGGCCGGGACTACAACTCCCGCCGCGCCCCGCGGGCTCCCTCCGCCCAGGACTACAGCCCCCATGGTGCCCGCGCCCGCCTCCGCCGGGCGCGGCGAAAGGCCTAGAAGGGCCCTGGGCTCCGCCGGGGCAGCTCCGGGCCCGGCCCGGCGGTGAGCGCTCTGCGGCGCGGGCGGGCGGGCGGCTGGCTGGCTGGCTGCTGCCGCCGCGCCGGGGTGGCGCCGGCTCCCCTCAGCCGCGCAGCGCGGGCCTCCGGCGGGAGCGGGCCGGCGGCGGGAGAGCGGCCTCGGGCCGGGGGCGTCCCGTCGCACGGCGGGAGCCGGCGCCGGCCCCGGGCCGCCCCGCTCGGCGGCGCGGGCGGGCGGCGTTGATGTCCTCTTTCTCCCCGGCAGCAGGAAATGGCCGCGCTGGGCAGATCCTGCCCGGGCATCCCCGCGGGCCCTGCCGGCGAGTTTCCCCCGGCTCCGGACCGCCGCGGCCCGCCGGCAGCCGCGCGGGAGGACCCGCAGCCCGGGGCCGTCGGGCACGGCCGCCTCCAGCCGCCCCTGACAGTGACGGCGGGGAACGGAAGCGGCGGTGGCGGCGGCCCCGCCGGGCTGTACCTGCGGGGCGGCTTCGGCGCGGCCTCCCCGGCTGCGCCCGGGGGGTTCGGCGAGCGCCCGGGAGGCCCCGCCACGCGCGCAGCGCGGCCGAGAGGCCTCCACCACGGCCAGTAAGTGCGGAACGGGGCGGACGGGCGCGGAGCGGAGCGAGGGAACGAACGGGCGGCGCCTTGCCCGGCCCGCGGGCGCGGCCGCGACCTTTCTCTTTCCCGGGCGGGTCCGAACTTGTCCTCTCTGGCCGCGCTTCGCCCGTTCCACACCAGAACTGTCCCGCGCTCGTCCTGCGGCCCTGGAGTTCTCTGGGGGGGATGGAGGAGCTTGACAGGGAAGAAGGGAGACTAAGTTTACCGACATCTCGACATGCTTTTAAGTGCATGTACTTTTCTAAACTTTTCTTTTTAAACTTGCCCTTTCTCATATGTGAGGACAAAAACTTTAAGTTATTCCATAAGATATTGTTTTTTGGTCATATTTAGAGTATGTCACTGTGAGACAATGTGTTAAGAGACTGAAGCTGGATCACATGTTGCTTCTTGAAGCATTTAAATTTTAGCAAAAATTGGTCTTGCCTCTTGTGGAAGAAAAGCAAAATGTAAAGGAGGAGAGATTAGCGTGGAATTCTGCTTGGAGAACCGAGTAATTACAGTCGCCTTTGACTTTCACTGGAACAAAGTGGTCATTTCTTGTCCAAAATTCCCACTCCCTTCACAGCTGGTGACATACTACAACTGTTGCTCTTAGCTGCAAGTGAAACTTTAAAAGGGAGGAAAATACTATCTGAAAAATCTCAACGTCACTGAAAGACAGAAGCTAAATAACCGTTTTGTTTTCTTCTGCAGTGTCTCTATTCGCTGTGGAAAGAAGCATAAGCTAGAAGAAGAGGCAGAAGGGTAAATTAAATTTGTCTTTTATAGCCTGAAAAATCTTAACGTGCTTTTTGTTTTCTGTAAAGATTTGAGCACATCTCACCTACAACATACACAGGAAGGGAACTTCTATCCTGGTTTCCATTTGGAACTCTTCCCCTGAATTGCACATGAGCCCAAATCCATTTCAGTTACCTCATTAATTGTGTAGCGCTTGTATTCTTGCGTGGTACCCACATTTTAATAACAACAATGTGGATTTATTTTCTTTGTGAAGGTTATGTTTCCATAGTGTGTCAAATCTGTTGAAATGCATGTGACTTTATAACGCTTTTTTCCTGTAGAGTGCCACATTTCTCTCTTGACAATTGTAAACTTATTTTGTTTCCTAGTTGTCCTGTGCGGAAGAAGAGACTGACAGGAGCCAAAAATTGTCCTTTGAATCCCAGCCCTGAAGAATGGATTCTCTGTGCAGGTCAGCAGGCAGCTGGGGAGGTAGCAAGTCAGTATGGTGGCAGCGGTCCTGAAACTGCCATGTTAGAAATTCCCTGTGAAGAAATGGATCAGACAATGGGGGAACAGCAATGCGAGGTTGCTCGCAGGAAGCTTCAGGAAATTGAGGACAGGTAAATGCAGGGATGGAGTAGACTGGCTTTGCTGAGCTTTCCCTTTTTTGGTGGGCATTAAGGGGTAAATCTAGCACTTAGCAGCGTGATAACGCTGCTGTAAGCCTGAGATGAACCTTCTGTTCAAGTGATTTCTTTTTAGGCTGCCTATGGTCCTGTGAGTCTCGGGGCTGATACTACGATCTGAAATTGAGGGTGCTAGAGCAAGAGATGCTGAATAAATAACCAACTTTTCACGATCATTATGCAGCATCAGTATACCCTAATGGGGTTTTATGCTCTTTTGTGAGTATCCAGAGCTCAAATTTTAACTGACGGTATCTGGTCAGACGAGCTCAGTGTTTTTGAACCAACTGCAGCTTGTTCTGTGATGGATACTTCTAAATGCTCAAGATAGATGTGAATTTGCTAGTGCAGAGAATGGCATGAACCAGAGCAAGCTCTCTGCACATAGCAATAAGACTGAGGTTCATCTTGCTGTTAAATACCAGATAGCTTGATACTGGGGTAACGGGGTGGCTATGGGCAGTCTGTTGCCATCATTTAATAAATGTGCTGTGCCTTCTTGCCTTTGAAAGATTTCTGGGAACGTCACGTGTATTTATCGGTCGATTGCAGTTGAGATAGTATTCCAAAATATCTAAAATGACCACTGCAGACAGTTGTTAGAAAAGCCAAAAGTTATATAAATTATAAAACAAGATTTTTCTTTAGATGGTTACTCAATAGATGATGCATGAAGGGAAGCAAGGTACTGTTAGATTATTTTATTTTTTCATGGGTAAATCAGAGTAGTGATACATCTTTATTATCTGGCTATATCTGCATTACAAAGTCTGCTTTGGACCTCTCAGAGGATTGCTCCCCACCCTTCCCAGCTACCCTGCTAAATTTTCTTTAAAAGGTTTACAAAAACAAGGAGAGACCTCCAGTTTCTTCTAAACGCTTCCACTTTTTGGCCGTTTTAACCTCTGAGAAGTTGGTGCAGTGTTGTTAAAGGTTAAGAACTGTATTCAGTAGCTTTTCAATAATTCTCAAAGTTAAGATGCGGGGAATTGAGCAGGTGAAGCTACCGCGTAACTGAGACTCGCTCTTGTAACGTGACCGAATCATGCAGTGTCCCCGCAAGTGAATTTGTCTCTTCTCTCTCAGCGTGTGTCTCGTTGCGCACTGCTGGACGGTGCAGGATGACAAAGGTAGCTCAGGTACCAGAAGCGGCGTAGCTGCTCGAGCGGCTTCTGTGGCAACAGTCATTCTTAGGGTGTGTTGGCCCGAGAGAGACTCGTGTTAACATGGCCCCGCTGCTTCTGGTACCCGGCCTCGGTCAGACGCCTGCACGTGGATTGACTGTAGTCTGCAGTGGATGTGCCTGTTAACAGTATGCTCAATAGTGTTTATCTCCCTCTTCCCCCTCCATTCCTAGGATAATTGATGAAGATGAGGAAGTTCATGCTGATGGAAATGTTAGCAATCTGCCCACTCTTATCCTGTCAGATACCCTTAAAAAAGGGATGAAGAGGGATTTTGGTGAAGTCCTGACAAAGAAAATAATAGAATCTATGTAAGTTCTGGAGGAAATCATGGTGCTATGTAGCTAACACATGCAAATGAAAAGAGAGTCCCGGTCTCATGTTTGTGGAGATGTCCTTAATTAATTACTGCATGACCCAGCCAATGTTGTGTAACAGACCATCTATCTGGTCGAAAATAGGAAAAACTGGTGTAAAAGAGAAGTAAGTGTAACTGTAGTGGCCATCAAGCTGTCTGTTTTGTACTCCTCATTTATACAGAGTGAAATTTGTTGAATAAACCATTATATCTTGATTTTTATGTATGTGAGTTTCCAAAAGAAGGAGGTCCTAAAGTGGACCGACAGTGGTCATCAAGTTTGGTGCAAAAGAAAAGAAAGAAAATACAGGATTAGAACTAGAAGTAACGGAACTAGTTAAGGGAGAGGAAATAGAGGGGGAAAAAAAAAAACAGTCTATGAATTCTGGAATCTAGTTCCAGGCTAGCACAAAGGATGAAGATACTCACTGGTCTTCTGCATTTAATAGTTGTGATCGGAGAACTTAAATTTAACTGAGACTCCATCCCTTCTAGGAGCCGTCCTTCTATGGAGCTGGTGCTTTGGAAACCTCTTCCTGAATTTCTCACAGATAAACTGAAGTCTGTTTCTGTTAAGAACTTCAAGCAGCAGAGTACAGAAGGGTGTCAGGCTAAGCAGTCAACATCAAGAGCTGCTTTTGACCCACAGACTGACACATTCCTCGAATCACAACAGACTGCCATGTCTCCAGACCCGTACGCTAGTCTGGGAATCTCTGGGTGTGCCGAAGAAGAAATGGAGTTGTAGATGCCAGATTTGAGTCTGGAAATGGTGAGCTTCTGATGTTTTTTGTTGCTGTTTTTTGATTCCCTCTTTCTTTCTGGTTTGATGTGTGAATCTGAAGTTTTATTATTTGTTTTTGTTTTTCCTACTAACGATCATAACAATGTGGATTGGCCAGATACAACTTACGGAAACTGAAAAAACGCCAAGATTTCTGTACTCCGGTCTGTTAAATAGTCTTGTTTTTACTGAGAAGGTAATCCAGAGGCGTTTGGAACAAGGAAGTAGCTTTCCATCTTGCTTAATGGTGAAATACACTCTTAATTGTCCTTGGTGAAGTATAAAATCCAAATACTGAATGTAACTGTGGCTTAAGCCACATCTTTCACTTACTGAGCCATTAATACTTCAGTGCACATACTATGTGTGATCAGTTAGTTTAACTCGAATTACAAAAAAAGGTATGGAAAGGAAGAAGTACTTTTGAGTCTAGTCACAGATAGAAAAGCAATCCCTATGGAAGTACAGCTTTTCACACTATTTCATCTATGGCTGGTTTGTACTTGATGTAAACTCAAATGTAGAAATTGCACCTTCCGCAGCGTGGTAGGGAAGGAATGTGATAGCTGAGCATAAGCCTCTTGCTTTGTAGAAAGTAAAACCGGCTACTGACTTGCAAGGTATCTACTAACTTTAGTCATCTTTGGTTCATTGGCTCCTAAATGGTGTTTGTGGGGTTTGATGCCCCTCTCCCCAAAGGACATGAAGCCTGAAGGAAAGTGGTTCTCAGCCAGTTGATTCACGTTTTACATTGTGCTGTGATTCTTTGTATGCATTGAGTTGGAAAGTCAGTTGAAGACAGTGTAATTTTTGATTAAATAAATTGCATCCTTTTAGTTTTGAAAACAGGGTAAGTAAATCGGATAAGAGGGAGATGATTTTCTGGTGTAAAGAGGGTCAAATGCTGAACCAAGTCCCAAACTTTGAGACTGCTGGCACTGGTGGTGAAGACAACGCTTGTCATCTTCTTCCTGAGGAAATCTAGACTTAAAATTTAAGCCAGACCATGTGCCATTAACATAACGTCACGTAGTTGATACAGACGTATGCCAAAAGAAGTTTGTCCCCTGCTTAGGGTGTTAAAAAGAGGAATCCTCAATGAGTTACTGCTTGTACCTTTCCTTAGTGCAGAGCAGTTCCATTATGCTTAAAACCCTTAAGGCGGAGAATCTTATCTTCTGTTCTTGAGTCCTTGAGCTTTCTTAGAGATAGCTGAATTGAGGCTTTTTGTAAGAAATTCCTTTCTACATAATAGGTTCTGTTCAGACTCTTAGCATCCCAGCCTGTCTTTGACATCTTGCTAACATAAAGGAGCAAGTACACAGTAATGCAGCTGTTTGCATAAGAAAAATCTACTCTTCCTTTGCACAGCTAATTGATAAACCTTGTGATGATATTTTTCACTGTTGAATAACCCATAGTCAATAGTTTCAAATCAAGCTTCTCTTTTTGCAGACATCCTTTCTTTTTCTTTTGGCTGGCAGCAGAAGCTTTGTTCAAAAGATACCCCTATTTGTTAAATCCTGTCTATCTTGCTGCTCTTGTTGAAGGTTGTGTGAAATTTGCTGTCTCTTGCTAAAACATTTCAGAGCTTCACTAAAAACATTCCAACATTTGAATAGGTATTACTCTGGAAACCGGTGTATAACTTTACCATTCTGGAACTTTTATTAAATTGGAGAACATGTGCAGCTTTATCTTGCTGTTATGTCTAATTTCATTTCAGGGTCAGCTATAAATCTCTTGCATGTACTGTGTAAAATTTCTCATGTATTATTAAGCTGTTGAGCCTGCTTAAAGTCTACAGCCTTTGACATGCTACGTGGCTTGAGAATAAAGTAAAGCAATGCGAATTGGAGAAGGCTGTAGTCACTGCAAGTAGAAAAGGTGGTGCCTCCAAATAATTGTCTGGCTTTAAGCTTGCAGGATTATAGTGAAAGTTCAAGGTTGGAACTGTTTTAGCTGATAGCTCTGAATCCTAAATAAACTGAAAAGAAGGGATTAAAAAAATCAAGAATTTGATGAAACCATCTCAGCAACACTAAAATTGCAGCAGAGCATGTAGAAAACTGTGGGAAGCCTAAATAGATGCAGATTTTTTTCCTCTTGAAAATGACAAATTGCATATCAAATTTGCAGAAGAAGAAATTTTTGTAGACGGCTCTTAAGCACATGTTTTTCCTGCTATGTCTGTACCAAAGGTTGACTTTCAGAGGTGTATTTCCCCTTAATCGTTTGATGCTAATATGACATCACTGGTCCCTGTTACTCTGCCATCTGAAACAAGAATATAGTGGTGGACTGTTGACAAAGACCACGAGAATGGAAAAGACTGTGTCCAAGAAATTTGCTTTGGTAGAAAACATTTACTATAATTTTTTCATAATTCATTTCTGCCTTTGTGATGGGGGAGAACGGGGTTGAATTGCTTGAATTGATGAGGGAGGAGAAGAGTGGGGTAGGGCAGGGATCAAGTATCTAGGAGGGCTGCGCAAGATTCTTGCTATAACACTCATTTGGAGAGGGTAAGAGAGAACAAGCTACTGGGTGTTTTCAAACTTCTGTATTTGTAACAGTTTTGTTTGTTGTTGGCTTCCTTGAAAGACTCCCTATTAATGCTGTTTACCAGCGGAATGGCACGTGTGATGCAGTATTAGGAAAAACTTTATTTTGAATTATGGAAGATCTGATTCTGGTCTGTCTTCTCTTGGGACCAAATCACCCTTTGTATGTCAGTTTTCAATAAATTTTCTAAAATATTTTTTAGATGGCTGTGTTTCATTCCTAATAAAAGTGAAAACCTTGAGAGCTTATGTCCAGCCCTTCAGCTGGAGGGTAGAATACTCTTCTGGCCTAGGAAGATTTTTAATTTAACTAGTCCCAAGGGCATGTCACTTCTTTCCTCCAGGGTGGTTCAACAGGATAGGGCAGGGACAACAGCAGGGTAGAATAAACCTGAAGCTGGGAGAAAGGAAGCGTTGCTATAAATCTGTCATGACCCAAAGGCCTCTAACAGAGCAAAGGGGCACCAGAAGGTGTTGCTGTAGCTTGTGTTTTCAGATCTTTCGTTTCACTTCAGACTAAAATTAAGAATGCCTAGCTCACTTAGTTCTGTATAAAATGAAGAAATGTTTCAGAAGAGTTTTAAAACAAATTCAGATTTTAATAATTATTTCATTGGAATTGCTCTTGTTTACCATCTTCTGTTCAAGAGTTTTTCAAGCAGCTGAAGGATAAAGATGGGTGTGCTAGACCAGTATTACCCCTGCTTTCAAAATGAGGGAAAAATTGCACTTCAGATTTATATTCAAAAATAATAATAAAACCCCCTGAGGTTTCTAGGCTGAGTCAAACGCTAACTCGCCTAAATTGTAGTGTGGATTTAGGCAAGATTTAAATACTCCTCCAGTGCAGAGTTGGAGAGAGGAAAAGAACCGTGTAAAGCCCAACCCATTTAGGATTGTGTAAGGCTCTTGGGGCTGGCTGGGAGACTGCAGAGATGGGAGGAGGATCTCGGTACAGAGCCAGCCCTGGGGAGAGGGACAGAGTTTATTTCGGCATGGGCTTGGAACTGGACTTGTCATTGTTCCAGAGCCTGTGTCTTGTATCACTGAGCTAGAGCAGCTGCCTGGCTGCTGCACAGATGATTTAGTTAATCAAGTGCAGATGCAACATACAGGTGAACCACTGGGTCTGGATCTGTGCTTGTGAGGCGAGCAGGACTCCCAACAGAGGTCAGAGCAGTCAGGGAGCGCACTGCAGCAGTGAAATCAGCTGCTCTGTGCTTGTGTGACTCCTCCCTCTGCTGCCCCAGCTTTGCTTAGTTTAACTTACCTTCTCTCATCTACAGGAAGATCTCAGATAAAGATCCTCTGTTGACAGATTAAATTCTCACGCTTGAATCTGTGGATGTTGATGTACTAGATAAATACATATATTTAAAAAAACCCAAACCCCTCATCCTGCCTTGGTAGCACCTAAGTGGACTTGATCCTAGTAAAAAATATTAGTGCTAATAGAAATTCTGGATACTGCTTGGCTTCCAGATGCCCAACGAGAACTAGTGTGCTTTCTGTGGAAAAGATCTCAATAACTCTTAACAGCTTTTCTTGGAACATAATGCTGCCAGTTAGTCAGGACAAAGTATTGCCAGGAACTCTCTGTAGCTGTAAAGTTGAAAAAGGGAAGCAAAACAGTGTAAATGCTACTTCATTCAACATTTTTGTCTACTGTGCTTAAGAAGGTTTGGGTGTGAGCCTATTGAACAGAGTCCATTTCCAAATGTGATGGAAATGTGACCATAACAGAATTTTCCTTGAATTTTTTAGACATTAAGAATTCGTTGCTCATCCGGGCACAGAATGCATTCAGCTGTGAGGAAGTTAAGGGATGCACGACAGAAATGGGCAGCAGCTGCGCACGCCCAGCGGCCCTGCAGTGCCACAGGGCTGAGGGGGTGGTGGCGTTCCTGGCATCTTAGTTGGTAAATCAGTAATGGGAGTGTGGAAGCGATTTTCAATAGGCAGCGTTGAGGATTATCTAGTTCGCTTCCTCTGGCATCACCTTCAGAGCTCGTCCAAAGCACGTTCACAGATGGTGCTGCGGCAGCCAAACAGCACCAGCCTGAGCCCCCGAGATGGACGGGGCTGGGGGTGGCCATGGGCCCCACTACGAGCTGCCTGGGTAGCAGAGATGCGTCACGCAGGCGGCTGTGGAGGAAGGCGAGGGGCAGCAAGACAGCTCTTCGGAGCTTCCAGAGCACCCTGTGCAGGAGGGGAGAGAGGGACAGAGACGTGGCAGCAGTGGAGTGCTCCAGTCCCCAAAGCGAGGGGTTTCGGGCCTCAGGACAAGCCCACTGCAGCAGAGTTCCTCGCAGGCAGACGGCGGTGGCGTTCTGCTGCACGCCCCTCACCGCGCCACGTGCACCCTTCTCCCTCGTTCTCTCTGAGGTAGTGCACAGCTGATGAGGAGGGTTGCAGTGCTGCTTCAGGGACAGTTGGCAGCTGCTGCAACGGCTGCAGAGGAAAGGGAATCTACACCCCCACTGCTTCCTCCCCGCTGTGGCAGAGCCTCTGCTTCACAGCACGTGGCTGCTCTTGGGCAGGCTCTTAAGCTGAATGCAGAAAGCCTACGTGTGCAGCTATCGAACTGTTCTTTAATCAGGATGCTGGTTCAAACCACCATTAACTACCTTAATCAAAGCAGTTTAAAATCTCAAAAGTTGTGAGCATGGATCCTATACCGCTGGCTCAGGACAATTACTGGAGCAGAAGCTTGCCTGGCAGCTCAGAAGTGTAGTTTGGCTTAAGAACAACAAAGTAATATGCAGGAGAAGTAGAAATTTTTTTATTCTGAATGTTGTCTGAAGCAGTTCTTTGCAATGTTGGATTTTCTGGTGGTCATCACAGAACGGTTTGGGTTGGGAGGGACCTTAAAGCCCACCCAGTCCCACCCCCCTGCCCCAGGCAGGGACACCTTCCACTAGCCCAGGTTGCCCAAAGCCCCCACCAACCTGGCCTTGAACCCTTCCAGGGAGGGGGCAGCCACAGCTTCTCTAGGCAACCTGTGCCAGGGCCTCCCCACCCTCACAGGGAAGAATTTCTTCCTTAGATCTCATCTAAATCTGCCCTCTCAGTTTAAAACCGTTACCCCTCATCCTATCCCTACACCCCTGATCAAGAGTCCCTCCCCCCTTTCCTGGAGCCCCCTGTGAAACTGGACTGAGAAACATCTTTGATAACCTGAGATATCTTAAGGGAGATAACATGTATCACCAAAAATTCTACTTCATCTACAATTGGGATCAGCTCGTGAAGAAGCAAAAATAGGAAGCCTCATACAGGCACAGGTTAGGTCTGCAGTGACTGTCTCAAAATCCTGCAGCACCATCAATTCTTGTTTAGTCTATTGCACCACCTTCTAGAGGGCAGGTGTTGCCTGTGTGAGAACAGGACAAGTAGTCCCAAGAGCAGTCACATCTTTGGTGTGCTAGTCTCAAACTCCCCCAGCCCTGAGGAGTACATGACATATCAGTCCTCTTACAGGTGCTACTTTCAACTACCACAATATGCCTGTAAACTGTGTCTTTGACTTCTAGGCTAGAAAATGCAGAGCTGAGTTTTAAAGAAATGAAACTTCCTCCTTAACATCATTTCTCTTGTACTTAAATTCATTTTTTTAATTTCATATGCAGTTTCAGTAATACTGACAGAAGTAATGCAGAACTGTGGATCAAATTCTCACTTGTTCATTTGCTTTTTGGACTCCGGACAACATATTAGGTACTAAAGGGTCCTCTTGCAGTCATCCCTCTTTTCCAGCTTGAAAGTAAAGCAACTTATTCACAGACTACTTCAAAGTTTAAATTTTTTAATCTTTCTACTACACTGCACAGCTGTAGTTGTTACTGCTATCCAATAGATACAATGCTTTATTACAAGCCTGAATAACCAAGCTGCTTGTAATCCAGAGCAGTCCTATCCCCTTGAGTGGCAGTGACCAATACTTCCCTGTCCCATGCCCCATTTCCTTCCCTCCCCGCCTCAAGTTATTTTTGTCAAAACTTAGTGCAAGACCTGAAATAGCACTGAAACCAAGAACATTCTGTCCAACACCTGGAACAGCTCTCACGCTTTCAGTATAAAATTTGTTTCATCTCCCTCACCCTAGTTCAAGTGTCTTTAATACTGTGATGTTGAAACAAATGGATGAGGATAACAGTCATACTGTGGTATTTGAAATTAGGTCCCGCAAATTTTATGCTTCAGGGATTCCTGTGGTAACACAGAATCTGCCCCTTTTTCACCCCATGTATGTCTCACTGCTTCACAAAGATGCTGGCCAACAGGAAGATATTGCAGTAATTTTACTTAGACACCAAGCTACCACCAACCACATTCTCTATCCAGGCTGCAGATTTTGCTCCAGCAGCTCTGGCCCTCGTACAAACCCATCTACCTTGAAGAGAGCTTGCAACACCAAGTGCTCCCAGAAGGAAGCTGCTGAAGGAGCAGCTCACACACAAGAGGGGCTGCTGGGTGGTACAGAGATGAGACACAGACACCCCATCTCTGAAAAGCTGTTTCAAGTTCTGCAAGGCCCAGATACTCCCCTCCCCATTGAGATCCACAGCAAAAAATGGTTAGTGAGCTGCATTGCACTTTAATTGCACCAATACAGTTAAATAATAAATGGAGAAAGCAACTCTACATAGCGAATGGAAATCAAGCATTTATGTAGTAAATCTGTACATGTACAGACTATTTAGTTTTAACCCAGCTGTCTATACATGAATACCCCACTGCAGTTCTTGGTGTTAAAATTACTTTAAATGGAAAACAAAATGAACATTTTCAGGTTGATGTAGAACTGGCAAGTTACTGAGAAAAACTTTCCATCCTCATCAGCCAATGCTGATGGAGGGGGGGCAGGACAGGACACGCTAGGCTTTTTCATACCAGGAGAAATGCACTGGCCATCACTCTGTCTACTAGCAGGGGTAGGAGTGAGCAACACTCTTCTGAGTACACTTCATTTCCCCCCACCCCCCAAAGGGGCTTATCCTGTTACCCTGCCAGGATAGTCACCCAAGGGGGGTTAACGCTATTGAGTTAGACACTGATCAGTTGGGGAAAGAGTTCATTGGCAAAGTTATCCTCCCAAGCATGGCCAGTGTCAAGCGGAGAGGACATGTCACTGAAGGGTGACAGGGATCCTTCATACCCAGAGTCACTACAGGCATCCAACAGATAGCTTGAGGCTGCAAGGCTATGATGAGAGGAAAGTAGGTGAGAGATGCCCAGTTCGGGCATGAAGCTGTCTACATGTTCTTCTTTCACAGATACTGGGACCTCAGGGATAGCTTTGTCTTCAGATGGAGAGAGAGATACTTCCTCGACTTTCACTAGCATATTGGTTTGGTTGCCCACTTTAACAGGAATCTCCAGTATTAGGGGCTTTGTGTACACATGATCAAACCTTATCAGTTCATTAATGGCCTCCAGCTTAGCTGATGGGGACCCCAAAGAGGGAGAAGGGGAGGTTGGTATGGAACTTGTTTCTCCACACATCTCTTCCTCCAGCTTTTCCAGGCACGTTGATGCTGAATCAGTGTATTTGAGAAACATCTCTGGGTCCAGACTGTCCAGAAAGCCCAACAGTAGATCAGACTGCAGAACAAAATACCGTTTTAGAAAGACAGCCTACTGCTGTTAGAGCAAGACATCAGTTGTGGCATCTATTAACCCTCACCTGTAAGTTAAAATATGCTCACAGAACTGGGAGTTTTATGAAGAACATCAGAACAGTTAAAGCAATTAATGGACAAAGAATTTCTGAAAGGTAAGTAACTTTTTTGTAAGGGTACTGGCAATCCCCATAGAATTCTACATGCATTTGATATTCACAGTCTCTATTAAAAACTCAAGATCTTGGACGCCTCAGGTACAGACACCACACTGCCTGCTGACCCCACAGAGCAAGTATCCGAACCTGGCTTAGCAGACCCGCCCAGGACCGGAGTCAGGGATTTTGTTTTGGGGTTTGTTTGGTTTTTTTAGAGGTGAAAGATGCCTGTCACTTACCTTTGAGGAAGCTGCAAGAGACAGGCTTTAAGTTCAAAGAGCTTTGCTAAGTGCCAGCACATAAGCTAAACGATCAAGTTTGTTTTCAATAACAGTAAAAGCACAGTCTGCTTTTGGATTTGTACACTTTTGCTGTTAAGAGCTAAGAGACTTGTTTCAAGGAATATTAAGATTTTATGGAAACCGGACTTGTTCAAGTTGCATGAACCCCTGTACTCACTGGATACAGCTCAACACAGCTGTTTTGAGCCACAAGGTATGGCTTTCCAAGACTTAGAAAACAAGGCAACTATGGAAGTCATCAAATCACTTTACATCAAGAAGTTACACTAGTCTTAAATCCACAGGCATTGCGAGTTTCACAGGCATTGGGAATCAGAGCAGATGCTCACCTCTGCATCTGAAGAGTCACTGCCATCAGAATCCATGTGGAAGTTATCAGAAATGGTGACTGCTGGGCCTGCACCTGCTGCAGAGGAACACGTAGTCTGAGTGCTGCGGACTCAGCGGACCCGGTCACCAATCTAATCTCATCCACCTGCAATTCCTTCACCACCTGTGCAAAGGGAAAAATCCTGCATCACCACAAGTGTTCTGTCAGACAGTACATAATCCTGAAGATCACGCTCTTCCTGCAGAGGCTTTTAACGTTAGATTCTCCACTTGCTTGTGCAGTAGGAACATGAAGGTAAGACCACTTCCAAAGTTGGCTCAAACTTCCACCTGCCGATTTGTTTGCCATTTAAATGAAAGCCTGACGCCCCCACTATACCCCCTGCTCTTTTGAGATGGGCATACGTTACTGTAACAGTTACTATTTTGCTCTAGATCACAATGTAGAAGAACAGATGAAAGAGTCAAAACAGGTTGGAACTAGTCACCTCGCTCTCCTCCACACTACCAGTGGCACCCAGGTCAGACTCGCTGGGGAAGCCTCCATGGGGAGGGCACGAGTGTTTCTGGCACATGAGGTCTCTCTCCCTCTTCACAGCAGGGCGGTTTCCGCCCGAAAGCTCCCGGCGCCGGGATTCCTCCTCCCCGCCCACTGCCACGCAGTTACCTCCGGGAGCCCGGCAGCTCCCGGCCGGTTCTGCCCGGAAAGCGGGAGACACGCCGCCAGCGTGGCGGAGGGCTCACCTGGGGCTTCTCCTCCTCCTCCGTCTTCAGCGCATCTAAACCCAGGCGGCAGCGAAGCTCCTGGTTCTCCAGAGCGAGGTTACACGTCCTCTCCCGCAGGAGCCGGTTCTCCAGCAGCAGCTTCTGGTTCTGCAGAGAGCCGTGAGGCGGGGGGGCCACAGCGCCGGCCACGGCCGCCCCGCCGCGGGCCCACCCAGCCCCTTACCTCCTCCTCCAGCTCCACCACCTGCGCCTCCAGCTCCGTCATCCGCGCCTTCTTCCTGTCCCGGGCGCTCTGGGCCGCCACGCGGTTCTTCAGCTTCCTGCGGGGCAGCGCGGCCGTCAGCGCGGCGGCTCCCTCCCTCGCTCCCTCGCTCCCTCCCTCCCTCGGTCAGGGCCCCCCTCACCTGCGCAGCGCCTTCTCCTCCGGGCTCAGATGGGTGAGCCGCTGCCGCTTGCGGGCCTGCTGCGGGGCCTCCGGGACCGGGGCGGCTCCAGCCGGCAAGACGACAGAGAGCTGCTGCTGCGCGGCGCTGGGGCCGCGGGGCTCGGCCGCTCGGCCAGGGATGAGGAGCAGCCGCGGGGCCGCGGCACCGGGCAGCGCTGCCATGGCGGACGGGGACGGGACGGAAGGCGACGCGCTGCCCAGCGCCACGGCTCGCGGCGATCTGCGCCCCCCGCCGCCCCGCCTGGATTTCTACCGTCGTGGCTCTTCCTCATTGGCCGGGGCGCCGTGACGATGCGCCCGGGCTGGCTCGTGATTGGCCGGCGGCTGAGAGCCAGAGGGAAGGGAATTGCATCAGGCGCGCGGGCGGGGCGGGGCCACGGCAGCGCGCGGGGCGCCTGGGAGGGGGCGCGCGAGACCCGCCCGGCCCGTGAGGGGGCGCGCGCTCGGCTCGGCCCGGCCCGGCCCGGCTCCTCGGTGCCCGGCCCAGCCCCCCCGGCTGTGCCCGCTCGGGCCTCGCCATGCTGCTGCGGCGCGATGCCGTCGCTGGGGCGGGGGGGTGTCGCTGGAGTGGAGGAGTGGGCAGAGGAGTGACCGAGCGCGGTCAGAAGTAGTTAAAGCTGCGCCGCAGCCGCCTTCCCGGAGGAGATCTGCCCCAGAGCAGTCACGAGCAGAATCCGAGGGAAAGGGACAACTTTCGTGGGAACACGAGTGCCAGGAATGGAGCTATAACAGATGCCATGAGAATGAACTGAAAAATGAGCTAAAAAGAACAAAAAGGCAGAGAGGAGGTTAGTGATTGACAAGTAGAAGTTGCAAGAGAGCACACAGAAATACCTCAGGGGTTGTCGTTTGAGTCCAGCCTGTGCCTTGAAAGTAGCAGCACTGTGTGATAAGTGTTACTGTCAGACACGAGATATCTGGGGCCCAGACAAATAAGTTTTGTAGGTAGAAAACCTCGAAATCCTATACGCATGGGAATGCAGCTGTTGAGCCATGTGCGAGCAGCCATACACAACCACCGACGGCACCGCGCTTGTTTTGAAATGTCACCTTAGCTCGGTGTCCACAGCTTTCCATGCTTTGCCAGTGGCAGTTGTCCATGACCTGAGGAGTTACGAAATGTTGAAACTTTGGCTACTTACATTTATTTCTGAAATCCATTTGTACACCGAGTTTTAATTAGTTGTTAAACAGTAAAGAAAAAACATGAGCTTTAGAAGTTCAAAGGCACTGGTGCTCTGGTTTGGCATTACTCCAGTGTTGGAGTTCTGCCAGGCTTTCATGATACAAAGAACAAACTCTGCATTTCTAAGTTTGTGTTTGCTCTCTCCTTATTCACTGCAGCATGACATTTAGTTAAGGCTGAGGGTTCACCTTTCTACTTTGACACCTTCGTGAAAAATACAGCAACTTTTCGATAAGCCTTTTAGTCTGAGTGCAGTAAAGTTGTTTGTTCAGGTCCTGCTAAGCCCCTCAGATACCCGTCATTGAAAACTATCTGCTTCTCCTTTGTATGTCTCTTCTGGGTTCGGACTCATGTTTCTTCTGTAATTCTGATTCTCAGTTTAAAACTTTACTGTTTTCTAACAAAATGCAGGTCCAGTATTAATATCTTTTTCTGATTTCAGACATTCATTTCAAGTAGGTTGCCCTTTTTTACAACAAACAAAAATCTTGGGCTGCCCCTGCTTCTGCTGCTTTGAGATATTTATACTGCTGAGACTACCATGATGTGATTTATCATGTAGAAATCCAGATTTCTTTGCATTATGGCTGAAGAAAAATCCCATCTTTTGGTTTGTCTGTGATTTAATTTTCCTATTTAGCTTTATATGGAACCAGAGCAAAAGCATCTTTTTCCTTTTGCAACAATTGTGATCGTGAATAAACTTCAGAAGTGCAGAGACATATATACTAGGAGTGGTACATGAGCCACTTCTCAGTGGTATGTCACCAGGCACAAAAATGGAAGCTGCCCTTGGCGCTGGTGGTGTCCGCTCCTACTGAGTGTAGTAACGGCATCCATTACGGTGTCTAGCTGGGCAGTAATAGCTGGCAAAAGAAGGGCATGACACAGCTGGCAAAAGAAGGGCATGACACCCTGCAGTCTAGTCCTGTTGAATAATTTTGGTAGTATTGCTAAGACTGGCTGTGATGTAGTTACTGAGAACACATTTAGGCTCACAAATATTAGGTTGCTACCATTAGGATACATAAAGTCTTTTATTAAATACATGGTTAAGTCACTGGGTAGAAGAGTGGCAAAGAAAGGTTCAATAAAGCCAATCTTGCACTGAGACACCCTTTCAGAAAGCTTTAATTAAAAGACTTAAAGTTTAATTTTGATTTCCACCTTTTCTTTTCCCCAAACTCACTGTTTACACATTCCAGTTTCTGTATTCTGGATTCAAGCCTGCGATCCACATGACAGTGCTCTAGTTACTCAAGAATGCTTCTCACCCTGCCTTTTAGTTCAGCACCACCATCCATCTAAAGGATGTGCCAATGCGGATGCTGTTGCCTGTCCTGCCAGAAACAACATTAGTTCCAGCTAACAGCTTTACTTTGTATGTTCCAGGTGGCCAACCCACCAAAGGAAATAGTTTTGTTTAACAAAGGTGGAGAGGCTTTTCCCTTGTATAATATCAGATACAGAGAAAGAAATACGAGTTGAATGTTATCTCTGTATGAAAAAGGGGGGAGTAGAAGAGGGAAAGAAAATAGAAGAGGGTATAGAGAAAAGCTAGTTTAACTAACAATCGTAGTATGAGAAAGAACTTCTTTGCCCAATGTGCGTTTGAAAACACTTGGAAAGTGGCCCAGGGCCCCGAGCTCGTGTCAACAGCTGGAGTATTCCCAGATCTGTGTCAATAGCTGATTGAATGAGAAAGGGCACTGTTCTGCTGCCCAAAATGAGGTTATTCCAAACCTGTAATGTTTGTAATGAACTTTGTATTCATTTTACTTATTCTTAAATTTCATCATTACACATTGGGGTTCAAGCACCTCTCAAGATTCTAGTGCGCTCAGTCTTAAGGTGGAAAGTAACCATTACCTTTCTGTAAGAGATTACTAACCTATTTGCTGAGTGCGTCATCAGCTGGAGCAGGGGAAGAGTTTCACTTCAGCCACGTTATTCAGTTGTCTGGGGTAGTGGCAACACTTCCTTCTAGTCTTAACGGTTCAGGCTTTCTAGAAACATACATGGGGTTCATGCTGCTCCTCTTGCTCTGAGGGGAAGGGTTGCTCTTAATTGTAGTGGGTGGGGACAATTTACAGGCAACGTGACAGTGAAGGATATAGCACGTTTCAGCAGTCTGGCAAGCCTACTAGGAGCAGTAACATACCATTTCTTCAGCAAAAAGGTGATATTCCTATAGTATGAGGAATTATGCAGATTCTGTATCCTTTGCCTACTGCATGGAGCTGCTCACCTATCCACACACTGTAGGAAGTGACGTTGGCTTTCCCTTCTCTTAACAGTGCCGCAAGCATGTCCTGCAGAAAGGTGATTTTTTGCTCAGCTATCATCCCTTCTCCATTAATACTTATTATTGAGACTCTGCCTCATTGGTCTCTATGATTGTTTTCAGTGTACCACCAGAAAAGTGTGGAAAAGATCCAGTGAGTCCAACATTTTCTAATGAGTCTAACATTTTCTGTGTGTAGTTCCTTTTTTTAATGTTACAGAATACAAGATGGTAGATTTTCCTTAAGGTCTAATGATATATCGTCTCTTTTTGGAGTGGTAACAGCAAATTTAAGATCAAGCAACCCAGGTAATGAGCTCAACGTTCCTTGCATCTACATATTATCTTCTTTTTCCTGAATTTCACTTGCATTGCAATTCCTATTTGCTTAATTTTGTTAGACTCCTCTGAAACTCAAGAATTATCTGGTCTCAGGCAAGACCAGAAATTAACTAACCTATATAATTTTGTAGCAGTTGCAATTTTTTACCAATTTACTTCTTTTTCCAGAAAACTGACATGCTTATTAAACATCAGAGGTCTCAGTGCAGAGGCAGCCTGCTAATCCCCACTCTCATCTGAAAGTTGATCTCTCCCTCCCACTGTCACAGAACGCTGATTATAAAGGGAAAGCCTACCTGTTTACAAGAACATTCCAGTATTTTGAGATAAAGATCTCTTGATTTGATTTGTTCTGTCAGGCTGAGAACCAAATTTCTCTTGCACAGAGACTGGAGCCCACCACTCATGGGAATTTAAAAGAAGACAAGATATCCAAACCACAGTAAATGGAAAGGCTTGCTTCCCAGCAACGCTGTGCTAGTAGTTCTGTAAAAATGAAACATTGTGGGAAAGCTTTGCAAACACTGGTCATGTAAACAGATCTTTATACGGAGTGAGTGGTTGCCCTTGGGAGGATTTATGTCATCTGCCAGTCCCTGAGAGACTCCACCTGGGAATCAAGCAGCACTGGATCAGCTGGCCAGGGAAGCAGGCTCAGGTCAGGGAATCTGTTTGGTGGGCGCCCGGGCTGGCTGATATGTGAAGGAATCCCAGAGGTCAAATGGAGGTTGTGGTTGTTCAGTGTCTTACTTTGGGGCTTTGCTTTGTTGTTCCGCCTTCTGTTTCCAAACAATTTGCTTAATGCTGAGCCCATCCCCTTCCCACACCATTCCTCTATCCTTGACGCTACTTCACTGCATGGGTTTCCTTTCCCTTTAAAAGGTCTAGCTGCTGCCATCCCTGGTGCTTGGCTGTGGTTTGTCTGATGTTAATACCTATTTCCATGCTGTAATCCTACTTTAGCTCTTTGGCTATTTTCTTTCTAGCTTGGTCCCAAGCCCAGCATTCCCCTGAAAAGCTGTCTTCATAGTGGGAAAATGTGGACCAGAGAGTTGTGCAGGATTTGGAGGTTCCGGAGGGTGCCATGCTTTGACATAATTTCCAAGTGTGATTAAGGTCTTGGCTAAACTAGACGATAGAGTTATGCACTGTGAATTCTGTCTTTAGATGTGATGTTACCTGAGAGGTATTCTGTCCACCTTTGTACATTGATGCATGGTGATCCATTGATTGTGGTCATCACAAGTGAAAGAAAAAAGGTAAAAGTACTACACTTAGTTGAGATGATGCAGAATGTGCTTGGGCAATACAAGAGAGACTGAGCTTGCTCTTGTGCTGTCCCGGTGAACTGACAGCCTCTGTTCTGGATTCTGTGTAAGTAAGGCTCAATGTCCAAGTGCAGAGCAGTGACGAGCGGCGTCCTCAGGGTCGGGGTTGGGACCGGCGCTGTTTAGCATCTTTGTTGGGGACACGGACAGTGGGATCGAGGCATCCTCAGCAAGTTCCCCACCAACACCGAGCTGTGTGGTGCGGGGACACGCTGAGGGAAGGGATGTGCCGTCCAGAGGGGCCTGGACAGGCTGGAGAGGGGGGACGTGCAAACCTCATGGAGTTCAACAAGGCCAAGGGCAAGGTCCTGCCCATGGGTTGGGGCAATCCCCAGCACAAATCCAGGCTGGGCGAGGAGTGGCTGGAGAGCAGCCCCGAGGAGAAGGACTTGGGGGGGGTTGGTGGGTGGAAAACTGCCTGTGAGCCAGCAACGGGCGCTGGCAGCCCAGAAAGCCACCCGTGTGCTGGGCTGCACCCAGAGCAGTGTGGGCAGCAGGGCGAGGGGGGGATTCTCCCCCTCTGCTCCGCTCTGGTGAGACCCCCCTGCAGTGCTGGGTCCAGCTCTGGGGGCACCAACAGCAGAAGGACACGGACCTGCTCGAGCGGGGCCAGAGGAGGCCACGAAGATGCTCGGGGGGCTGGAGCACCCCCTTGTGAGGACAGGCTGAGAGAGTTGGGGGGTTCAGCTGGAGAAGGCTCCGGGGAGACCTTAGAGTGGCCTTCCAGGACTGAAAGGGGCTACAGGAAAGGGGGGAGGAACTCTTGATCAGGGGGGAGGTATAGGATGAGGGGTGACAGGTCTAAACTGATAGAGGGGAGATTTAGATGAGATCTAAGGAAGAAATTCTTCCCTGTGATGGTGGTGAGGCCCTGGCACAGGTTGCCCCGAGAAGCTGTGGCTGCCCCCTCCCTGGAAGAGTTCAGGGCCAGGTTGGCCAGGGCTTTGGGCAACCCGGGCTAGTGGAAGGTGTCCCTGCCTGGGGCAGGGGGGTGGCACTGGATGGGCTTTAAGGTCCCTTCTGACCCAAACCAGTTGGGGATTCTGTGATTCTATTTAACATGTTGAGCAAGCTCTTTGAGGAAAACAGCCAACTGTTGAAATCTCACATGCCTAAAAGCTCCTGTTCCAGTAAGTTTTTCTGTTTGCACATCCTGGTTCAAAACTGGAACTTCTTGGAAAGTACTCTGGGAGGTAAATAACCGTGTTTCGGAAAACTTGATAACTACTTCCTACTGGCAGAAGCGAGCTCTTCTTTGGAACTGTGCCAGCTTTTGAAAGGAAATGCCTTCTCTTATTTCTTAGTCATTCCCTAGGCTTTGAAATGCCTTTAGAAGTTCAAAGCCCCTCAGAGTCCTGGCAACTTTCTTCTTTTATAATTTTGAAATTATTGCCTTATATTCTTCCATTTACATGCCTTCACCTAGTTCTGCCTTTTGTACACAGAATCCTGCCTCCAGCTGTCATAAGAGACCCTGTATGAAAAGAGGCAGAAGAAAGTTATCAGGAAATGTCAGGTTAGGAATCAGTTCTGTCTCAGCATAGGTTTAGCATGACCAAATTTTCAGGGGTATTGTCAGAAGTGTCTGTCTCCTGCCTCATAGATTTGTGATTTGCTGAATACTCTAAGGGTGCAGTGTAACAGCTGGTGTTCGCAGAGGGACAAGTCTCTTATGCCTCCTTTCTGATAGCCTCATTTATTTGCTCTGTTAGCACTTGACTTTAATGATAACTCGTATGTAATGATTAGGGACAGCTGAAGCCCTTTATATACCAGTTAAATAGATCACATGCTAATACTTCAGTGTGGAAACTACACTGCTTTAAGGTGATTAATTAAAAGTGCCAGTCAGATCTTGTAACTTAGGTAAGTCTTTCATATAATAGATAACCTAAGATGAAATAAAACAAAGAGTTGCTTAACTCACCTGTGCATGAATGAATCAATTGTTAATGTAGTAATTCCTTCATGTTAGCCAGTCACATTTTAAGAATGTTTTTGCTTTTGGTAGTCAGAAGTGGCTTTAATCGTAGGAGTCCTTCATATTGTAGGGCTTATCCATTACTAGTATTAGCAGCTGATACATTATACACTTTAATCACATGCTTCAAATTTATTCTGTGTTGTTTACATATTTTTCACTTTAAATAGTGTATTGCTTGAAGCATGAAGTATGCTGTATGAACAGCAACTTGTGCCATATATTTACTCCAGAAACACTAATAACAATGTTGAATTAAACTCAGAAGTGTCACTGCTGAGGTTGTATGTGAATTTGATTTCCAGAAATATGCAGGGTATGTTATTTACATTGGATGCTTCTTCAGTATTATGAGAGAAGAAACTGCTAAGCTCTGGCATAATGAACACATAAAATTAACAGAAATCTAGGATTTAGTGGGGTTGTAACTGGAAGTGAGTAGATGATGCAGAGCAATCTCGGGGGGCAAGAGCACAGTGAAAGTCATTTGTATGGATGCATTTGAGGGTACTTCTCGCAGAATGAATGAATATTGAGAATCTTGAAAAATATGGTGCCAAATTTTTCCCAAATTCATCCTGTTCCCATCTGTCCTTGCAGAGATTTTAGGTGATCAAACAGCATATAGCAACAATTTCCTAAGCTTATTTCTTATTATTCTCTTTTCTTCCTTTGTTAACATGATCTGCTGTGCCTGCATGCTTGGTGAGGAGCCTGAAGGAATGCATCGTGTATGTCAGTGTTGTGTTGCAACTCTCATGTAAACTTGTATATAGCACAATAGTTTGCAAAAATGCAGTTATCTAAATAAGGGTACTTTTAGTGCAATTTAACATATTTCAGTTTTACAGGCCTGATTCATTATTATCTTTTCCTTTCAGTAGACAATTACAAGTACAGAGAGAGTGAAGGGTTCCCAAATCAGAACGTTTCCCCTTCATACAGATTTAAAAGACTACATGTTGTTTAAGACATTGGAAACCTTAACTTTTCAAACGTTAACAGGGAATTTTGTTCACAAATAATTTTTATAATTAAAGTTGTCATGGCTAGTCTGTTGGTTAATTTGGATTGCTTCAACACTGGTTTACTTGGATAAACTGTGTTTCCAAACTTTAAATAGCAAGAGGCAAAGCCACAGCTGCATGGCACTTTTTCTTAACATAAACCTCCACTGATTTTTCTTTTTTGGTCTTTAATTGAGCTGAAAATTTACAATGGTTTGTTCCTTTAATTTAGAATAACTGATGATAACAATGAAAGCATAAAACATTTTGTCCATTACACTTGACTTTCTGTTCCAAATTGCAATAGTAAAGTTCGACTGCATGAAAATGAAAGGGAACGAGAGAAATCTTTAATTCAAACTGATGTTTCTGGAGATATTTTGGTATGTCTTACACATACTTGGTGTCTTTTGCCAAAGGGTAAAGGAACTGGCCTGGCTTTTTGAGTCTGGGAGGTCACCTGCTGGTCGCTATGCCTCAGTGCATCCCGACATCTCTTCCTGGAGCGCATCAGGAATGACCTACTGAGCGCTGGAGAGACATCTCCACCCATCAAAAGATGAAACTGCTGATTCTGCTTCAGGAATGGGAACTCATCAAGCAGTCACATATGCCTGAGTAAAGCTTTCAGTCAGTCCTAGGCCTTTGTTTGTGCTGTGCAATCATGTCTCCAGAGGTACAGAGTAACAATTTTACGTGGTGATGAAAAAAGGCAGGCACGTACATGGCCTGGAAAACAGACAGCTCTTGTTTCTATTGCTTATTAAGAGGTACAGCAATTTCATTTTCTTACGAAATAAACTGTAGTAATATTGGCCTCTGCAGAGCACTATGTGAAAACATGTAGGGAACGTGGACAGTAGTCAAAGTTATCACTTGCTGAAATCATCTGGAAAGACAGATGTGAGAGGGTGAATGAAACAAACAGCTCTCCTTATCCTTCCTGTGGACGCTTCTCACATACAGTCTGCTGTGAAAAGAAGGATCTCAACTTTGACTTAAGAAATGCTGTTCATCAAAACCTCATTCTCATTGTGCAGAACTCTCTGGTATGAGGTTGCTTCTGATACCCATCTAAAACTAGTGTAGATGTCACCTCACTGCACCACACTGTGCAGTGAAGGTATGTCCTTAATCCCTCTGTGATGTTCTTTAGTTTGCACAAGGGGACCTCTGACACACCACCTGCTTCTTAAACTTGACTGTCATAACAGCCTAGAATTCCAAGGTAAACACTAAATAAATATCTGTAATGTAGGAGGAAGATGTTGAGCCAAGTAGTTTACAATTATACAATGGAACCCTTTTCCCTTCACTGCTGTTTGCCAGTTTGATTTGAAGCAAAAGGCAGTTCCTTTAGGTGGAACAGATGTAAGTAGAACTATATCTTGGCACAAATTGGCTTCAAAGGGAAATTGCTGGTCTCAGTTACAACAAACATTTATAACACTCATAAACCATTATAAAGAATACTTAGAATACTTTGACTAATTTTTAAACAGGAGTTACCAACAAATCCACTGGTATTATCTAGACTTTCTTATTTTGGTGGTGTTTAAAATGTAATGGTTTATCATAATTCTTCCATTTTAATCCATGTGTATTGACATGTTTCTTCTTGATTAGTCAGTGATGTTTTTCTGAGTTTCTCCTGTGTCTCATCTGGACTTGGAGTTTGAAAGGAAAGACGGTGTCTTAAGCATGGGTGAACAAATGAATCACTAGGATCAAGCTGGCATGTGAATTTATAACCTAGAAGTGTTTGAGGTAACTGTGTGTATGTTTCCATCCTCTAGTTAATGTGAAGTTATCTCATCCCCAGAGATATTTCATGGTAACTTCCTCATGTGCCCACTTTCTCAATCCCTCCCCAGGTGCTCTGAAGCAGTAAATTAGGAATTAGCACACCTGCCTGCAGTCTGATTTTTCCAATTAAATGTGTTTCAGAATTAGTATTTGAAGTCTAGTGCAGAAGTAAGAGATTATTGTTCTTAACTGGGGGAGGAAGATGATTCTTTAACAGACTTTGTTCGTGTAAAACGAATGCATTACATGGGTTACTCACAGGTGCAAGCTGGCACTTACACGACTGTTTCTACCTGTCAGCACAGTAAAGTTCCTCAGCAATCACGGTAGTGAAGGTGATCTCTTTTAAGGGAGAATTTGATCACTTTAGGAACAGGATTGAAAGTGTGTGTCCATAACCGAAATCTGGGTTTGTTGACCCAAGTTCTTACAGGCCTAAGCCGCCTCCTCACAGGCTTTCTCCCAGTACTCACAACTGCATTGTGAGGTGGGGACTGTGTGAACACAAGCAGCACACCTCCCTTAGAGGAAGCCCTCAAACTCTGTGGGAAGTGTACAGAGCAAAGGGAAGATCTCCCTCCCCCTTTGTCATTGCCAAGAAAAGAAGGAAATGAGGGCCAGGTTGTTCTACTGAATTAGAATCCATTTTTTTCACATAGAGCTTATTCTCAGCCACAGTTCCCATTTGCCGCTGTATGTTCAGAAGACTTTTATCAATTGGAGACAGCAGTGGTGGTTTGCTGGGGCTTTTTGTGGTTTTGTTTTTTAGTTTTGGGGGTTTTGTTTGATGTGTTTTGGGTTTTTTTAAGTGGCAGCTTGTGAAACTTACCTTGAATACCTGGTAGTTAAAGGGAGGAACAATCTCAGTACTCTCTCTGAGTACAGTACTACCTGCAAATCCTCACAGCCTGAGTGTGAAAAGGTCGTTGCTCACCGGTGGGGGGAGTTGGTCACTGCACTCTGCAGCGACAGGTTGCACCCACCCTTCTAAATGGGTTTCCCATTGAAATGTAGCCACGCTGGGTTATCTAGTGTTACTGGATCACTTTTTATGACAAATCTCAGGAGTAAGAACCACCTTTTCTTACTACTTAACGTATCTGAGCAGCCCCTTTTAAGAGATTTTATTTTTTCTTTACAAAGTGGATGAGAGAGGAACTAGGCTCCAGACAAAGCCTGCCTGATACTGGAGACTGTCTCAGTCAAATGGAAATTCAAAATTCACAGTGACTGAAATACTTTTAATTGGTTAGTTTCCTTATTTCTTTGAAAAAGGGTCATATTTTCCTTTGTTATGCTAGAATCTAAGACAATATGAGGGGGGAAAAAATTTTATTTTAAAAAATCACATTATTACTGGTTGATAGTTCAATAAGTCTTTTGAGTTCTGATACTGCTGTACTTATCACAAACTGGATCATCAGAAACTAACAGCATTGTAGATTGTCAGGAGGCTGGGTTTTGGTAATGTGTCTTAAGAAAACACTTAATCGAAAATGTCATCTGCTCTTGCTATACTAATAACTGATACTAGATTTTGGGGAGGGTTCCTCAGTAATGGAGGACAAACAAGTTAGTGCCAAAGCAGCAGAGCTAAAAACGCTTTGTTTCCAAGATATGTGTTCTTAGTATCTCTGGGCCCCTCGCCCTTATCACCTCCCTTCAATAACCTGAGTTCTTCTTCCTTCCTTTCGCATTCTTTAAGCATCCTCATCAAGCAAAAGACAACATATGCTGTGACTAATCTGCTGCTGTGCACACGCGTTTTTTCTGGCTACTGCCTTGCAGAATGTGTAACAGCTGAACTCCACCAACCTCTGCCCCCACCCACTGAAGGACACTATTCTGTACCAAACATTTACATGCACATACATTTACATCTTGTCCTTTCCTAGCAGCATCCCCTTAAAATGCAAATGTAGTTACAAAAACTTCACGGTAATTAAATGGGATACAATTAGAATGGATTGTTTTATTTTAAAAATGTAAAATCAACAACAGACTGTTCTCTGGACAGCAGAGTTGGAAAAGTTCAGTTTCTTAGATGTTTTCCTGCTGCCCTAGCTTGCCCCATGTCCTTTTTGAATACTGCTGCAAGTACCCAGAGCCTCTGATTTTCACAAAATTTGCAAGAACGTGCTATCTTAAGACCTCTGTTCTGCCCTTAAGCTTGGTTAAAATTAGCTGATAGGTTCAGAAGAGTGACAAGGCTGACAGGCAGATAGCATATGTTTAATTTCATTATGAAATGAAGCTCAAAGAGGCTCTAGAAGGGATTCTCCAGTGTGCTGTATTTGTGCTTGACTGCACAGATGTGAGAGAAAGCAGCTTTCAGGTGTCTTCAGCCAAATGTATTTTCAGGTACAGGGATAGGAGGACCAGGGAGGCCGAGTTCCTGCCCCATTTAATAGTGAGAATGGCTGATGGACATGTTGCGAATGGCTACTCAATGTAATTTTCTTCTGGCCTGATGTGCAGACCTGTACTTCCTGCGCAATAGTCCAGCTCTGCTCTCAGCACAAAATAACTAATTTTGGTTTGGGCTTTTTCTGTAACATTCATCACGATAGTATGTGGGTACTTCACTAGCACTGTTTCCTCTCGAGAGCAGTGTCAGGGGAGGAGGGCTCTATAATATCCATTTCTTTGCAAGGGAAATGAGATGTAGGAAGTTTTGTGTCAAAAGCATCCTCTAGTGTTGGTTGCCCTCTTGTGAGGTAGAATCACTGAATCGTTTAGGTTGGAAAAGACCTTTAAGATCATCCATTAACCCAGCACTGCCAAGTCCACCACTAAACCATGTCCTTAAGTGACACATCTACCCATTTTTTAAATACCACCAGGGATGGTGACTCAACCACTTCCCACGGCAGCCTGTTCCGGGGCTTGACAACCCTTTTGGTGAAGAAATTTTTCCTAAGATCCAATCTAAACCTGCCCTGGTGCAACTTGAGGCCGTTTCTTCTTGTCCTATCGCTTGTTACTTGAGAGAAGAGACCGAGTGCCTAGGGCATGCCTTCTCAGACCATTTGGCATTATACATAATTTCATTATGTTCAAATCACAGCTCTTATTGTCCTCAGCTGTAGTTATAAATGCTTGAGACTTCTGCATTTCAGACCCTGGGCCTCAGTTTGTTAAGGAGGGGGAAAAAAAGAAAACATATCTGAAGTACTATGGCATAACTGAATTGTGAACTGTATGCTGCCAGCTGGGAAGGAAGCCAATTAGAAGTATTTGATTGCTTTAATGATAGTCAGTCCATTCTCTTCCTGCAACCTCCTGCTTGGACTTCTGCCCAAGCAGAGGGAACTTGGTGCCCTGAGACCCAGTGCCTTATGTCACTCCTCAGTATTCAACTGTGAGGCTACTGCAAAGGCAATTTTGCTGTGTCTGTAGTCCAATGATAGTTCAGTGGCGTGGATCAGATCTTCAGCAACTTTTATTTTAGTGGTAGGATGCTGCCCACTTGTTATATAGACCCCCATTCCCGTATTTTTCACTGGTTTCCAGATTTATTTGGCCTGCCATTTCTGCATTCCTAACTCTCAACCTGACCTGGAGAGGCCCTAATTCTAGGCCATTTGCTAGGGAATATCCAAAAGGTACTGGAGATTCCATTTCAGTAACAACAGAAGCAGGGGCCTTATCTGTAACATTTTTTCACTGTACTTCATTGATTTTTATCTACAGTGGGATTCTCCTGTGAAGCAAGACCCTGTGGGAAAAATGTACCCATGTAACAGAAGAATTTCACAGTACCTGTGGACAGGGGACAAGATTACTGTTGAATTGTCTAATCTGGATAATTCCTATTTTCTTTATATTTAAATTTGAAATCTAGTAATATCTCAAGGTATGATGTTTATTTAATTTTAAAAGATTAAATAGAAAACAAAGAGGAAAAATTAAATATGTATGCCTTGTGAGGGGTATTTAAGTTTGATGCAATGAATCTTAAGACAGTTGCCCAACTTCTGAGCCCCTACACTGCTGAAGTAAATTGACATCCACTTTGTTGATGAGCAGGGAAGAACATGGCATTCTTGACTTTTCAGTTTCACAGCTAAGAATCAGGAATCTCAGGGTCTTCCTGGTTTTTGTAGGACTAACTGTTCCACGCACACTGAGCTCTTGTGGTCTCTCAGAACTCCTAGATTTCCACTTCCCATCTCCACTCCTAAAGCTACTCTTCCTAATACTGTTTTAGCTTGCTGATTCTGTTTAAAAAGAACCTTCTCCACTCCATCCCTGCCCTCCGCCCCGGGCTGCCTCTATCCCTGGTCTCTTCCCTGATCTAGTTTGCCACAAAAGTTACATTGGCATGATTATGGAGAAATAAACAAGTGGTAAGGGAAGAGCTGTTTAAAATAAATACTTCTCCCAAACCAGGCAAACTTCTGCCAAACATGGAAAGTCATACTCAGGAAAGAACTCATCACCTGGCACGTCCAGTGCTATGGCTGTCCTCAGGCTCCGACTGTGCCTGGGACAGAGGAGCACAAATCCCACGATGCTGAGCTGTTCCTCCAAGGTGTGCAAGTGTCCTGCTGGAAGACAGCCTGCAAGGGGCACCGGCCACTCATTACCTTTCCTGTGACGACCTGCCCACACCCCACTGTCCTCTGACACTGAAATTCCAACTCTTCTTGCTGCCAATAACGTGATGATATACCCACTGAGCACAGGACAGTGGGGAGGCCTCGACCTGCAGCAACTTATGACATAAGCTATTTACTAAGAGACCATCGAAAAAACTTTGGTTACAGTGGCATAAAGACCTTTGCAGGAAGAAAAATACTTTGTGAAGAAAGACAGTCTGAATCTGACATGTAGGGCAGAAAAACCTGCCAAGGACTGGAAATGACTTGCTGTTGCCTCTTCTGGCGCTGGGATGAGAAGTCAGGGGGTTAAAAAGTCTGGGTATCATTTGCCTAAACCACTGAAGTTAGTGAAGAGAGAATTAGCTGAATGTCAAGAGACTTTCTCCTCACAACACATGCACAGTCCAGGTTAACAACGACCCTCTTATCATCGTAACAGCAACCCCTGCATACATCTCTGCTTTTGCTACAGATTGTGGAATTATTTAGCTGACTTGGCAGGGAGAAAATCTGGAGTTCTCATGTTTAACTGGTTCCTACATTGATTGTGATGTAGGAAGCCCTGTGTTGTCTAAGCATCAGCCATCTGCCTCACAGGTGAAGGAAAATCAAGTAGAGGTAGTTTGCACTAAGGGATTAAAATGCTTCTATTTAGTACACCAGATGCTGTGCATTTCTGAAATCCTACCGAAACCTACAACGTCTAATGTTGGCATAGTGTATCCTCTGTTGTTACCAGGCTAGAGCACCACGGTGATGCCCCTTCAGCTCTTTCTGTACACGCTGTAGTTGGCAGCCTTTGGTCTGTCGTACTGAGGTCTTGGGCTTGTGGAGCTATTTCGTGGCTTGTGGTAGAAGCCCAGAGCGTACGATCCTGTGATCCATCCTTGATGCATCTTCACTGAAGACGTCTTCAATGATTTGTTAAGCTAACGTTGCTGTGTCAGGCTAAGGATGCCACTGTCTTGTCTTCGGTTGTAACAAAGTCTATTTAGGAAAAGAGCTGGCGATTTGTAGACTGTGGCATTATTCCTCTGCCAGCGGGTCAGGGACTCGCCCCAGAGCTGGAGTTTGCTTCATCACCAACAAGGGATCCCGCAGCGGTTTGTCTAATCCCCCTTGTAACCGATTTCTACTTTTAGGGTCTGTAACATCTTGTGTAAATGAGTTCCACCACTTAGTTGTACATATTTTAAAGGAAAACTGTATCGCTGGCTGCCATCCAGCACTTCTTGCAGTGCGAGAGCGAAATAAAATTCATTACCCGCGCACCTTTCCCACATGATCCGCGGCGGTTCCGTAGACTGGCGCTATAACAGAGCGCCCGGGGCCCGGGCTGGCTTCTCCAAGAGGCGCGGGGCGCGGGTGAGGAGCCCGCGGGACGCCGGCGGTCGGCCGGGAACGGCGCTCCCGGGCCGCACAGGCCGCAGCCGAGCGGCGTCCCCCGGAGGCAGCCGGTGGCTTTGGCGCGGTCGGTTACGGGGCCGCAGCCCCCGCCCGCTCGGGGCGCGTCCCCCCGGCGTGGGCCGCAGCCGCCGCGCCGCCGCCACCGGGGCTCCGCGCCCGGCCGCTGCCCGGCGAGGGGCGGCCGCCACCCGCGGCAGCGCCGGGAGGCGGCCCCGGCCGGCTTTGCCCCAGCCCCCCGCCGCCCCGCGGGCCCGGTCGCCGGCGGGAAGGGCCGCCGCTGCCGGTCCGGGCCGAGCCCCGGCGGGGCCTCCCCCGGGGCTCCGTGGCGGCGGGGCCGTGTGCGCGCCGAGGGAGGGCCGGAGCGGGTCAGCGCCGCGCGGGGGCGGGGATAACCCCGCGGTGCCCGTCACGTGGAGCAGATGAAAGGGAAGCGGCTCGGCAGGGCGGAGAGCAGCCGGGGCGAGGGACGGCGGGCGCGGGGCCGGCCAGCAGCGGGGCTCGGCGCGGCGGCAGCGCGGCTGCCATGGGGCGCTGACCTGCCCGGGAGCCCGGCCCCGGAGCTGGAGCCGCTCGGGAGCGATGCGCGGCGGCGGCGGGGCGCCGCTCGCCGCCCCCCCCCCCCTCCGCCCCGCCGCCGAGCGATGAGGGGCTGCGGGGCCGGCGCGGGGCCGGCCGTGCCGCCGCCGCTGCTGCTGGGGCTGCTGCTGGCCGCGGCGCCGGGCGCGGCGCTGGGCAAGGAGACGGCGTTCGTGGAGGTGGTGCTGTTCGAGTCCAGCCCCAGCGGCGACTACACCACCTACACCACGGGGCTGCAGGGCCGCTTCTCCCGCGCGGGGGCCACGCTGAGCGCCGAGGGCGAGATCGTGCAGGTGAGCGCGGCCGGGGGGGCGCCGCCGGCCCCAAGATGGCTCCGCGGGCCCGGGGCCGCCCGGCACCTGGCGGCACAAAGCGCGCGCCGGGCCCGCCGCCCCCACGTGCGCCGTGCGGCCTGGGGGCGCCGCGGCCGCGGTGACATGCGCGCCCGCGCACAAAGGGCCGCGGGGCAGCCGAGCCCCGGGGCCGCGGCCTCCTCACCTTGCCGGGACGGGCCGGCGCGGAAGCCGCGCGGGCGGCGCCGCGCTGCGCTTGCCGGGTTTGACAGCCGGGGGCGCGGGGCCGCGGGTCGCCCTCCGGCGGGCGCGGGTCGCCCCGGCGGGCGCCCTCGCACCTCCGCCGGCCGCGGGGCCTGCGCGGTGGGGACGGGGACCCTGACCCTGCCGGCCGCGCGCTGCGCGGGGACGGGGCTGCGCGGGCGCGGCCCCTCGCTGTGCCGCGGGCGGAGGTTGCGCGGAGCCGCGCTGCCGTGTCGGTCTTGGGGCTCCCCGGGCTCCTGCGGCAGCGCTGCGCGCCCGTGGGGGAGCCCCCTGTGAAAATCCCCCGCGGGCAGTCGCCGCGCTCCGCGCCCTCCGCCCGCTGGGACGCCTGGTCCTACGTGCGCTGCCGCGCTGCGCGTACCTGCTGCCTCTGCGCGGGGAGCTGGTTTCGAGTGGTTCTTTCGCAACGTAAAATTCCTTATAAAGCTGCTCTTGACTTGCTCGCCAGAGACACAGTTTCTGAATTTATCTGAACGCAGCTATTCTTCGCTCTGTTTGAAACTCCTGAAGTGCTTATCTAATTCCTTTGAAGTCGCTCGTAATTATTGACTTTATTTTTTTTTCCCCTTTGGCTAAGTAAAGAAAAATGACTTAAACGCTGTTTTAATAAGTTTGACTGTTAAGCGATTGCCAATAGCCATCCTTGTATCACGTTAACAGCTGGAGTTTGTTTGCTTGAGTCCCATATATGTACACATACATACACACAGAAATACCTATATAAAAGTTTAAAAAAGCTTGCTGATGGCGAGTAAGCTCTAAAAACAACTGGTGAAGCTCTACAAGCAGAAATACATTACTATCAAAATAACCTTTTTCTTCTTATAAAACAGGGAATGCTGCTTTTGAGTGCTTGTGATTTCAGAACAGTTTCAGCTGTGAGGATTTCTTACAAAAGCTCTCTTGCAGGCAGAAGAGTTGTGAGGAGAAGCTGCTTGATATAAGGGTTTTTCTTTATTCTTTCAGAGGAGAGAGGGAGGGACCAATTATATTTCTGACATTTTAAAAAAAGGTGGTGCTAGTAGGGGCTGAAATGGGCATTGATGTTTTCTAACCTTCTGGTGCATTATCAAACAGTACCTGTAAGACTTAACACTGCATCTTTGGGGATAGCAAGAGACTCTAAAGTTTCTTTTTTGTGTCAGGTGTTAGTGATAAGAACAGAATAGGGGCCATACTTTTACTGAGGTCATACTTTCCTTGAGTTTTAAGTGAAAGTGGAGAAAGAACATCCTGTTGTGTCAAGGCTCAGATTTGCATAACTTGAAGCAAAGGTATTAAATAGACTTTTGTAGGCCTTATTATGTGTAACATCAACTATCTGCTTCCTCTTAATGCCTGGACAGACAGCGCCCCATATGGGAGAGACTGCAATGGAAGACAAATTATGTGACATTTATCACTCAAAAGCTGTTTTGCTTATTCATCTCTACATATACTAGATAACATACATCATGAACAGGCTGTTTGGTTTTTTTTTTTTTCTGAGCCACTGTGTGTGCTGCCTTTTTTTTCTTCCGAAGAAGAAGAGAATATGGCAGACATCGTTCCAGAGCAGCTAGACTGAATGCTGTCAGTCACATTTTCACTGTTGAGATTTTAGATTACATACAGCATCTCTTGTCAGTGTCCTGCTTCCTTCATCTCCTGAAATTGAGTTTTTCAGAGCCAAAATATATAAAGATTTTTCACAACATTGTCTCACCTCCCTTTTTCAGCTAGGCTGTGTATTTATGGAACTATATGAATCTGCTGTTCTGGATCATTTAAAGCTTGCTGTGGGGTTTAGAAAGGGATTGTGAAGCTAATGCTGCTAAGAACCTGTTCAGCAGTAGCTAGTGGTACATCAGCGAAACAAGCTCTTCTCGGCCTCAGCCACCTTGTCAGTGCACACAGCTCTTTCAAGATTAAGATACGTTTTTCTTTAAAATGAAATATTAGAAATTCTTGAAAATCAGGCACACATTAAAGAATGGATCAAAGGAATTGTGGTTTTGGGACTACACAAAGGCTTACTTTTGTTTACGTTAATAGCATCAGTTACTCATTGGTCTTGAAAGTCTGAACAAAAAACCCCAAAACTTAAGAAACAATGCACTTTCAGCTTTTGATAGGTCATACATTCGCTCCCAAACTGGTTATTGGTCAGATTCCTATCCAGTAGTGGTATGCTATTATATTGTTTCTCATGTTATTGTGAACAAGTCTTATTAGGGTCAAGTGTCTACCAGAATAACTCTTCAGAGAGATGAAATGTTCATATGTCTTCTTTCATGTGGCCACAGTTTGTATTCAGCAAATTCATCCTTAGGTTGCTGTGTCAGCTGGTCCTTAAACTGCTCGAAGGTCTAACCATCTCGGTGGTATCTGGCATACTGGAATATTACGTGTTTCTTGGAATATTCTCACCATTAGTATGAGTTCGGAATTTGAAAACATCTGATTAGAGAGTGTGAAAACAAGATCTTGTTGAAACCTCTAAAATGATATTTTGCTTTAAAAGAAACTATGACCGGTGAATTACTTATGGTTCAGACTTGTAGCATTCAGGCCAAGAGCACAGATACAGTTCTGTGTCAAACTAGATACTACGCGGCCACAGAGTCACAGTGCCAGGACAATAAGCATCATCGGTTGGACTGGCAGTGGCTTTTTTGCTCCTAGTGGGATTAGGTGTCTTAGTTCTACTTGCAATTGGCAAGATTCTGTTTAAATTGCTTATTCTGCTTGATAGTAAGGTGTGGAGCATCGAATGCTGTGTTTCCTATAAATTTGTGGTGGGGATGGTGCTGCTCAGGTGAGGTGCTGGGAAAAGAGAATCTATTTTAACGTTTGTTTTAGATTGCATTAAACTCTGACTTGTCAAAAACTTTTAAGTGATACACGTTCATCATTGTCAATTCTCTCTCTTCATCTTTCTTTTTGCTACTCCTGCCTTAGATACACTGCTGAATACAGTAATATAGGTGGGTTACCAATATATACAATTTTGAAGAGAATCAGCATGGAGGAGAGATTTAGGAATAGTATACCTGTTTTTTTCTTGGGTGATGAAAGTTTAGGCTTTGGTTGGTTTGTTTCTGCTTGGAAGCCTCAGCACGGAAATAATGAACTTTATGTAGCCATTGAACTGAAGCAATGCATAGATTACATAATAATCTCCAGTTGCATATATTTTTTGTGCTCAAAAGGTAACAGTTTGGGGAGAACAAGCATAACTCAGTGCCTTAAGCTCTAGGAAGAAAACAAAAGTGGGACACTTCCCCCACTTCTTGCACATCAGTTCCTTGTAGCAATGCTATTGCCCATCTTCTTTCGCTTGCAGAAGATGGGGAGGTTTCAAACTGGAGTTTGAGGCCATGTGCCCGTGTGTTCCTTCCTTCTGTCTCCCTCCCACTCCTTATTTACTTGAATAGCTTTGAACCTTTCCTCTGTTTTCTCAAAATGCAAAAGTAGCTAAAGACTGTAAATTTGTCAAGTAGGCTTCGCACTCTGAAGCACTGGCGGAGTTTTTAACAGCGTTGAAAGCAGTGACTTGAAATAACTGTGCAGATAGATGTCTGGCAGCGATCAGAGGAGGCTGAGTCAAGGGAATGTTAGTGTCCTTTGAGAATGGAAAACAAAAATGTGTATTTTCAGGTTTTTGTTGTTGTTTTGGGAACAGGCAGGTTAAGTTTTTTCTTGTTTGAGTTGAGTGCCCGAAGGCCATTCAAATTGAGGAAGTGGAATTATTTGTGGCTTTGAGTCACTGTCTTGTTGGAAGTTTTCTTTGCTAGTTATCCTCTTAGAATAGGAAGACACCAGTGATTGGGTTTGTGTTAATTTCCACACCTTAACTGTAAAGCTGTGGCTTACAGTAATGATCCTGAGCACATCAGGAATAATACATTTCTCTGGTAAAACTGAGTTCCCAGTACCAGTCTGTGGGGCTTTGGGTTTGTTTTGTCATTGTGTCCTTGGAGTAAAGTATCTTGGAGCTGAGCTGTCATTGGAACGTGGCACTTTCATTCTGATGGAGAACAAAGAGCTGACACCCCGTGGATGCTGAGAATGGGATGAGAGGGGCTGTTCACCATTTACTGTGTTCCTCTGTTTTGGTGCAAAGACAGGAGACCTGGAACGTATCTGTTGTGTCTTGTGTGAGAAGTGGGACTAGGTTATAAGTGTTGTCCTTTCTGATCGTCAGTCTCTGTTACAAACAGATGCTCACAATGGGCAAGTGTTCCGAGGCATGTGAGGATAGTCATCTCTGAGACGTCCATCTTCAGCTGTTGAATCTAAGCACTGTCCTGCTCGAGCCTGTCATCTGAACTTGTGTCAGACAGAACCATGAGTCCCATCGCCTTTCCAGAGGCCTGCTGAAAGTTAAGGAGCTTGTGTTAAATAGGTAACAAGGCTGAATTAAGAGACTTAATTGCAGCTGTCTTTAAAAAAAAAATAAAATCTGAGCTTTCACAGTGCTTATTTCCTGTTTAAAGTTTTTTAATAATTTAATTAATGACAAGTCACTGATGACTCCTTTTTGGCTGTAACAGCATCAGGTGTGTGTGTCTGTTGTTATGAGTCAGAGCAGTGAGTAATTTCTATACTTGTTGCTTTGCTGGTTTGTGGATCAGAAACCTTGTCTACTCTAAGCTTCAGTTTTTCTTCTGTTTTCTGGTTATCATTGTATTAAGACTTGACTATCCAACTGGTAGGAACAAGACTCTTCTAGACCACAGCCTTGATATATGCATTGAATAGCAAAGTACAAGTTTTGGTTGTACATTTTCTGAAATCTCAGTTCTTTAAAGCATGGGTGCAGGTTTTGAAACCTGAACCTGGAGGTTTCCATTTGTTCTGAGAGCTGGCAGGGCTCGCCCATCCTTTCTGTTATGGGAGAGAGTTGATAGGTGGAAAGAAAAGATGAAAAACACAGGTTTAATCCTGTGGACAGCAGGCTCCTATAGTTTCTGTGGTGTGCTGTGCCTGATCTGAGCTTGATTGGTGTTTGTTTTTCAGTAGTTTCTGAGAGAAGAATGAAGATTGCCCCGAGTTGCCCCACTTCCTTCGGGGCCAGGGTCCCCTGCTCTATCCTTGCCAGTTGAGGTTTTTTTGTGCTGTGAAAGGAGGGTGTTTTTCATGGGAGTGCAACAGGTGACTACAGGTCTGGGTCCTTTACAGAAGGCTAGGGTGATAAAGGAAGTGTAATTCACATTTAAAATAAGAAGTCGTTGAGGTGAGGACTTGCACAGTTATTGGACCTGGACAGCCTTTATAGAGTGTCATGCACAAGCAGCTTGCCTGCAGCAGAGGTACTGTCCTGGGCTTGATCTCAGATTCAATTAATCTAGCTGTTCCCCAGTTTCCATCCCTCCCTCAGTTCCTCCCCTCCTTTTCTTTAAGTTTCAGTCATGCTTTAGTCCATCACGTACTGTGGTGTGGGAGAGCTGAAGAGAGCCGGTCGAGGTGTTTTGCATAGCTCGTTCATCCTCTTCTACTGTTTAGCCTTGATCCTGGACTGTCCTCACAGCGTGAGCTCCAACCCCGTCACACCATTGCTGCTTTAGTTCGCAAGAAGTTGCCTGTTCTCGCTGGCTTCTGAACGCAGTATTGTAAATAAAGATCCTTATTCTCTATTAATTCTTTGACATTGCAGTATCCAAGATGTGTCTTAGAATGGTGGCGAAAGGACTTGGTAACTCCTTCTGTGGTAGCTACTGGCTGTTGTGTGATGTCTGCCTGCAGCTGTAGTGCTCTGCTTTGAGAATCGCGTACATGTGCCGTCCTGTTAAGGTGCAACACGGAGAGAATTTAAGAGGGCGGGGTCAAAGATAGTGGTGAGAAGGGGCGCTTGGCTGCTTAAACCTTCTGCGATAACATCCTTCTCTCTCCTTCGGTCGGACAGTTTCATGTCATCTTTCATGTCTTCTGGAAAAGGAAACACCTTATGAAAATAGTTAATATAAACCCAAAATTATAATGGAATTTTAAGGGCTAGTAAATCATATTTACCTAGTTAAAAACTTTGGACTTTCAAGCTTTAGACTATTACATTATAATGTATTAATGGACAGTTAAGGGCACCTGTGCAAACTGTTTCTAAACGAGTCTAAGGCAAGAATAAATAAATATTTCTAGGCATTACTACAGGGGAGAGAGGGCTGTTCAAAAGATAAGGTACCAAATTCTGTGATGAGTTACTGGTTTTGGGGGAAGCTCCAATGTCTGTGGTATTGGCACAGAGATGCAGCAATACCAGAGTCCTTCTACCAGCGCCTTGTCAGCACCCAAGACTGAGACACTCCCTCGAGGAGAAGGCGGGAGGCACAGTGTAAGAAAATGAGGTAAAAGATATCTAAGTATGGAGGAGAAGGTACAATACAAAGAGCAAAAAACACTAATGTGACCTATTTAGAGGAATAAGAATAAAGTAGGTTAAGGAAGTAAATAGAAGCAGAAAGCTTGCAGTACTGGGTCTTGTACTCGGGCTGACCCGTGCAGTTTCTGTTCACTTCCAAATAAAGGAGGGGAATCACGTGGGGAAAAAATAGTTTGTGGGAGTTCAGGTAACTTTTCTGCGTAGTCCATAAGTTTAGTTAAACCTCCACAGAGATGTCCGAGGTCTGTACTGTTGAAGACCTTGCCCTTGCTGGCAGGATGCTGACCACTTCCTTTTCCATGTGCTCCCATTGCTTGTTTGGGAGGTGGAACTAGGAAAAAATCCCAGAGAGGAGTGGCACTCAAAAATTGTTAAACATGGAGCCATTTGGAGAACTTTTTTTTTTCATTTATATATATTTATGTTGAGACTGGATCTATGTGACTATAATGGTTTAGGTATAATTACAGCCTGCTTCATAGTGTTACCAGCACTTGCGGCCAGCTGTGCCCCATGGATAGAACTGGCCCTTGCTCTCCCTGAGCACTCCACTGGTGGATGTGATTATGGGATGGGGTAACTTCCTTTTAATTGCTTTGCCTAGTGAAGGGCTTCTGAAATGGCTCCAGGTGAAGCATGTGGAGGTCATGATTTGGTGTGGCATAACTTGGTGGGAAAGAAACGTAGGCAGCTCTGCTGCAAGCAGATCTTATAGGAAAGTCTTGAGTAGCTGTATAAAACCATTGATTAGCATACATAGTAATTTTCTTCCAGTTTATACCATCTTGTGGTGGAGCGTGTATTTAAAAATGCTCCTTTTTTTTATTGCAGTCTTCTAGTCCTTGTTTTGGAATTTCAAAGTGAGGCCCTTCTGGACCAAAATAACTTTCATAAACATAGTTTTTCATAGTGTGAATGCTTTCAAGAGGCCAGCATCTTACTGGTTAAGGAAAGGTAAGATCTGGAGGCAGTAACCTGCTGTGTGTTCTGCCCAGTTATAGAAGTGGTACATGTATTTGCATTAATACACTTAGTACATTAGAAGTGTTCAGTTTAGGAAGTGTTAAATATTACCTTGTACATACTATCTCTTCTTTTGGGCATCTGCACTTCAGTATTCAAATGTGGTCAGACCAGAGCTTGTGGTGCCTACATATGAAAACAGAATGAATGCAAGTTGAATGCTTGGCCTTATTTCTCATGTTTCCTGGCTTGAAGGGAGAGCCCTTCACATTAAAGGAGGTTGGCAAAGGAAAAAGAGATTGTTTTTAAACAAAGACATGTTTTGAAATTGTTACAACAGCAACAGAAGATTCACGTAAAAAAAAGAAGTATTTTTTCAGCATTTTTCTTGACTGCTTGATGCTTGAACCAGAGGTGACTAGGGGAGTATGATCTTGCAGATACCCAGTAGAGACTGCCAAAAATTACACTTTATTGCACTTGGTGGAGCTGTGCTTATGTTAGGATTGAGTAGTCGTGCTCAGGAAAATAGGGTTCTGGTGGCTTAGGGTGTCCTCTTCACAGTGGTGAATTGCTTTCATTCATTTTTTTTAATTTCCTTTTCATGCTGCTTTAAAAGACTTTTGTTGTTGCACTTGGCTTTAAGATGAAAAGCCGGTTTACAAAGGTTGATTAGGTGCCTGTTATGTTCCAGACACAAGTACACCCTGAAATATGTAGCTTAATATATGCAGACTCTAGGCTCCAGACCCATGTTACTCTGTGCATTAATGTAAGGGTTTTAGTTGTTTTCTAAAGCTGCTGGCCAGCTTTAAGCTTTCTGTTAGTTTTCTTGAGCTTAAGCTGTTTTATTATTTTGCATCATTTTCAGTAGTAAAGCAAACTGAGGGATCGGTGAGGAGGTGAGTGGCCTGACAAAGAACTGAGGGCATGTTTTAGAGTCTGCTGAGTACAACTGTTTAATTAGCTGTACAGGCATGCATGTTGCAAGTACGTGCCTCCTACTGTGAATTTATTGCACGTGCTTCGTAAGCAACTCTCAAATGCTTCTGATTGTAGTGTTTGAAAAATTGCTTTTAATTCAGGAAAGAACCTCGTTTGTGCCAAGATCTGTTTTCTTACTTTGAGGCTTTTGATGCTTGCCTGCTTTAAAAAAAGTACAATAAAAAGTGTGTTAAGTGTGGGTGGGGAAAAATCCTTCTCTTCTATTTTTCTCTTCATCCATTCACCCCTGTCCCCCTAAGCAGAAGAGACTCTAACCAAGCTTTCCGTTGAGTTCACCTTTAGAACTGAAAGTTTCCAGCCTTAAACAGTCTACTTTGACAGATAAGAAAAGTGGATTTGGAGGACTGACTTGGAATTGTAGAAGGTGTTCTGTTCATTTTTATCCCCTGATGGATCGGTTCCGAAACTGTGGTTCATGGAGAAGAACTGCTATTAAAGGCTGTGATTTTTATTTTTTTCAATTTTTTTTTTTTATTCCCCCACCCCACCCCGCAGAGACTGCACCTGAACAATTGACTTCTTGTTTGGGCCTGGCTAAATGGTGGCACTCGCAATTGAGCCTCGGTGGGTTTTACCTTAATAACAACAACAGTAATAATAATACCTGTGTCTCATAGATAAAACATCAATATTACATATATAGCACGCCAGTTGGGCACACTAGTGCTGTCTGTTCGTGCTGCACTGAAGTTTTACCTGTCCTTGCTGGCTTTGGAGATAAGGACAGAGGTTAGGATATGCAGCGTAGCAGCTGCTGCCCTTTTCTTTGACAGATTGGGATTTCTCCTAAGGCAGTCTCTGAAGAGTGTGTATGCTGTAACAGGGAAATGTATTGGTTCCCATTGCAGTGTTGTATTTTACAAGGGTCCAGCATACTTTCTCATACCTATTTTGTATTTTCTCAGAAGCCCTTTAGAGCTGATACTGTCTTGCACGCTGTGAGGCTAAAGGGGAGATGAACTCTTTATGGTCTGGATGCCAAGCTGGCAGATATCCTGAATGATGTTTGTAGCAAGGCTAGGAGCAAGAAATGAACCCATGAAACAGAGCCAGGAGATGCTGAGTTCAATATTTAATAGGAGCCAAGGGCTGGAGATCTCTTTTTGCTCAGAGGCAAGGTATCCCCAATCTGCTAGCTGGCAGGGTTTTGCCTGTTTAAAAGATACTATCTTTTGCATCCCAAAACTGTCTGAGGAAAAGACATTGCAAAGTAGTTAATTTCAAAGAACTCCAAATGTGTGATCTTATTTGGGTTTTTTGCTATTTTAGTTGAGAAAGCTGTGCTGCCAGAGTTCCTTCTGCTCTGCCACATTTGTAACATTTGGTGATAATCTTTGTAGGTTTTGATACTGGGAATTTACAGAGATTTTTCTGTAGTGAAATAACAGGGTTGTAGTTGCAGATTGGGATGAATTTCTCAATTGCATGTATTTTGTTTATATTCAGTTGCCACTGGGACATGAATCTCCTCAAATAACAGAAGTCAAACGAAGTGACCTGGTCTCCTTTTGTCTACCCCTCTTGTTATCTTCAGGCAATTATGGCAAGATGAGGATTTGAAATCTCTTGGGACAGCTTTGCTATTAAACATAAACCCCTGATGTGGAATAGTCAGCCAGAATGTATGCACACATGTGTGTATGTGTAATGTATGCAGTGTCATTAAATTAAAGTTACACTAACATGAAACCAACAAAATCATTTTGGTTTCTGAAGACTGCATAAGTGTTTGTTTCAGAGGCTTGGATAAGAACGTTCCCAGAGCCTGGAGACGTCCCAGCTGTGGAAGTAATATGGGAAGAAACTACTGTCCTTGTCAGTAAAAGGGCTGAAATGTCCTGAAAGAGTTAAGCTCTAATTAGCTCACTTGTAAGGTATTTAATATCCTTATTAAACTCAACTGCTGGTTCGCCTTTTTTTTCTTTCTTATGGTGAATAAAATTTCTTGAAGAGCTGAGCCTCTGCCTCTCAGATCAGAGGCTCACATGTTGAAGCTGGCAGTGCTAGAGGCTAGTTCCTATCTGTGTGACAGCATTTTTAATTTAACAGGACCGGCTTTGATGTTCTTGAATATTTATAGGCAGCTTCAGATCAGTCCAGTATGTATTCTTTTTAACTGGAGCAGAAGTTCCTCCTCACACAACAAAATATCTTTCCCTGTGTTTACTCTTGGGTCCCTTTTGGATTTGCAGTCATCAGAGTGGTTTTATGTTACAAAAATACTGCTTAAATACTTACTTGTGGGAGGAATCACTTGATTTCCTTTCTAGTTTCTGCAGCTTGGGGGTAGTCCAGTTACTGCATCATAGCTCCTTGTTTGAGCCTCACTACAGCCACTTACATTGTAGAAGAGACAGATGCAGTGAAACAGGATTACGGCAAAGTGCAGTTATGGTGAAGCCTTCTCCCGCTGTCCGGAGCTCAGGTGTGCCCACAGTGGATCAGACCTGAGGTCCACTTAGGTCAGAGCTGTCGTGGGCCCCCTCAGGAAGACACAGAAGTGTCTCTCGGACACCCTAGAGAAAGAGCAGGTTATAGTCATCGTTTGTGGTTTAAAGAGGAACTGAAAACTTGAGGTTAGGTTCTTGGTGGGAGCTTATCAGAAACGGTGGAAAAAAGTTTTAGTTGGAATTGGCCGATTTATTAAAATGAATTGTTCCACCCGGATGGTTTGACTTGCGTGAAACTCGGACCGAAAGGTACCTGATGGGTCAGCTATCAGCTAAGTTTTTAACCCCCTCTCAGCTTGCCAGACCCACCGTCCCTGACTCCAGGCCTTCTGGGTGCCTGCAGCCCAGGCGATGGGCTGTCTCGGAGCTGGCACTGTATGTCCTTTCAAAAACAGAGATGTGGGGGTTTTTTTGCCACTTTAAATTCACTAGTTCTGGTGTCTTAGAAAGGCCTCATTGTGGTTTGAATCTTTGCCTTGATTGTGCCACAGGAGGAAGTGTGCATGTTGTATGAAAGTGTTTCCTCAGACTAGATTTTGCGGTAGACTTCTCTCTCTCTGCCATGTTTCTCTTCTGCTTTATCCTCTCAGCTCTCTGTTGTGGATCTCACATGGACTACCTTATCACTGATGTTCCATCCCAGAGAAACCTTGTCATGGCCAGCTGGGGCAGCAAAGCTGTGGGTTTCTTCCCTAGAACTCTTCCGTGTGGGTGCCGACAGTTCATGCTCCTCTGCTGTGCTTAGTTTTGTTGTGAAGTTCTGTACGCTTCGCGTTACCGGATGATCTTCTGTCTAGAATTCTCTTCTTCTAGGCTTATTTGGAACTCTGTTATTGAAGTAGCAGATTTTTTGTCTATTAATTTGAATGGTTTCACGTTGTAAAAAAATTCTGTCTTTCAGTGATGATAATTTGTTTTAATGCATGGCCTACAGTGGAAAAGGTTGGTGGGTTTAGACTTCCCTGCTATAGATGCACTTCTTTGTTGGTACAGCCTTTTCTAGTTCAGCAAGTGAAATCAATTATGTCACTGCCTACATAGCTGAAGCAACCACATGAGGAAAGTGCTTGATTGTCTATTTGATGTAAATAGTTTGCTCAAAGGCTTCTCTTGCTATGGAAATTCAGCAGAGAAATAGGGACCTGTAACTTACTAATGTAGCAGTGAGAGTTTCTAAAATATGCCAGTAAGCAGAACTTTACTAACATATAAAAAGTAGGGAAAGATCTTGATACTGCTTCTTCCAGAAGAAAAATAAAATCTGCCTGGGGCATCTAAACATCACTTTTTCACAGTTCATTTTAAGGGAAGACCTGTTTAGAAGGTGAAGCAGCCGTGTTGTATCTTCAGGAATTCAGTGTTCATGTGCATTCTGCTAATGCTGATGTGAAGTAGTTGTCTGAACTTTGTAGCTGCTGGGATGCAATGTCAGTGCTTGCATCTAGGGATGGGTGGATGCGTTTGACTTAATTTTTCTTTGGTTCCTCTTCCGAGTTGTTAACAAAGGTAGTTTTCCTTCTCCCTACATACCCTGCAATATCCTTCTGAGACGAGAAAGTTTATGAAATATGGAAATACTTAATGCTTCTGCCTCTGGGAAGGATTTATCCAACAATCACAGTTTAGTTTTTGTTTGGTTTTGGTAGAGCTGTAGTAGAAAGCTGGTCCTAATGATCTAAGGCAGTGCTTTACTAAATTTCCCTCTGCCACGCCTCTGACATGTGGTACTATTGTTAGTCCAAAAGACGTACAGAAACCAAAAGAAATAAAATACAAGCAGTGTGCGGTACAGGCATGAGATTTTTAACCAGCCCTGCAACCTTTTCGGGGTGTGGGGGTGTGAGGGTGGAAAATTCCCCCAAGTGTTTGGGGTTTATTCAGGCTTTACCTTCACATCTTTGAGTTTACTTTCCATAACTTCTGGAAACATTTTGGGATGTTTGCACAACCTAGATAGAAAGTATATCAGCAGAACCACTCAAGATTAAAGAACCAGCTTTAAACTTGTCACTTAGGAGTGAGCAGTAAGTAGTGCCAAGGTTGTGGCTCAAACAGAGTGTCATAACAATCTGAAGTTTAACTTTCAAATATCTTAGTCCACAGAAAGCGTGTTGTAATCTATAAACTGGTATACCTCTTCAAGGCTGCAAGTAGAGCTTCCACTGAAATAAGGTCCTCGAAGTTTTGAAGTATGCCCCTTCCCATTCCAAAATACCCAGTACTGAAATTTCAATTAAAAGCATAGTAGACAGAGGGAGTAATTTTGCTCCTTATCACTGCTTAACATGGAAGTTCGTAACAGTCAGTATCCCATACTAAGGTGAAACTGCAAGTCAAATTAAAAAACAAACAAAAAACCCCACACCTTACCAATTGTTTGGCTTTGTAAAGCAAGGTTTTTAATTTCTTTACTGTTGCTGGTTTAAGATCAGTTTTACAGGCCTAGTGGCTGCTGTTGACATGTCCCTGCACTCACAGCTGCTTCTACTTTGCAGGCTTTCCAGTGGATAAACAGGACATTGTCAACCCCCTAAATGAGAGAGTGTGAGCTACTGTGCACGAAGTTGCCATCCATGAACCAGGAAGTTAGCATGTCACACATTGACTCTTCCCCTTCTCCGGTTGCAAAGTAAAATGTCATCTTCAAGCCACCACAATTTTTTTCCCTAGTATTTACTTGGTTACTTGAGGTCACATCTCTGGAAAGGGCTTTGGGGTGTGAAATGTGGTTTTGTGGCACTGACACCTCATGCGCAAACGAGTGAGCCCCTTCCATAGAGGTTCTTCCTCCACGTGTGGTCGTGTGTCATGGCCGCCTTGTTGTTAATGCTCTGTACCGAGGCCGATGTCTCCTCATCCTTGTTCAGGCCCCTGCAGGTCCCACCTCGATGCTGAGCAATCTTGCCTGAAGTCATTAAAACCAAAGTGAAAGTTGCTAAAAGGGCTCAAATACTCTGTAGGGCTTCTGGCAGGTGATGTCCCATGGTACAAAGGAGGGGAGAAGGAACGGGTTTCTGTGTGTAGAAAATCTGTTTTTCCTTGATACTTTCCTGTTCTTTTTGAAAGTGGCTTGAAACTATCCAGTGTCCAAGGGTTGGATGGGCTTAAATTACTGTGCACTAACAGGATGTTCTGTAGAGGAGTGTTGGGATTGTGCCCATGTTGCTTCAAGGTGTAGCTTTCATGGTCCAGAGTTACGTTGGGGAAGAATCATTTTTGTGCTAGTGGCAGGGACCTCTATCCTGTCAGCATCCATATTTAGTTACTGGCACAAATGAGAACTTTGTGTTCTTGCCTTTTAATTGTTCTTAACCATTTCCAAATCTGTTTCTCTAGTAAATATGTTTTTCAGTGACATTTAGGGTTCTGTAGTCATTGATAAATGCATATGCGAGCAGAAGCTGGAGCCGTTGCGGTTGAGTCTACAGCTTTGTAGTCTCCTTCCTCTTGGGTTACTAGCATGGGTGTACCCTTTAAGTGAACTAAACGGCGTGTGCTGTGCTTGACAAATATTGTTCTGCCTTAACTTTGTGTGCCTGTTTCTACATTTAGAGAAAGAATGGACTTTGGAAAATTCTTCTACTTTGAAGGTGTTACTTCCATCTGATGAAGGCTATGGAGCATCTCCTGTGATTAGAAAAGCGTTAGTTTGGAAAGCATAATGTTTACATGTGTAAAACTTGGTTTTTTGAGATTTTTTTTTTTTTTGCTGAGCTTTAAACTTATTAAACTGTTTTAAAGTATTATTGTATGGGGCTCTTATGTGATAGAATTGTGTGTTTTCTGACCCAGTGCATTTGGTCAGCTCTGCGTAGACTATTGTTTTCATATTTAGCGTGATTTTTATTGCCATATAACATTATCTCCTTCCACCTTTTTCCCTGCGATGTCATTGTCATGCATAGTCAAAAGGCTGTCAAGCACTTGCTGCCTTGGTGTTTTCTAACCTGTTACTTCAGATTAGAGATTTAAAACTTTTTTTTTAAACTTACAGATTCCCTAACATGTTTTCCAGTGAGGATAGGGGCTCCAGTGTGTCAATCTTAAGCTTATCTATAATAGGTCTCCTTTTATGAATTAATTTTTTTGTATCCTTTTTAGGTAATCCACGAGCTGCAGGTTCATGCCTTCCCTTCGGGATGTTCTGTGCCACCTGTGTGAGGGGGGGCAACACTGATACCTCTTTCTAGGTCTGGCTAGGATTTTAGAAATGCTTATGCCAGCACTGCCATGTGTTGTTGTGGCCCCATGAGGACCCAAAACTAGAATACTTAGAGAAGTTGTGGGTCAGGACTGATGGAGTAGATCCTAGTATTCTCAAACACTTTTAAGTAGGCTCTGCAAATACTTTTTCCATCTCTCATTGTGCTTTTGTGTTAGGAGGAATTAGCAGACAGTAGAATACATCTAATTCAGTCCTATTGCAAAGAGAATTTTTGCAAATCAAATACAAATTATTTTCAATCCTTAACTTGCAGTTGGTGTCTTGGAATTGGTGAAGCTAGGAGAGTACTTGCTCCCTCTGTAAGCAATACAACATACTGTTGCTGGTAAGGATATTGCTAGCAAATAACCTCCTAGATAAAGATCTTTGTCAGCCTAGGTTGTACTGCCTAGGAAGCTTAATTATATTTGTTAGCAGTTGTACTATCCAAGTGCTGCTGAATTTTGAAATCTCATCTTTATAAACATATTCCAGATAAAGTGGACACTGCAGTCTTCAAAACAGAGTACACAAAGTGATGCAGTATGTTCTGGAGATTAATGTCAAACATATTCTTAAGGCAGCAGGTTAGGGACTAGTTCAGTTAGGAAAGGCTGAGAGAAGTAGTGGGGGTCCTGAATATCTGTCAAGGGAAGGTTGTGGGGCTGGGAACTTCACCTTTTTTTTTTTTTTTTTAATAGCATCCTTGCCAGAAAGAAAATAATAGAAGATGCTCAGAAGAATAGAGAGAAGTTGAACAAGCCTTAGAAGAGAGCCTTCCTAAAGCAGTCTCTGGGCGTATAACAAACTGTAAAAATGGAACAGCTGGAGAATACCCTTTAGCACTTTTTCCGCTTTCAGAGGCGTGGTAGTTATGGCTACCCTGCTTTAAGGAATGGTTCATGAACTGCATGATAGAGGAATTTAATCTTTGTATCAGTACGATAATGTGGCGTATCCATGCCCAACTGTCGTGCTCTGTTTCTCAGCGCAGAATAGCATTTCTTAGTCTGAAAGAGAATCTGCAAGTGAATTCACAGACTTTTTGCTGTTTGTGTTATATGGAATTAACACCACAAACTGTGCCTCCAGGAGGAGGAGTTGGTTTTATTTACTTTTTCAAACGGAGACTGCTGCTAGAAGGATATAGTAGTTTTTTTTTTTTAAAAAGCTCTTTAGGAATAAAGTAACTTACATTTGCATTAAGAATACGGTTATTTTTCAGAACAATTGCAGTAATCTTCACTCTTTCTCCTTCAGCTTCTTCTTAAGAATACAGAATACCTTTATAAGCATATAGTTGTTGTGAAAACAATTAAGAATGGGCCATTTGACTGGGACTTCATGGATACCTGTGGCTTTGTTCTTGCTCTGTTGTTTTGTTTTGGTTTTTTTACTGTCCATTTAGAAACCTGTCAGTGAAATGTCGTCGTAGATGCTGAGGGATGACTGTTAGCAGGGAATGAGGTGAATCATTGGAAGAATGAACAAAATGGGTTAGCACAAAACATATGCTCCTACAAAACATGCACCTACAGGTGAGCATATGCTGCCTATCTGAAGCACTAGAAAGGACAGCTTTTGAATCATACATGTGCTAGGAAAATACTTATGTCTTCTGCTGTTGGCCTGTTCCTGTCTCTCATTAGCTGGTAGGGAATTGCATCTCTGATGTTAAGGCTCCAGGATCATATTTCTATTATTGAGGCAGGTAGTGGGTGAATAAACTTCATTCACGCTGTTTAAAACTTGGCAGCTAATCCTGGCAAAGCAGCAGCGCTCCCCTGCTGTCCTCCAGAGATCCAGATTGCTTTTCCAAGGCCACGTTCCGGCTCTCTGGGGTAGAAGTGGCGGCCCTGCCTGGGGAGCAGGAGAGGGGAGCAGCTTTCCAAAGAGGGGCTCAGCTGCTGGTTACAGGCTGGGGTGCGTTGCTTTGGGGGCTGGCAGCATGGGTACAAGAGCCCTGATGGATGGGTAGTGAAGGACATTAAATGTGGATAGGTAAGCAAGGGATAACAACATCTAGGCTTGACCTCTGATTTCTTTCCTGTTGTCTCTTTCTTGCCTTTGATTTCTCACTTTTCTGTTTCCTTCTCGTTACTGTGTGAATTCTCAGCGTGTTATCACGGACACACGCTACTGTCTTTGAATTCCAGCATGAAACTGATTTGCAAGGTGGAAAATAAAGTTAATGATCCTAACATTTCAACCCCACACTTCAGTAGTATAGATTGCTATTCTGCCTTTGCACTACTCTCAGTTCAATAACTGACTGAGCAAAGATATTAGGAGCCAAGACTGCCCTTACAAGGAATGTGGTAAAGGGGAGGATAAGTAAGTATACATATGTGATTAGCAGCTTGAAGGGAACTGAAGAAAAATACAGAATAGTGGGAAACTGAAGGATGATGAAGAATGAACAGAAGGACTCTAGGATTTGATGGCTGGGTAGTACATGAAGAAAGGTTTGTCTAGCTTTTCTAAAGCTCCTCTAGGTTTAATCTGGGGAACTAATCTTGCATCTTGCAGATTTTACACATGTGGAGAGAGACTAGCAAGAGATTATAATGGTGACATGTTTGCTTAGAGAGGACTGGACCATAGAGAAAAGCTAAAGGTTGAGGCAAGCTTTGCTGGTAAGCTGTGCTTTGAAGTATTTGGCAGGGAGAGCAGTGCCAAGATTGTTGGACTGGAACAAATGTTTTGGAAGAGATGCTAAAGGTTGAGAAGGCAAATGATGCTTTCTTCTGCGGAGCCCCAGAGCTGTAGGTGACATCAAGAGATAATGGTAGACTTTTAGGAGAAGGGTTGGGCACAGCGTGGGAAAGGTCGACATAAAGGCTTGCCTTCTGTGCTTCTGGTGGTGGGATGGGCCTGTAGTGAAGGTTCACAGGGTGGACTTGAAATAGGTGAGATTCAAAAGGGACGTGACAGAGCGTGGTACGAAACAGTGAATTGGGTATGCAGCACGAAGTGGACAAGAGGTGAGACAGGTTTGGAAAGAAAGGAAAACATCAAAAAATTGTACAGGACACTGAGAAAGGGGAGATGGGGAAGCTTGTAGTAGTGATTAGTATATGGTGAAGAAGTGAGATTGATGTGGTCTTCTGCACTAGAACTATGCTGCTGTTTGTTCTGGGCAGTGCTTGGTCCTCTGAGTCACGCTCAGATAAGAGATGGGACTATTGCTGCTCTTGAAAAACTATCTAAACTGGCATGCACTGTTTCTGAAGCAGCTTCTCCACAGAGCAGCAAATGCTGTTGGTATGACCTCAAACCTGACTTAATTTTCCCCCTTTTCAAGGGGTTATAAAAACCAGAAAGCTTGGTATGACGGCGGTGTGCAGAACTAAATCCTGTCATATGAGTGAAGAACGTAACTTCCTAAATAAAGCTTCTGCTCATATGTATGTGGTGTGTTGTTTGTTTAGATGGTGGGAGTTCTCTAACCTTAGGCTTCTTGTGATCGTGACATGGTGTGAAAATAAAGCTTATATTAATAAATCAAAACAAAACACTTCCAAATGATTTGTCTTAACATCTGCACTGGTGTGGAAAGCTGGAGAATATGAAAACTTGGAAGTTTTCAAGCAGTCTGCTTCTAAGAATACACCTTAAAATGGACTATACAAAGGAGCACGTCCATGTCAGAGGTATTTCTTGAACAGGTCTGTGGTGGAGGTCTTTGCCCTAATTTAAAGAGGACTCTATGGTTTCAGTATCTGTCATGCAGTAATGATTACAGTTTAGTAGGTGCTACGGTATGTAGGGTAATGTTCTGAAGGAATGGTCTGGTGCCCAGCTTTTCAGAGGGTGAATAAGTACTGGGCGTCTGTCTTGTCTTCCCTTGGAGCCATAGCACTGAAATAGTGCCTCAATTTTTTGTAGAAGATCTGAGATAAGATTAATTTCTGATGTAAGATGACAGTTCTTATATGCCTCACCTGTGTGAGAGGTAGCATAAATGTCTTATTTCTTCAGTGTTGACAATCTTCCGTATACATGCAGATATTTTTATATAGAAGGTTCTGTTTACTTGAAAGAATCTAAGCCGTAAATCACTTAAATTCTTGATGCAAAGATATATTAGAGCAGGCGCAGGCAATAGTTCTAGAGCAAGGAAGAGTATCGAGGAATCAGATACCTTATATTCTTCATTTCAATTTGTGGTTCTGTAGAACAGTATTTGCAAGTGTTTCCCTTGAACAGTGGAGTAGAAGACGGGAAGAAATGGTAATAACCTCTAACAAATTCAGAGTTAATCTTCGCGTGGTTGAATTTCTCTTCCCCTTTGTTTTTGAGGGCAGAGAAGGAAGCTTTGGTTTGTTTTGAAATGTGATGCTTTTAGTCCTATGCAGTTGGAAGTATCTGAAAAAACCTAGTTGCCTTTGTTATATCTAGGCACAGATGTGCAGTGAAAGAGAATTAAGAAGAGAGAGGGTTTTGTAGATGTGGTGATCCTTAAGTGGCGTTTTTAGTATAACATCTTATCTCTGATCCTTTGATGTGGACCAGGTGTAAAAGGACATTGAAGAGAAATGCCAAGGTGGTGTAGAATCTTGGCATTCTTAGCCCAGCCCTGCAGGGCCTGTTAGAATGACCACTGGTGCCTGTCATGGTTATTCTTTGTGATGTCTTTATAGGTGGGACTATTTCCGTCACTTTTCGATATTTCATTATGAAGGTACTTCGAGGTGGGTTGTGGGCAGAGAAACTAGGGGTGGTATTTCTCATATCAAGAGTCCTTAACTTTCTTGATTAAAGCTAATTATTAGTGTTTTGGAAATCGGTTCTGGGCACTTGCTAAAGTCAAAATGAGGGATTTGACAGAGAGAATTAAAGTTCACATAAAGATCCAAAAGTTAGCTACTCAGGCATGCATGTCTCAGTTAACAGCAGGATTTACTTTTTTTGCTCTGGTATTGCAGGAAGGAGGGGTCTTACGCATAAATAGTTGCATCAGTGTGCTAGTCTGTTAGGTTAATACACTACTTTTGTAGTGCGTATCATAGAATCCTGTGCTAAAATTTTGTCAACTTTCATTTTATTGCAGATTTTGTCATATGAAGTGTTTGTTTGCTCCCTTTCCCCAGCCTGTTTGCCCAAACCAAGTTTCTGAAATTGTAGTACTAGATTTTAAGCAGCTGCTTGAAGACATTTCTAGAATGAAATTGACAAAGCCAGAGCTTCATTTCCCCATAATTAAATATTAAAACATTCTTTTAACTTTCAAAATATGATTTAATGGCTCTTTTGGGGCTGACTCATCCCCTTGCTTCAGTCATCCGTGCAGAACTCTTTATGTTAATCTGCATTGCTTTTTCTTTTTTCCTTCACCCATAATTATTATTCTGTTCATAAAGACTGCCTTTGTAAACTTAATACTGTTTCTGAGTAATGGTGATCTCCTGTTATCAAATATTTTGGATTCTGTCCTGTCTGCCAATTCAGCGCTGGTAAGGCTTGGAGCATGAGAGTGTGTCTTCAACACCGTGTAGGACGTTCAGCCACAGGCGTTACTGCATGACATCCAAATTCCCTGACTTGCTCTCGGTACTAGCACCAAAGCTTCGCAAACAGCCACAACTGTGTTTTCGTGGCATGGCTCAACTGAGTTCTCTCTGGTTTATCTGTATGGGAAACCCGCTGTAGTGTTTTGCCCAGAGCTGTTCCAGTAGTCTTCAGAAGAATGATGTAAAACTTCAGGGTCTCCTAACTGTCCAGTTTGTGCTAGCTCTTCAGACTGCCAGTGAGTGAATGGCGCAGCTGTTGCAAATTTTAGCCAGTAGTTGTAAAGTAATTCAGCACCTGGAATATTATTGAGTTGGAATTCAAAAACCTGAATAATGTTGAACTGGCTGTTATTTCTGTATGTTCTGGTGTGAGTTGCTTACCCACCTTTTGTAGAGATCGATGAAGGAGCTATTTAGGCAGATGTATGATTCAGATATATTAGGGAAACTCTTTAGCCAATTTCAGGTTTGCATTGTTTTGACATGTAACTTTCCAGCTTGCAGTCAAGTAAGAAGGAGTTTTTGTAGGCAGAATCCTCTGTAAATTTGTAACCCTTATTTCATTTGTCTGTCCATCTTGTGTACTGAGATATAGGTCTTGTAGAAAAATATAACTAATGAGTATCACATTAAAAGTTCACAGAGGGTCAGAATTTTACAGATTATCTTCAGTTCTGACTGTTCTTAACTTTGAAACCATGTTTTTATCCTTACAGTAAAATCCATTTTGATATGGATCTAGCAACTATCCTGTCATGAAGTCTTTTGCATCTCGGTAAACTGTGCTAAATCTATGGACAACCAGAAGAAAAAAACCCAACCAAACAAAAACCTTTTACTACTGACTGTGATTCTTGAACAAGCTTCTTACAGTGCTTAGTTAATCTGTTCAGATGTAAATTACTGAGTTTGAGAACTGCCTGTGCTCAACATTCTGCTTGGGAAGCAGGAGAGGTGGGGATGTTGCTCAGAGTTCAGTGCTCCCCAGCAAGTGTCGCTGCTTGTACCTCTGGAGTGTGGGAAGGTGAGTGGTAACTCACAGGAAGGGGAGGCTCAAGACATCCTCTGAACTAAGACATAAGGACCACCACAGAGATGTCAGAACATCAGGCAATTGCTATAGATAGACTGAACTAGGTACTGAAATGTTATTGGAGACTAACTCCATACCCTGAAAAATTGGAAGAAGCAGCTCATGGACTGAATGTTAAAGGTCCTCATAGTTTTAGGAGCAGAACTCCAGACTGTGTGTCCGTTCAGCAAATTCAGGTCTGGGGCAGAAGCACGCACTACACTCCATTGCTTAGCACAGCCAAAGTGTGTGCGTTTAACGTGCACACACCCCTTGGTGTTTTATTGCTTGCGTTTTCCATACGTGCACCCCTGACTTCCCTAATGATCATTCTGTCCTGCTCTTAGAGCTTTGGGACTATGCTCCAAGTAGGTGAGGCTGCTGAAAAGGAGGGGGAGGAGAGGAGAAGTTTTAATGCCACCAGACAGAAGGCAATGTGGGAAGCTAACAGGCATGCAGTTACTTACGGTGGCGAATTCTGAATCCTTATTGTTAAAACTATTCATAATACATTCTGAATAAATAGCATTCAGTCTGGAGGATAAGAAATGGGTGCTGTGCTCTTAACCGCTTACCCATCCCTTCCCTGGTGATGGTGCAGCCACGGCGATGCACCACCCGGGCTTATGCTGCAGCACACGATGTTCATTTTATCCTTTGCAGGAAGGGACTTCCCTGCTTTCTGTACCTGCAGCACTCGCCACGCGAACCAACCCTCTTGCCATGCTGCAGATTTGAGGGAATGACTGACAAACCAAGGAATTAAATGTGTCTGAGCTCTAATTCTGTGTGCTGTTAACAGAGATGCAGTTATTTGAAGTATCAGCTAGGTGTATGAGAGAAAAGACTGATTTCAGAAGTAGAACGTCCAAACTAAAAATGCAGAGATATCCTACCCTGTGTTGTAATCTGGATAAAGGCTTTGGCAGCGTATCTGCCCAGGTTTTGAGTACAGATGTGCCTTAGTAAAGAAGGTGCTGCTTTAGTTTGAGTATAACACTGTACAAATACAAAAGTCAAACCAACTCTAGTACGAAAAAATAAAGTGTAGAATAAAACCATAACTGGAAAATGGCATGGACAGCCTCACTGTAAGCAGGAGTGTTGTGTGTAAGTAATAGACAACCTCTGTTTAATAACCAAGCAAAAAAAAGCTTGAATCCAGGAAATCCTAATGGGTTTTGCAGATTCTATAATTGAAATACCTGAGTGTATATGCTGATGTCAGACAAAATGAAGTGGCTTGTTTGATATCAGTTTACCCATCACCAGTTAACATAAAGATGTGTGCTTTTCCCTGGGTCTCTGTGTGTTGATGAAAGGCTGATTATAAGTATTTGTATACAGTTAGCGATGAACCATCTTGGCCTGAAACAAAATTGAGAACCAAGGGAACACAAGTGGTGGACAGTGGTCTGCTTGTTGTGCGCTCCAAGCAGTGGGGAAATAACTGCAGAGCATAGAAACTCAAACTTAAGGAGGAACCCCAGAACAAAAGGCATTTCCAGTAAGAGGAGCATCATGTAGTGGCTTCCTCTACCTTTCCGGTTATCTCCCAGCATTAAGACATCCAGGCCATTTTAATGTTCTCTGCAAAGAGGTTATTTGAGGTTTCATTTGTGAGGAAGCCTGTCCTCCAGCTTGTCACTACTGTAAGAATGAGTGGGAGGCCAAGGAGGGCAGTTAATTTACTGGTGCTTTCAGCAAAATGCTGAATTTGTGGGATCCTTTGGGTTCTGCTTGAGAAGGTATTTAGTTATTTATAGCCGACTCTACGTTATTGAGAGAAGTGGGGTCTTGTAGTCATTTAAGCAAAATTCTGATGTGTTATGGAAAGTATCTGTGTGACTCCCATAAATTTGTTTTAGAAGTTCTAGTTTCTCTACCTTCTTCTGCCCCTCCAAAAAAAAGAGGGAGGGAAAATGGGATGATGACTAGTGGTATGTCACTTCTCAGTTAAGTCATTAACTCAACAAACTTAATTTTTAGGCTTCTGGTGATTTCTTTTTTTTTTTTCTTTACACACACATCCCCTGCTGAGGGCATAGCATATTGGGTACTTAAGGGTTAAATCATCTTGCTTTGGAAGCAGCTGGGCAGTTTACACTCCTTGCTGGGCTGCACAAAAATACTTTTCCTTTGAAGTACTGGGAGGAGCGGCTAAGGGTAAAACCTGGAATGGGGTTGCAGCTAACAGTTTGTAGTGGGCTTAGCTTGGAACAGGCAGCTGCCTGCAACTGCAGTATGAGATGGCAGAGAAGGTCAGGGCTTCTTTCACTCTCGTCTTCACTGTCTCGGCGTGAAGGCTCTCTTTTTGAAATTCTTCAAATGCTATTTAGTTCTTGGAAAATTCTTGGATTGGGACAGGTTGCAAGAAATATAGATTAAAAATATCCTTTCCCATAAAGGCAGGCCAAATATAGGGGTCCTACTGGAAGTTTCTTGGCTGCTTGTGATTTGGTCTGTAGTGAAATACACACTGCTGCTGTCTGGGATGAGGAGTCACCTCCACTGAGTGGTGGGAAGGATGTCAAATTCTTTTGAACAATGCACATTCTGGAAAGAGCTTTCAGAAATCCATTTTTCCCAGTTTCCTAGAACCTGTGAAATCTCAGACCTGATGCCATACCTTAGACATGTTGAACTCTCAGTTTAGCAATAAAACAACTGATGGGAGCATGGCGGTTCTGGCTGAAACTGAGTTGGAAGACATCGTGTTTGTAAGAAAAGCCACTAGGTTCATAGTGCTGTACAGCAGGAAGCCGCTGCCTTTACTGTATGCAGCATGCTACATAACTATGAATGACATTGCTTGATGTGGCCTCCGAAAAGCAAATCTTTTCATAGATGAAACCTGATGCAAGCTGGGCTCCAGTCACTTGCTGTTTCCTGCCACCGCCAGCAGTGGAACTAGACTAACTGAAGTTGCTCTCTAGTTTTCTAGGGTCATACTTTGCCTCTTGGTAATAATTTCTTAACAGTATTCATATTCATTTTTTGGGAGGGTCTGAATCTGAGAGATACTGTTGTTGCCATTTTATGCAACTGAGGAAAAGAAATTTCCTTTTAGCAATCAGTGCCACTGAAGGGACAATCAAAAGCAGTTTACCCACCAGCTAATGAGGGGCAACTTTAAAATGCCTGGCTCTATCTGTTGGATAGATGATAATAGTGCCATATGACAGATCTCCAAATTTCAAGTTAAATTTATTTAAACTGGTGTTAATAATTCTGTCCTTTCTCCTGTTCTTTACTCATTTAAGGATCTGACACTTAGCTGTTGGTAGGATCTCCAGGTTTATTTCCCTGCTGCTCTGCCACTCACTCTTCAGTTTTCTTCCTCTGCTTTTTTTCTGAACGCAGTAAGTGTCAAGAATTTAGTTGCTAAAATAAGCAGAATTTTCCTCTAGGGTTTCTGCTGTTGTATGAGTTATATAGAGGGCTGTCCTTGAAATGCTTGTTTATTAATACGTGAAGTACCTTGCTTTCCCATTTAACGATTCAAGTGCCAGGGAAAACGTATAGTAATACAGGCCTAAGAATCTTAGAAAAGATCGTCTGCTTTCATCCCAGAGCTGTCACTGAAAACCTTCACTTATAATCTACACCCAACCCATTCATTTTCCAGGAAGCGAGGGTTAGTGCCATGGCAGAAGTGAAAGTAAAAGGCCCCAGAACAGGATTTTTTGGGGGTATTGTGTTTTGCTTTATTTTGTTTTTTTCAAGAAGCTGCTACCTGCATTAGATCCCTGGTTGCAAAGGGGAGTTGCCTGGCTCCTTATGTGTTCAGGTCTTTTTGCATGGCTTTGCCAGTGCAGGAGTTAAAGAAAACCTCCGGTCCCTTTGCCATGTTGGGTGATTCGTGGTAACTGACACACTTCAGTTTGATGCTGAGGATGTTTCCCACTTCTGTGTCACAAGAAACATAAGCTGATGGGCCTTCATATTATTATTAAATATCCTTAACAAAATGGAGTCTAGAGAAACAAGACCGCAGGACTCTGAGCGTCTAAGTTGTGTGGCTTCATACAGTGACTTTGCTTTGCATAGCTGAAAGACTAACAATAAGGTGTCACACTCTACTACTTTTTAACAGGAGGAAAAATGTAGTCTGTCCAAATGTTGTTATAGTGGCGTATGTGCACTGACAGTGTGTTTTTATGTGTCTGTCTCTCTGGGGTCACAGGGGCGCACATGCCGTTTCAGCGTGTTAACAAAGCTGCTCTTGGACAGGAATGGGTGCTACTGCCTTTCCCAAAACTGTGCAGGCAAAGCAGATATTATCAGCGCTGGCCCTAGGGCATAAAATGGAAAGATCAAAGCACATGGCAGCAGCACACAGAGGCTCTTCAAAGCCTGAGTAAGGCAGGATTGATAGAGAAAAGGAGACCTGCTCTTGCTGATGTAATCACAGCCTGTGAGACAGGTTGGGTTTTTTCTTTTTCTCAATTTAAACAAAGACACAAAGACAGTCCTTGTTTGTTTAGAGAGGTGAAGCGTGTGCCACAGAGATAGAGCAGGGATACCTGACTATATAGAAGGTTTTCATGGATAGCATGGAGCTCAAGCATTTTGAAGTAACTGCAAACTTGCAGTTTTCCTTATTTTACTGTGCACAACTTCCGCGTGTGGTATTCTCTCACTTGTGGTGTCCATGTGGGATGAAGTAGGAAAATGGCAAAGGAAGGAATGCTTGTTTTCAGGCTGCTTTCCTTATTAAAATGGAAACTATTTTGTTTTGAGAACGCCAGTTAAAAATTTCTGAGATTTGTATGAAGAGAAGTTGGGCACGGGGAAGTGATAAGCCTTATCCATTGTCAAGAAGCGCAGGCGTGTTCAGGCACAAACTATGAATGGGAAAGAAATAGTTGTTCTACCCCTCTGTGGAAAGGAGGAAGGAGAGGTGTGACTTCTGGAACAGATGTGCAGGGATGGAAGGAGTTTCCAATCTTCTTCTTTACAAACCTCACTTCTCTTTATATGCTGCAGCTGCAGAAGTGTGTATCTGAACCTCCATTTTGGTTATAAAGGGAAGGGATAGAAAACAGCTTTTCAAAGGGAACCTTGTGAAATTGTGAGCTAGAGCACGGTAGTGCAGCTTTTCCACCCAGACGTGTATCTGTGCAGTGTATGGCAAATGACTTGAGCTAGCACAGTCTGATACCCAAAAACTGTGACCTTGTGGGCATGACGCAAAGCCTGAGCGAGTAAGTATTGCCAGAGAGGCAACGTGTATTAATTAATGTAGTTGCATTGATTCTGTACATGTTTGGAGCTCAGGCAGAACAAGCTCTTCTGCTCGGATGGTGAGCAAAGTCTGCATGCATCTGCTCTTGTTACAGACTCAGGGTATGTCTGTGTGACAGGGGGCTTGAACCAGTCCCCGTGGGAGGGAGAGCTGTGCCCATTGCCCATGTGTCTCTGGGAAGCTGTTAACTCTGAAACTGAAAAACGACTTCACCATTCTGTGTTGTTTCACTTGCTGATTGTTTTAGAAGAAAGATCTAATGGGATTATCTCAGTCCCAAAGTGTATTCCAAGATGCTGGTAACCACAGTGGTTATTATCTGGCAAAATCTCCAGCTCTCCTTCCCCCATAGCCATGAGACTATTTGCAGTGCAGTTCAGATTAGTACCCAAAATTGTGGCACTCTGAAGTCTGAAAATCTATCATGAGGGAAAGGTGACTGCATATATTGTGAACTTCCATCCTTCATTCCAGGGTCGAAGCTACGTTTATAGTCTGCTAATCAGTTTATTACCTTAATAAAAGGTCCCTGCTCAAAAAGGGATGCATTCCCTTTATTGTGGAGTATGTGGGATGATGCTGGCATTCCTCTGTCTCATGTGGAAATCTCTCCATTTTGTTGGTTGGCATCAAAACTTCTCTCCACCCCCCTGAATCTCTCTTCTGCCATGCTCCTTCCACAGATGTGTCTGATTTGATACTTGACACTAGTAGAAAGAGCTTCAGTACACTTGAAATACTCCCGATTTTGGTTTCTAGTTACCAAACCTTCAGGCACCAGGAAATTTGCACATCTTAGAGAGCTCTGAGATGGGCTCTGACATGTATTTTTGTTACTGCTGCAGGCACTTTCCCCTCATGATACAGAGAGGCTAGAGAAAAATTCTGGGGTGGGAATCCTAGCAGTTACCATGACTTTCTGGGAACTCGGGCATCTGCTTTAAAATATTTCCTTTTTGGAAATCCCACCCAGATATGTGGGGGACAGGCTGTTCCAGTCCGTTGTAGTAGGCAGCAGTTAATAAAGCAGAGGTTTCTCTACCCATAGAAGGAGATGAGATGAAGGGTTCTGCTATCAGGGTGTCATCCCTGTGCTTTTGCTTCTAGTGAGCAATAGAATGAAAAAAGAGGTTTGAACTGATTTCCCGTATGCTCTGCTGAGTTTGTGTGGCCACTTCTGTCAGCAGTATCCATGGCCTTTTGATTCATGCAACCAAGTGAATTAACACAACTGCCATGCCAAGTTAACCAAAAAAAATTCCTCTGCTCCAGTGACTCTCTCTGGCAGAAACCAGTAGCAAATACTTGTGAAGGAATGTAAGATTAGAGCAAGCACATGGTGAGAATTCTGCAGTACATGCTTCCAGGCTCTGCCAGCTTGTGGCTTAGGAACAACTAATACGTGAGAGCCCTTGATGGCTTTTCCTTCCACATTTTTTTCCAGTCCGTTACTTTGCCTGTAGCTTTCTTGTCTGAATTTGAGAGAGTGCAGAAAAGATCTGGTTTGGTTTGGAGGGCCTTCTGAGGGTTGCTGCATACTGTGACATTCTACTTATCCTTATTTTTTGGAGAGCGGAGTCAAGAGTTGGTGCATGTAGTGCAGGAGGTCTAGAACAACAGTTTGCTGGCGTGTCTGGTAGGTACCTGGTTAAACTGCTGTCTAACAGGAATGGAGACCTGATCTCCAGAATTTTTCTCATTCTCATACTGTTCAGCATAAGTTCTGTAGAGGTTTTTTTGAGCTGCAGGGGAAAAAACGTTGCCAGGAAGTAATTGTTCTTTCTGTCTCTTTCTAATTCTGTGCAGCAGCTGCCTGGTCTTTAGCTGCTATTAATGTTCGGAGCTCTTTGAACAAAGGAGCGTTAGGCTGATGTAACTTCTTCCTCTGTCAGACATTCCCTCTGAAGCCATCTTTTGTCTCGATGGCCCTATTGTAGCCATTCATATACTGATGAATGAACAGGAAGCTGATGATGATAGTGAGCAGATGAGTTTGATCTTGAACAGGTTTTACTCAGCTTGAGGGAGTTTATATAGGAACTGAGCTGTACCAGTGTCAACTGCAATGTCTGATTTCATTCAAGTTTTCTTTTGTTTAAGGAAACTGGAAAAGATTATTAATCTTGGAAAAAATGTGCTAACTTTTTTTTATTGAACAACGATATTGCAGATACAAATCCAGGAATTCTGTCTGTCACTTCTTCATGCAAAGAGAAGTTTACTTGAATGGCTGTATTTTTATTTTTGGGATTGTGAGTTCTTTCGTGTTTGATTAGAGGTAATAGTGTCTCATTTGTTGTCCTGTTCGACAAACCAGATTCAAACTCATCCTAAAGATGCTGGGAAAGATAAATTAGAGTGCCTTAGGTGACAGTGATTGGTGGGGCGGAAGAGAAGGACAACTTCTTCCCTCCAGCTCTTCTTCCACACACACGTTTTAAAGCATACCGCTTTAGGCTGAGACAAAATGCGTCCTTAAAGCCTAACATGAACAGCATTAGATGTGGTGGACGTCTTGCCCTTTTTTCTTCTGGACTGGGAGAGGATAGCAAGAGGAGCTTATCAGTTGAAGTACCAGCTAACGTGTGTCCACAGTGCACAGTATTAATTTCCAGCATAGCAAACTAGTTTATAAAGTTAGTTACTGAAAGGTGATGGGATCTTGCACAGAAAGCTTTTGTTAATCTGGGTGAATGTATTAAACAGGAAGTTGAACGCTAGTACTGGGCTGACATCCCTCCAAGAAGAATGGCAGGGGTAAGAGTCTGACTCCTTAATGTCAAGAAAACTTCATTCACTTGAGGCTCCAGGGCCTGAAATTACTCCCTCTTCTGGCAGTAAGAGGCAGATTTGAAGTCAGTAATACATTTAGTACTATAGTAGCTATGATGGTTTGAGGTGCTCTGGAAAAAAAGGCAATGCTATCTTGTGATATTGGCTATTAGAAAGAAGCCAAAATATGGTAGAGGATGTTTGAGCCAGATTGTCTGTCTGAAGGCTGATGATAAATACTTTTGTCAGCTATTAGCTACCTGACAGAGGTTGTACGTGGTGTGACATTCACCGCAGCATCCTAACCACAGCTCTTCTAACGCAGCTCTTTTTTTCATGTGGCCTTTGGTGCTTGCGATATATATTAGCTTTCTATAGATATATAACTAATCTATTTTCAAAATGCCTGACTAAATGAAGGAACTCTTACACGTATTTTTAAAAATAAGCACCAACAGTTACTTAAATATTACAGACAAATTAGCAGTTCTCTAGCAGAGGAGTACAGAGATGTGCTTATGAGAGTGGTGGTTCTTTGCACAGTGCCTAGCCCTTTCTGTTTAAATTTGTGATTGGTCACAGATTCCATTGACCTTGTTTTTGTATATGTCACATTTTCTGCAGACCCTGCTCTCTGTTTATCTCTGGCTTAATGTGCCACGTAAGGACCTTGGTTAAAGGGATTCTTCCCAACAAGTCACAGCTGTATATCCAGTGGATATATCAGTGCTGATCTTGGGAAGGATCTTGGTTAATTGTAGTGCAAGCTGGAGGAATTCACCAGAAAGAACAAAGAGGGATCTTAAAAGGCTTCTCAAAGTTGTGGCTAAGATTTCTCTTCCTTCTTAGGAATAAAGTGTATTCTGAAAACCATACCCTAGTACAAGTAACACTGAAAATGTAATGAGTATTGCAATTACTAGGAAAGGCCCAGAGAGCAAAGCAGAAGACCTTGTGGGCACCATTGGGTTCCAAGAGCTTGAATGTTGTGTGCAGTTCAAGTCAGTGCATCGTAAAACTGAAGAGACTAGAAAAAGGAACAGGCAAATCACAACCTGTAGATCAGCCTCATCCTCTAGCAGAGGGATGCTCACTGAAAAAGGCTTGGAAAAGAGGCTGTTGACAAGAGACTTTGAATAAAGTATGATGTAGAGACAGTGACTAAGGAACAATTGCTGGCTATTCCTTGCAACACAAGGACTATCAGAGCATACTCAGTAAAATTCACATAACAGCTTTAAAGTTAGCAAAGGAATGTGTATTTTTTAAAACAGTAAGTTGTGTTATTTGCTGTAAGATGGTGTAAAAGTCAAAAGTATGGGTGTCATCCAAAAGGAATTAGGCAAAATGATGGAACATAGATGCATTGCTTACTATTAAACACAATGTTCTAGGTGAAGTCTCAGCTCTGGAAATCTTTCAGTCATGGATAGCTTTAATTAAGAGGCTGTATCAAATGAAGAATCATTCTGTATCTGTTCTGCTTTTTCTATGCTCCAATCTTCTGCCGTTGGCCACTGTTGGAGATAAGATACTGTGCTGGTTGGGTTTTTGGTCACACCCTGTATGGCCGTTTTTATGACTTGCTCAACACTGCATAGGAACTCTGTGGCAGAGGAAGCAATCCAGTCTCCTGGGCAGCATTCAGCTGCTTTAACCACAACGCTGTATTTTCTTTTCTCATAGTATCTTACCTCATTCACGGCACTGTCCAATTTTTCTAACATGTGAGGGAAATGTCCTGTAGACAGCACTCATTTGCCCCACACTGCTGCATTCTTGGAGTACAGTTTACACCATTGATTTCCTAATCAGCGAGGCATACCTCAGTGGTGAGGTGTGCCGACAGTAGATACACAGCACTAAACCCAAGCCAATAAGCTTTGCTGGACTTACTAGCATGGGCTGTATGCCAGTGCTACAGAAGTTGGGTTTAAAAAAAAAAAAAAAAAAGGGCGGGGGGGTGGAAGAGAAGTGGTGAAGGGGTAGAAGGGGTAGTATGGAAGAGAAGAGAGATGAGGTGATAGATTGGTGGCCATAGGAAGGAGGAATCCAGGAGGAGATGGGGAAAGGAGGGAAAATTGTGATTGTGCCCTGGAATACAGCACAAGTATCTAAAATTAAGACTGAATTGGGCTACCTTAAATCTCGCACTTAAAGTATGAAACACTTGCTACTCCAGCCTTCACATTCCTATACAATTTAGATAAAGATGAACATGTAGAACAGCAATGTCAGAGGAAATTATCTGTACAAAAAATCTTAGGTAAATTTTAAATTTTAGAAACTCCTGGTACTTCGTGTGTGTGTCCCGTCCCCCCCGTCCCCCCCCCCCCCATATAGGGTGCTGTAGTATGATAAGCATGTACGTTAATGTGGTGTCAGAGAAGAAGCTGAGGAAGACTGTTTTGGTTTACAGTTCTATAAAACAGTTCAGTTTTGCAGTTCTGTATTCAAAGTGAAGTTGATTTTGCTCTTAGATCAGGGAATTAACCTCTTCGTAATGAAAAGGGAGTGCGTCATGTTTCCAGAATTTTAGAAACTTTTATTATTGTTAGTTTGACTTTAAATACTATAGAATGAATCCTTCAGGCACCAACTGTTAAGTTTGTATGCTGCTGAAGTGTTTTGAATAGTGCACTGGACTGAATTGTGGAGACCAGTTTACATCTAAGTTGATTATTTGCTGTGCAAATAAAACAAATTGAGGCTGAAAGAGGGAAGAAATATTTCACAGTATGTGAAATGGGAATATTTGCAGTGAGTATTTCAGCAATGTGCTACGTTAGCATTAAGAATAGCTTATTATTTTGAAGTCATTCTCCCTACTACAGAACATTCTTCAGTGGTGACTCAGTGTAGAGCTAATCTCTCTCAAAATGGTTGCCAGTTGCCACTTGGAACAATAGGACTGAAGCCACAGGCTGCCATCAGGTGGCTGTTTTTAAGAAGGGCATTTTTTCCCCAGTGGATTTGAGTGTTTCTTCCCATCTGATAACATAGAAGGTCTCAATATTCACTGAATTCTTGTAATAGAAGACTTTGAAAACAGTGCAGTTACTCATTACTTTATCTGAAATGAAGAACCCACTGCACCAGATATTTTCTTTTATGGAAAAAAACCCATTAAACTGTAACCTGTTTTCAGGAACAACTCCTTGCACCTGATTTATATGCCATAATACTGACCACTACTTTTTTTTTTAAGTACTCAATTCCTCTCTGGACAGGGACATCTTTTCCCTGTACTATGAACGAGGAAGTTAAGCAGAGGGAGAAAGGAATGATTTCCATACAGTTGTAAAGGGGAATGACTTTGCTGGCAGAGAAATCCCGCTGCCTCCACGTTCCGTTGGGGTGAGATCCAGCGGGCAGGCTGGTCTGTTCTCTCCACCACGGTGTAATGCAGCAGCGTGATGCAAGTCTGCCCGTGTGTTCCTGGGTGCAGCTGGTCTCGGGAGCCATCAGGTGAGGAGACTGGACATAACAGAGGATAGCTGGTGTCTCCCAGGAGCCGCATTGCTTACTCTGAGGGCTCAGAAGTGCAGTGAGTGGCCTTGAGAGAATCCTGGGGCTGGGGGGATGTCAGAGGAAGTGGGGGAATGCATCCGATTTGTGCTGGGAGACAAGCTGAAGTACAATGAGAAAGTCACCTTGCCTTCACATAAAGATTACGTTCCTTTGCATACAGTCTGTTCTAGAGCCTCGTCTCGCATAGTTGCGGCTGAGGCTTTGGCTTCATCTGTAATTCCATTTTAAATAGGTTGGAGAAATTGTGCCAGTATCTGTTAGGACATTGGACCGGACAAAAGAAACGTGTGTAAAACTAGATGTGGTGTTTGGACGTCACATCCCAGTGGATGTGAGTGCAGAGCAGGGGCAGAGCACGAAAGAGGCTGTGGAAGTAATTTATTGAGAACTTGATGTTAAAGGAAGAGGAGACAGTCTAGAAACAAACAGGAGGCTGTACCTTTTTGGAGACCTGTGCTTTCAGAACCAGTTGGCTCCTTTCCCTCTAAAATCTTCCTAACACCTTAAAATGTTTTCACATGGGCAGAACTCATAAATTGGAAACAAATCCATTGAAGTATACTAGGTTGTCAAACTGAAAAAGAGGTGAAGTGATAGATCCTGGAGAGGAGAGTTAAGGAAAATTTGGAGCACAGAGTGGGGAAACTGGGATATGAGAAGCCATGTGGCAGCTGGAGTTTAAAACAGAACTTCTGTAAACTTTACCTGTTTGTATTGCTTCAGGATGGCTTATAAAATGTAAACACCAATCTGATCAAAAGGTAAACCTTGAAAAATGAGTTAAGATGGAACACTATCTTCAGATTGTAAAAAATGTCAGAGGTATTTTCTTGAGTATTTTTTGGTTGCTGAAGTGTAAGCTAAAGTTAAATGTAAAAAGCAGGAGAGTGCTTTGTACTTTATGGTAAAATTCAGTATAAGAATATGATAGTTATCCGCAGGTCACCTATTTATAAATCTAGAAGACTTAAAGATTAATCTTCAGAGAAATGCATGCAAAGGTAAGAAGGGGAGGTACCCAAATAGTCTAGCTCTGTAGCAGCATAATGAAGGACAATGAGTATTTAAGACATGCAATACCCATAGCTGATTTCAATATTTTTCTTCCTCTTCATAAGAGAGATGTGTGAACGGATTTGCAGTAGACTGAGTTTGAACAGGGGACTAAGGAGTGATTTATGGCAGAGGAACGAGGAAAGACTGGATAGAAAATGCAGCGCAGGTGGTTTCATATCAAGACAGAGAAATAAATAAGATTCCTTAGAAATAATGCAATGTAGGGGGAGCAACTGAGAGAGAATGTGGAGAAGATTGGGTACTGGAAAGTCCAGTCTGGGTGGTGAGAGGAGCAGATGGAAGAATCTGACCTCTGTTGGGCCTGTGCTTCAGGGACGTGCTGCTGGCTCTGGGGACTGAGGAATCACTCCCACCACCAAGCTGAGAGCATATCTCCGAAGCACAATCTCAAAGAGATGGTGGTTTTTTTTTTTCCAGAGAGTAAGCCATGCTAGGAGTGCTCACAGAAGGAAACAAAGCTGGTATACAGTGCTTCAGTTCTCAAGGAAGTTCCTCTCTGGGGTACTCAGTATGTTGAAGACATGGTGACAAACATCCAGGTAAGTACCATAACTCCGTGTTTGGTCATCGCGTTGTGTGGGATAGGTGAGGTCAGTTCTGTGTGTGCACACACAAACTCCTTCCTCTCTGCTCTGCTCTTAGACATACAGAACTCTGAGTAAATGTCCAGTATGTAGGGTTTTCAACATGTCCTTGGTTTCAGTCTCCTAACCTCTGGTGGTGGTGAAGACACGTACTGAATTTAAGTCTACTGGCAACAGGCTTTTTTTTTTTTTTTTTAAATCAACTTTAGCACATCACTTTGAAAGACACAATATCAGTATTCTGTTTTAGGCTGTTTACAGTACCTTGCCATAGTGGAGGGCATCAGTATTTTTGTCATATTCAAAATCTTTGGAGAGCATCTTCTGAAGCACAGGCTAAAGGAACTTCTGTTGGCCAGAGACTGTATGGCTTAAAGAATCTTGAAAAGAGTCTTTATGTAAATATTCAAAGATTAGTTCACATGCTGACCTAAGAAATAGGGTGCCTCTTTAGGGTATGAACTATGATGTTTCAGCCTTGAAATTTTTTTTTTTTCATGCTAACAGGAATGCAGGTCCATTACTGTATCACTGATCTGTCGTTTGCTTCCTTGGTGGTTCTTTCAGACTGACTTTCAGGCAAGGTGGTAATCAAGAACTTGCTAAATATTAAAAGTTTCCTTCCTGTCAACCTTTGTATTGCAACACAGAGGATTTGTTTAGACCATGTAACTCTGTGCCATTTGAATTTCCATTCAAGCTACTGTTTGCTGACATCAACTGAAGTTTCATGCTCCAAAATGCATGCTGAAGAAGTGTGTTCATCCTTAACAAATGCCAGCTGCTTCCCTTCTTTGTGTGCTTTGGGGGAAGATTCTAGGCATGAGGTGGGAGGTAAATATAATTAAATTATTTCTATTCTACCATTATCTGATAATTCGACAACTGTATTTTGAAGTTCTGGCTACTAATTAAGCCATTTATCAGGAAAGGTTGACAATAATTTTTCTAAAATAGAGTAACCCCTAGCTTCTGGGAACTACAAAAGTCAGAATTTTAATTTTTAATTTTTTGTTCATAATAGAGCAATTTTGATTACTCTTTGCTTTCTGATTTTACTTAATCTGATGGATTTCACTGCTTGCATTTGCAGCTTCTTTTCCTGTATCTGAGGACTAGGAGAACTATGCGATCATCATGTGTTCATTCAATATAAAGAGCTAAAGATTTAAGCACCAGAATCTTGTGGTTGTTATACACTGGCTTCTATTTTTTTTTTTATGCAACTGTTGCAGGTAGCTAGGAGTCTGTTATCTCATATTTTCTCCAAGAAAAATGCTTTGTTGGGTAATATTTGCCGTCAGTTTTTATTGTGGGACAGTCTCCCAGGCTCCAACTGTGAAGATGTATTTCTATTTTCTGTGAGAAGTAATAAAACTACAGCTGGCTGTGCATCATCTGCTGTACCTTTTCCATCTCTGTTCTGTGTGTAGTCACTGAGTCAGTTTTAATTCTAAACTGAGCAGAAAGTTGATCCTTGGGACTGCCTTCTGCCTACTGCTGCAGTGATTCTACAGGATGTGTCTTGATGAGTTTAAACAGTAGTTCAAGTATCTGAAGTGCAAAAATGGGTGGAGAGAAGGATTAAAATATCATAACCCTTGTCTCTTGTGCTTTCCCTGTTACAAAGTGCAAAGCTACCCATGTTATACTGCTGGCTAGAGCAGCTCCAGCACTACCCTCCATCTCTGAATTTCTTTGCAGCCCCAGGGGAAGCTGCACCTCTCTGGCTCTCACAGCTGCTGGACTTTGATGGGGACATGCCTGCGCTCTTTCCACTGGCCTCCCCTGGCAACCAGCCCTTTGAAGATGACCTCTTGCTGTTTGCCTGTTGTCTCTCTTGTGTTGGATTATAGATGAGAAGTTGGCATGAGGGGAGGGGGATGGGATGGAGTGTTGTGCGTTTTAAGCCTAATTTCTTTCTGCATTTTCAATTTTTTTTGTCTCTGGCTTTTACCTTTCTATATGGAAAAAATGTCTTGCATATGAAAAATGGTTTCTGGCAGAAATGCACAGTTTCTGTTTGGCATTTGTATGTAGGACAAAGGAAGCTTCATTAGTTTTGTGGTCAGGACATTGCATTCGTCCTGTAACAGTCTACTCGCATTAGTTCCCTTCCCCCATCCCTCTTTTAAGGACAATATTGTTCGTAGTTATAGGGTAGCTTTTCTCTGTGTGCATGTTCTGTGTTCGTCTTCCCTCCCTCTGGCCCCAGTGAACGCGCCCTCTCAGAGGCAGCACAAAATACATCACCTTGGTAATGAAGGTTATGGTGTGAAATGGAAAGGGATGCACTAGAGCCCACAGGGCTCGGTTGCATTTTGCATGGACACTGACTACTTTTGGAAATCCAAACAACCAGGTCTTGCTAAATACTGGCAAAATCCTTCAGGGGAGGTTTATAAAAAACCAGTAGCTATATGGTAAAAAGTAAGGTATTATCAGGGATTAAACAAAGGTTAAGAATAAATGTCCAGTTTACACTATGGTGAAAAGTGAACAGGTGAGGTGTTTTAGTACAGAGCACTGTGACTAACAGTGTTTACACACTTTTAAGGATTTTTACCGTCTCCTTTCTCACTACTTTTCTCAATGATGAAATCACTTTAATCTACCTGTGTCAGCACCCAATCTGTCTGAGGTTTCTTCAGGCTTTATTAAAGTCTGGGCATGGGGAGCTGAATGGTGGTTGACATTGCTGTTGAATATTGATAAATAAAGTCAGCAGTTATGCATGTTAAAGGGTATTTTAAGCAGACATGAGGAAAATAACTTGGATGTGCCTGTGTATGCAGTTGGAAAGCCTCAGTGCAGCATACCACCCAAAATTAGAAGAATAGAATGTGGGAGGTATCTGTGATCTCTGCATGTAGCTAGTTCATCCTCATCTGGAATACTGCGTTTTAAATGGATCTCCTAGTATCATCGTATCTTCAGAAAACAACCAGCAAACCCAGCCTCTTTCCTTTCACCCCAGCTAGAAACACTAAACAAAGACATAAGCTAGTAAAAGTAATAGATTATTCCCTTGGAAATAAGAGACTTCATGGGACAAGGGCAAGGATAAGTTTGTGTTCCCTCTGCTACTTCTCTCAAGGAAATCCAACACTGATGTGTCTTTTCAGTACCTACCTTCTTCATGTAATTTGCTTATTCTTCTACAACCTGAGCAAAAGTAGGCCCTGCAGATTATAACTCTGTGCTTTGTATTCTATGAGCCACTAATGTGGGTGGTGTAGTCGAATCCATTTTGGCAATTGCTGTATACCTAAGTTTTCCCCTGAAATAAAAGTATGATATTTACTGGATTTAATTTTCCAGTCTTACTTCAGCCAGTGTGATGACATTTCCTTAGTCTCCCATGTGTGGGCAAGCTTACTGTAGTTACATCTGTTGCATCAGGACTGATAATTACATTTGTCTTTCTGTCAGGACAGATCTGCTCAGACCTTGGGTAGTAGATAGTATAACTGGTCTTGGGTGCGAAGTGTGCAGTAAGGGAGATTATGAAGCTTGCAAAGCCTTCCAAGTGTTTTGACCAGAGTATGGATTGATATGCAGAAGGATTCTGCTTCTGGGCAGGCAGTTAGAATGTGCAGATGAATAACTACATAATGTTGGAGTTTTAACTAATGGTTTTTTGGCTGAAGCAGGATGAAACTAACCAGCAGGCTTGCTGTAGAAAAGCCAGGACTGCCTGAACAAGCATGTCTAGCTTTAGCCTCTCGTGTCACATGGACAAACTGGAAATGGAGAGAGAGGAAAGGAGGGATTGTGCAGACCGAAATATTTATCGAGGTGCTCTGTAGCATAAGCAATCCCTTACATTCTGTTTTAGAGGAAGATTATGGCTGTGTTCTGGCTTTGTAGACAGTACCGTGATCAAAAACCTGTTGGAGTGAGTCCAGATAAGAGCCACGAAGATGCTCGGGGGGCTGGAGCACCCCCCTGTGAGGACAGGCTGAGAGAGTTGGGGGGTTCAGCTGGAGAAGAGAAGGCTCTGGGGAGACCTTAGAGTGGCCTTCCAGGACTGAAAGGGGCTACGGGAAAGGGGGGAGGGACTCTTGATTCGGGGGGAGGGATAGGATGAGGGGTGACAGTTTTAAACTCCATGTAACATCAAGAACTTCCTGGAAAGACAGGGTCTAGACCAGATTATGTGTCAGAAAAATGAACTGTACTGAGTTTGGAAATCAGTCACAAATCAGTCTGTGCGTATAACGAACAGTTACTATTGGACTGGAGACTTTTACAGTATTGTGAAATTTTGGGTCAGCCTGAAATCTGTCAATCTGCTTGCTAAACTTTCTTGCTAAAATACAACCTGCAAACAAGTACCTCAGCTTTTTCAGAGCTGTGTGCTTTTGTAAAATAAATACTACCTTCTCTGGTACATACACGTGTGTGTTGTCTTTTAATTCCCTCCTAACACTCTTGGAATTTTCATCCCAGCCAAATTCATTCCTTTTCTAAGTGTGCATCTTGTGTGCTTTTGGCAAGGGAATGCAAATGGAAATTTCTTTTAGGATTCCTTATATGAACAGTTTCAATCAACTAGTGTATTTTTGGCTGTTGAATAGTTACATTCATTTTTTTTGGGCCCCAAACACTCCCTGGGGTTGAAGAAATAGACCCCATTATGTTGTACAATGTTTGTCAGGTTCTCTTCATACTTCCTACTCCATTTTCTCCTAGAAAACTTTCTTGCAAAGTATTTATAACTCCATATGAGGCCTTCAATTTAAGATGAGGAGATTATATGGCACTGACCTGATACTTGCAGTTTTAAGTCCCCACTTGAGTGCTGTGGGACAAATGTAGTTCATGAGATGTAAGGTAATCCTGTTTTTCCCAGCCACTTATGACTATGTCTAAAGTTCTGGCTATTAGTGCATTTTTGGGGCCTGTCTTGTCCTATATAGGGCCAGAACTCTCTTGTTTTACTATATAGCTACTGGCAGCTTTCTTCTGCCAAAGTACTCTATGAAGGTATCATTTTACTCTTTAATTTTCCTTCCAGTTTCCCCCATCTCTTTCCAGCATCTTTCTACCCATTTAAAGAGGAAAAAAACACAGCTATAAACATGACTTTGTTCCCCTTTGCTCTGTCAATACTGTGGTAGGAGAATGCAGTGTAATCAAAGCACTTAAACTTTTGAGAGAAGAAATCTGCTCTCAAACTATCTCAGGTATGCATATCTTTTCATGGAGTTTTGCTTTTGAGACCCCTTGAAGGAAGGAGAGGCCAGCTTCCTGTTTGAATGGGCTGAGAGCTTCCCTTGCAAAGTGTTTGGAATAATTAGTGTCCAGCTGCTTTGTTGCAGTAGATGGCTCAGCTGCATAGTGTGGGCAGTACCCTTGATCTCTGCTTGTGCAGTAAATCTGATGCAGATGTGCTGAATTCAGTTTTCTACACATCTGATACTGTCCATGTGCTGTGGGTATCAGAGCATCCCTCTGACTCGGGGCTCAGAGGGTGTCTGAGAGCACGCTGCTTCTGCCAGGTGTGTCTTTCAGTGGCAGTTTTCTTCCTCTCCTGAAGTACTTGAAGCTGGGCCGTGGCACGGGTGAATGGCTCACAAACGCTTCATCTACTCCGTGAGTCACAGGTCGGGTGTCCCTGTGTCAAAGGAGTAAGGGAATGGTGCTGGTAGTGAGTGTGCTGATCAACTAGATCAGTGCCAAGGTCTGGTTCCCTAGTTAACAAAACCTACTCTGGCTGCTCCTCAAAGTTTACCACTCCTTTTCACAGGAGCTGGTGGGCTGTGTAGTACTGGCCTGTCTGTGTTGTAGAACGTTACTGGCCTTTTCTGTATGGTGGATGTGTTCAACTGCATGTATCTGTTTTTACATTTAATTACAGCATAGACTGGATTTCTCATCATCCCTTTTGGCATGCTTTTTGGAGTAAAGTGGACTGTGAGAGGATTTCAGGAATGCTTGGTGCTCTTGCCATAGAGAAAGTTTGGTGCAAGCCACTTGTGGGTTCAACGCTAACCGCCGGGTCGAACCGCACGGTCACAACTGATAGCCAAGAAAAGCGTGCTGCTGAAATGCTCAGGTCCTATAATGTTACATTTTGTGGTGATTTGGTTTTTGGCAGGATGTTCTTCAAAACAAAACGAAAAAGTCTGAAAGCAAAAAGAAACTGTTTTAATGGAGTTTTGTTCTTGAGCGGGAGGCTGGACACTCCTCTCTGCACAGCAAAGCTGCATGGCCTAGAGGAGCACAGGGTGATGAGGAAACGCTTCTGGCTTTCACCTTTTTTAAAAAGGCTGTTGTGTTCTAGCTGCAGCCAGCATAAAACCCTCATGTTTTGTCAGGCTGCAGAGACAATAGCAACTCCTTTTTTTTTTTTTCTTTTTTTTTTTTTTTTTTTAAGAAAACCCACTCTTCAGTTCTTTAAACATTCCCCCCCCATTTGTATGGTTTTGGCTCATCTGTAATGGCACATTCTACTGATGCCTTTTTCAAAAAGCAGTGATACAGAGAAGCTACAGCCTGAGCCTTTTCTTTCTGGTGGGGTCTTAGTAATGCTGGGTTTGGAATATTGCAGTTAAGAACCTTAAATCACTTTTGGCAACAGGTTGCTATGCCAATACAGAAGAGTAAACTGAGATGGAAAAGTTAAGTTCTTCATTCCACTGTATTTGTAAGTAGTAGGAAGTAGTAGGAACAGATACAGTCTTGTGGTGATGCAGTTGTATTAGTAGCTGCATTACGTTAAAGATCAAAATTACAGCAGTGGCAACAATAAGCGGCAAATCTTGTGTCAGCTGAAATGACTCAAGTCTGTCCTGGAGAATGACTGCAAAGTAATTTTTGTAGTCCTTAAAAAGCAGTTTCTCTTTTAATAAGTAAGAAGGTAAAATTTCAGAGGAAATGCAAAAAATGAGTGTTCCTAACACTAAATTGACTGTTTTGCAGCCTTCTGGGTGTTATCTTGATTATTTTAATATAGAAGCTCTACTGGAATACTTTGTGCAATTAGTCCAGTCACTGTTCTCACTAGAGAGTGTTAGCCAGGTGTCTTCCCTTTGCTCTAAACGGGCTTACTTTGCACCCTGATGGAAACCTCTCTGGGTTACTGCTTTTTCCTTCTCTACCCAGTGCCGCTTTCTGGCCCTGTGCTCTGTTCCTTGTCACAGCTGAATTTCTTTTCACATGAATAAACTGGAGACTTTTTTTAAGTAATGGCAGTACATAGCAAAGGCTCAGTTAGGTTTGATCTTGTCACTGAAGTAGATTGAAGACAGAAGCAGTTCTGCTAGTGAGCTCTAGATCTTCTTCCCTTAGGTATTCATCTGATGTGATTTGGGCTCCGTTGGGTGAATTCCAAATTCCTTCATTCTTTCTGTGTTCTGATGCTGGTGGAAAGTAGGCTTGAGAGACAACAGACAAGTTAGGTGTATTCCAGGGGAGTTAATGGATGCATGGGTAATTGTTCCATGTCATAGAGCTATCAGATAGATCTGTAGTTCCTGCTGGGGTGAAGAACAGACGTTATTGGACAGGACTGGCCAGTTTCTAGGCTGTCTTGGTGCAAGGCAGTGTATGTGATGATCTGAGCTCTCATCATGGCTCTGACAGAAATTTTCCATGTTTCTCACTGAATATGAGCTAGTACTCTGTGGTTGGGTTTTTGTTTTGGTTTTTTTTTTTTCCCCTTTGGTTAGTTGTCACTTATGAGCAGAAGAATCAGTAGCTTTGTTCTGACCTGTACCGCTGCAGTAAAATACATCTCACTTAACATCCTTCATTTGTTTTCTCATGTTTTTTGAGTGGGAACCTGTTAACTTGCCACAAGTTCCTACTTCATTTTTTACTTCAAACATCACTATGTGTATGATATCCCACAGATTCCTCATCTGAGGGCACTGAAAGATTCAAATTAGAGCCATGTACTAAACACAAAATGTTATGTAAACCCGAGTAATCTGGGGCAACCCAATTTGGAAGAAAGATCATCTTCAGAAGAGGTCTAGTTCTGTAGGAGTAGGAACAAGGACCAAGTGAATGCATTGTCATAACTTCGCTTGCTCAGGCAGTTGTTTTTCACAGTTTCATAAAGTCTGTGTTTTTTGGCAACCCAGGATTGCAGTGTGTTGCCTTTACTGATGTGTCTGGTTCTGTTAGGGTTAGACCTTGCTTTTGGGCTATTGGAAACATTTTTGATGCTGGCAATCTTAACCACACATCTTGTACATCCAACACTACAGATGAGGAAAATTAGAGCAGAGATTAGCAGTTCTGTCAGGTGTAGAAAGAAGCTGTCTAAGCAGTATTATACCCAATACAGTAATTTATTGTTGATGTTAAGAAGAGATTACCACTTGCCTAGAGTTGCCCAGAGAAGCTGTGGCTGCCCCCTCCCTGGAAAGGTTCAAGCCCAGGTTGGATGGGGCTTTGGGCAAACTGGGCTAGTGAAAGGTGTCCCTGCCCGGGGCAGGGGGTTGGAGCAGGATGATCTTTAAGGTCCTTTCCCACCCAAACCATCCTGTGATTCCATCCTATAACTTCCCAAATGCGAGTGTATTTTATTTCAGGTCATTGTGACAGCTGTGCCAGTAGTGTGAATGAACCAACCCTATTGTTCTGCCACCCCCCACCTGCAATACATGCGAACAGCTGTACAGAATTGGACAGTTACTTTGCAGTCCTATATGTGGTCTGAAATTGGTTAGCAGGAGCCAGCTTGGAGGAAGGTGCAGACACCAGATAGTGGCAGTTCTGTTCTTTGAGACTTTCTTGTTCCTGCATTTACAATTTTGTTGCTGTTGAAGCTGAATTTAATGTTTAAAACTTTCTTATTCAGTCTCACTACTGCCCCTGACACTTTTATGATTCTTTATTTACTTCATTCCATTGACAGTGAATGAGGACTGAAGCTGTGGAAAAAATTGTAATTTTTTACCCTGACTTTTCTTCTATATGCTGTTTAGTCTGGTAGTCCAACAAATCCAACTTTAATACAAATAAAATTTTATTTAATGGAATGCTTATTCATAAAACAGTTCCATGTCTAATGGGTATTACCATTTTAGGTACCCTACAAGAACTTGCTGAAGTTGCAGCATGGCAAGTCTGTAGCTTTTGCAAATTGTTTTTACCTTGATTTTGAGGATGGAGCTCAGAATCAAAGAACGATAGAAAAGTGTAGGCTGAAAGGGATTTCTGGAGATCAACTGATCCAGCTTTCCACTGAAAGCACGTTCTTAGCGTCCTTGTTATCCAGCCCCTTGTCAAGCTAAATCTTGAATATTTCCAGTGAGGGATGTTCCACCACTTCTCAGGGCAACTTGTTCTGCTCCTTTAATTGTTCTTATGGTGAAGAATTGTTTCCATATATCCAAACAGAATTTTCCCTGAAGTATCTTTGTGCCTGTTGCCTCTTGTCTGGTCATCATGTGCCCTCATGAAAAGACTGTGTCTGTCTTCTCTATAGATACCTGTAAGGCTGATTAGATCTCTCTGAGCCTTCACTTCTCTAGGCTGAATGAATGGAATTCTTTCAACCTTTTTCATATGTCAAGTTCTCCAACCCTTTTATCATCTTGGTGGCCTTTTGCTGGACCTTCTCCAACCAAAACTGGACACATTATTCCAGGTGTGGTCTAAGAAGTGCCAAGTACAGTGGAATAATCACATTCCTTGATCTGCTGGCTATACGTGTGCTCCAGGTGCAGCCTTAGCTGTTGACTAACATCCTGTTTGCTGTCCAGCAGAGGCCCCGTGTCTTTTTCAGCAGAGCTACATTGCAGCCAGTCAGACCATATGTAGTATGTACTGCTACTCAGTATTATTCTATCCCACATGTAAGACTTAAAATTTGTCTTCATTAAACCTAATGCAATTCTTGGTGGCCCAGTCTTACAGCCTGCCACAGTGACTGTCTTGTGGCCCTTCCTCCTGTCATATTTACTGCTCCTCCCAGTTTGTTGTCATCTGCAAACTTCACTGAGAGTGCATTTGGTCCTCTCATCTGGGTTCTTTGTAATGATACTGAATGGCATCAGATCTATTGCTTGTAATTAATATACTTACTAGTCTTGACATCTGTTGCCACTCGGAGTTCCAGCTGAACTTAATGCTTTCCTAACTAAATCTCTGCATTTCCAAGCAATATTTCTATATTCATCTTTGGGACTGTGCCCTTTTCCCATTTCTCTTTTCCATCCAACTTCTGGAGATTCTAGCAACAAAATACTGGATTGTCTCTGAATCAGACAGTCTGTGTCCTCTAGTACTTTACTGGTGAATGAAGAAGTTGTTGTTTGTTCAAAATCTGTTTGGTGACTTATTTTTACTGCATTTTGAAGAAAACATGTACACTCAGCCCACTTTCTATGTTTAGTAAGACTGGTTTGACAGGGGAGATATTTACTACAGAAGTCCCAGCAGAAGTGTACTAATATTTATTTTTTTTTTTCTCTTCCCTGTAAAACACTTACATGGTTTGGTTGCCTTATTTCACTTGAGCCATGATGTACTCCAGACTTTGGATCAGTCCTGTAGAAGAAGCTTCCGTGGGGGATGGAGTTGGAGAAAGGAAATGAGACCTGGAGCTTGAAGGTGGTGGCTGGGTAACTAAAAGTATCTGAAGTCTGCCCTGAGTTACCTGGCTCTGCTTCCATACACCTGGGGGAAACTAGGAAGGGAGCTCACTTCCCTTCAGTTACCAGATGCTGCTTCCACATAGACCTGTTTTGGAGGAAAGCTTTGAGAAGAAACTGCATTTCCCTGATGGTAGACTTCCCATTCAGGTTGGCTTGGGTTTTGGTTTCTTGTTTTTTTTTAACACTGCAAAACCTCATAAATTTTATTTCAAAAGCTTGTCTGGTGAAGGAATGTGATTTCATGTGGAGGGAGACGAATCCGTGCCAAGTGCATTCCAGGTGGGAAAGCTATATGGTTTATCTGTTGTTTCAGGCCCTAAAGCATTAAGGAATTCAAGTCTTCACAAAAAGACTCAATAATTCTGCTCCATTTTAGAGGCTCATGTAGCGTACTGTGAGTTTTCTCACTTTTACAATTCTCTCCCCCATCCCAATGTGGGGGGGGAGTGAGTGGCTCTGTGGGGTTTAGTTGCTGGCTGGGGTTAAACCACAGCTGTCACCTATGGACGGTGCAGGGGAGGGGATTCTCTGATCTCTTGTGTGTGAGGGGACAGGGAAACATTTAAACTGGAAGGGCAGGATTTTTGATGACTTCTTACAGCAAGATTGATGCTTGGAACTGGCACTAATGTGGGTATTTGCAGAGCTTGACTTCCCAACTGGAGCTCAACTTTACTAGCTGGGCAGAACTTGACTTTTAAAGTGAGCTAACCAAGGGAATAGGCTATTGGCAAGATAGGAGTCAGGGGTCCTTAACCTTAAGTCTCCTGGGGTATGGAAAGACCCCTGGGAAATGACTCCTCTCTACTCAGCTCTTTCCTAATCTTTTATTAAAGGAATATGTTGATCTCCATATAATTTTGTTGGCTTTGAAACAAAATAAGCAAACAAATGGATTGTGTGTGTAGGTTGGTAAGGACAAAAGTGAGCTTTGATAGTCAAATGATGTTGGTAGGGGAGGGGTCAGAGCTGCTGTTTCTATTTGAAAAATGTAACTTTTGACTGTAACTTTGGTACATATTTCAGTGAATGCTTAAGTATAGCCCATAAAAACCCTTGAGCCGAGGCCTCAATTTCCTCTTTTCCTAACACGTTAATATACTGCACGTGTCTTCAGCCTACTGGAGAACCTGCTACAGAATTGTGTCTGTTGTTGAAGGTGCAGTTACGTGCTAGAGCTGCATTTTTTTTTCATGTTGAACCAAACAAAGCCACCACTTTCAAGCTGAAAAACTCCATTCAAACATTAAAATTCCACACTGTTATTCCAGTTCTAGATGTTGATTTCTGGAAGTTCACACTGGAAGAAATTCTTACTATTTCAGCATGGGTTTTATTTTTGATTTTTCTGTTCATTTTAGTGGCTTAAGTCCTCATGCCACTTCATCTTCCTTTCTAACACTTTTCTGTCCATGCAGTGAAGTCTGGTCAGACAGCTGATCCTACTGGTGTTTTTGGGCAGACATCTCCCCAGGATGGAGAGTAAGAAAACCACTGCTTTGTCTGAGAATCAGGGTTAATTCACTAGTAAACCAGAGATGAGAACGTGGCAGGCACTTGTGCTGCGTGAGTCCTGTCGTGAGCACCGTCGGCCCTCGTGGCTGGGGGGTGGTCTGCCACATCTGGGCACCTCATCAGTAGAAGTAACACCAGTGTTTTAAGCTTGAGCTCTTAAATTCACTAACTCATGTTGCACTTTTAGTTGACACAGTTCCCTGTTTTGGAAAGTTGCAATGTCTTCTGTCTGAGACTACGACAATGTAAGCTTGTGGAATCCGAGCAGAATCTACTGACTACTGGCTTGATGTGGTGGAGTGCTTTTATGGACAGAAAGTTTTCTGTTGATGTACCCTGTGCCTTACTGGCCTTGATGCTGATTGACTGTATTTTTCTGTGTCTTAAGTGTTTTTCAGAATTGTGCTACTGGTTTGACACTTCTGATAAACACCTTAAACATAACATTGTTTTTTTATTGGAGAATGTAGACAAAAACCTGCCATGTGTGCCTTTTCATCCTGTTTTACGGTCTTTAGGAGAGAGGTAGGTACCCAGAGCCTCTCTGTGTTATTTTGTGGTCTTATGTGATCTAGATTTTGTACTAACTTTGCCACTACAAAAATATATTTCACTCTTCTCTGCTCCTGGCATGGATCTGTGGGCCATTTTTAAATCTCTCTTTTGTTACTCGTGCCCTTTCTTCTCCTGCCTGGTAAATTTTCACTTCTATGAGTAAATCGGTTGTGTACCCTTGGAGGGATGGTAGTTGCCCAGAGGATGGGACGTGGGTGCTCAGGGTAATGTCAGTCCCTCGCCCAATCCCTGCCCCTGCAGCAGTGTCACTTCTGGTTACTGTTGCAAAACCATGAAATGTTGTTATCCAGATCTTTGCCAAACACATAGCTAAACAAAGGGGAAAAATACTTCAATTTTGTATTTGAAAATCTGCTGATACATCAGAGGCAAGAGAGAACCTTAAAAGAATAGAGATGCTTACCAGGGTGGGATGTAACTTTATTTTAGACAGTCAGTATCGAGTCTGGTTCTGCTAGCATATACTTCAGAATTTTCTAGCACGTACTCCTTCATGGCCATGATGAAGTCCTGCTTCAGTTTTTTGGAACAGGATGCCTTGGTACCCTGGCCGTTTTTTCATGAACTGGGAACTATATGTAGTGCTGCTCTGCACATTAATCCTCTGCCACAGAAACTGTGAAAGTCCTTATAGCAATGTTACCAACTGAAGTTCTGGATTGATGCAGAGAGTTGCTTAGGGCCCTCTGACATATATGTAAATCTTTAACTGGCTTCTCAGAGGTATGTTTATTCATTGTATGCCAAATTACCAATAAAAATCAGCCACAAATTCTGTTGGTGTGTATTGCGTGTGAGTAGATACAACTGCCTTTTGTGATGTGCTCAGTGGAACAATGAGACTAAGCAAAAGGTGACAAGGTATGTAGGAGACTTACTAGATCTGAAACATGCTTTGGTATTTTTTTTAAAAAAAAGTCAACCTCAAATATGGGGTCAAAACCCAAAAAATGAGTGAAAAATTCTATGTGTTGTATCTCTTCCCTTATTATTTGTCGGGAGATAAAACACCTGATTAGTTATAGGAGATTAAGCATGGAGGGAAACATTGGCAGCTTAATTTGGAGGAAGGCTAACATGGAACTAAGAATAGGAAGAATATATAGGTAATTTTAGTGAGGAGCTTCTTGTTTAATTTGATTGTTACTGATCTCATGTTGCTGTGACCAGATCACACATTCTGAACTCTGTATGTGCCTCGCTGTGTTTCCGTACTGCCGTATCGCAGGAAGCCTTTCGCGAGGGGAGCAGAGGTCAGGCCACTAAAGCTACACAGCTGCTCAGCAAAGGCGTGCACATAACAAGGGCAATCTTTCAGCTGTTTGTTGCCCAAAGGGTGGAGGAGAAGGAACGATGTTTTGTGGCTTGTGGGATCTAAAGAATTGAATTTATAATGAAGAATTCAATCAGAAGAACGTTGGGGAAGGTAATGCTGAGTCTCAGAGGCATGTTACTGAAGTTTTTAAGACTGTCTAGGTCTCATTACCCAAACCTGGCTTTTATTTATTAGAACTGGTGCCCTGGAAGGGAAGGGAAGGAGTTGAGATCTGTTAGGGTTGTGTTGTTTTGTTTTCAGTGGAACTGAAATTAGGGAATCTGTTTCCAGTGTTGACATGCTCTGTCTCTCTGCAAACTACTGGAACTATGTAAGACACAGAAATGCCAGCCTGGTTTTATCCAAGCTAGTTCAGGCCCCAAAGCAATGTAATGGGATCACCCTGATGTGTGTGGACATGACTGTCCTGCTTCCACACCCAAGCCAATAAATATTCGGTGGCATGATATACCATGTGGGTTTAATTGCTTGAAGGTTGAAGCTCACTTGTGATCTTCACATGGTGTGAATGTACCCTTTGTCTTTTGTTGTTGTTGTTGTTTAGGCCCTTTGGGATCCTTAATTGTAGTGTGAATTAAAAAAACCCACCCCAACCCTATGAATTGACCACTGAAGTTGGCTTTCCTGTTAGCCATTGAAATCTTAGTATGAAGTGTGAATGAAACACTGTCGGCTGGGATGTGAAGTCAGAGAGAAATTTATGCAGAGAAGAGATTCCTGGGTAGAAATCGCATGCTCAGAGTGATGCACCATGAACATGACTCTAACATTGCTGGTCAGAAAGCTTACTATAGGGCTTGGTGTGTTCAGGGAGAAAGAGGTTGCAGTAGCTAAGATGGAAATTGATGTATAAAGAAGAGGTGTGCATTCATTCCCTGCAGGAACAAACACAGTAAGGGATTTTTGGAAGCATTTTTGTAAAAGTGCTATGCAAGAACCCAAATGTTTTTTTTGAGGTGGGGAAAGTAAATGTCTTCTCTTGGCAGGTGGGGTGGGGACAGAATTTTGAGGAAGGTGATCAGATTGCCGTTGGTAATTTGTCCATGAGGCATGAGATCAGTCTGATGTTGGTGGAGAAGTTGGTTTGAGGGGAGGTTTAAATGATCTGCATTAAAAACATGAAATCTGAACAATGTGAACAGCTGAGAACACCCAGAGAGAAGATGAGAAGAGTGCTGTCACAGAGATCCATGAGGAGCCCAGAGGAAGAGGTGCCGGGGGTGGGGACAGAGGTCATGCTCCCAAGTTCTGGACATGATAAGATTAGTAAAATGGTAGATTGTGCAAGCTGTCATTGACTTCATAGTGCCATTTTATTAAAAGAGCTGACACTGGGTATTTGAATATGAGCTCCCTCGATGTGTTAATGGTTATGCAGAGCTGATGACTAACTAATGTGTCTGACTTTTATCCTTCAGCTGAGTATTTCTGTTGGTGCTGTAGATCTTCAGATTCAGTGGAACAAATAGCCTAGGAACAGTTTGGCTCTGCGATGCGCATGTTTTTAACTGACCGGTGCAATGTTTTTGTCAGTTGTCCTGAAACATGCAGACTTTGCGGGAGTACTGCTGCCCTAGTATAATTTGTTTCGTTAATTACTCTGGTGAGATTCCAGTGTGATGCAACAAAATCCTTGGGAGTTTGTAGCCTGCAGATGTACCTAGTAAGTTCTCTACATTTGCCAGCGCAGAGCCTGCGGGACCCTATTAGTTTTGCTTACTGCTTACACTGGGTTTTGCATTTGGGTTTGAGGTTTCTCGTGTGCAAGATCATTTTGCCATTGTTTGGTGGTTTAATAAATTTCAGCCTTCTCCCTGCTTCAGTCTTCTATGCACTGGTAGAAAATGTAAGGTAGACATTCTGTGCCTGGGTTGTTGGGTTACCAAATGGAATCCACTTGCTGGGTCATGTTTGTCCTTGCACAGCAATGGTAGTAGCCAGCATGGCCATGCTGGAGGAGAATTCTTCTGTGACAGCTGTTTGGTTTTGTTTGCTAGCCAGAGCACAGCTTTCTTCTAGTAACATAGTACATAGTACAACCTTGCTATAGTTTGTGGGTAAAAGTGTGGGTTCTCAGTGGATTCAATTCATGGATTTGAACAAGAATTCGAGAGTTTCTTTCCCTCAGGGTGAATACAACTGTGTGAATGGCATGAGTCCTGTACCGAGGATGTGAGTTCCTGCTTATTTTTTTCCCCTCTCTTGACAAACGTGCCAGGGATTCCTTTTTTAGGTTCTTGCTTCAGGAGAGATTTCAGAAAGTTCCTAGAAAATGCAGTTCTTTGGACTAGGTTCAAGAAGCAGGGGCTGTTGGTATTTAGAAAAAGAGTTTCAGAATACCATATAGTGGTCAGTAAATGCTGAGCAGAAGTCACCTCTTGCCAGAAAAATAATTGATATTTCTCAGATCTCATACAGTTCTTCATTCTTACCCATTCTCCAGTCTGGCTTCATATTCCATGTTCAATTTGAAGTCTTGTGCAGCTTTTCAAAGAGACAGCTCATTTAGTTATACATACTGGTCTTGGTTTTAGTGTATGTTCCAAAACTTGTTCTCTGGAAACTTAGTGCCTGGTACCTACTGCATGATACACATGCCTGGGATGATACTAGCTAATATTGTCATGTGTATTTTGTCCAAGGCAGCTGTAAGCACATGATACTCTCTGAATCCTTCTTAATGCCTGCAGTTTCTCAGAGTCTGATTTATTGGCTGATCTGATAAAGTGAGATGAGAGGGTTTTCCTCTAAGATTTTCCTCTAGTCCTTGGACAACATATGCTTCTGCTGGAAGACAAAACATGCTAGATATACTGTCTGTTCCTATCTTCTTCTCATTGGAAGATAGGAGCTCTGCAAAGCTACACTACGGGAATGGCCATCCTTCATGATCTCGGAAGCTGCATATCAGGTTTTTCATACAACAGGAGACAAAGTCCAGCAGTTCTACCATGGAGAACCATAGAGACAATGAATGTGGTTAGTGGTTTGTCAGAAGGAGATGAGTGTCTTTTTAGGGGTCTCATTATTCCATTTGGGTTGAAGCTAGAGTCAAAATGTTCCGGTAGTCTCAGCCTCTGCAGCTTCTGCTGGAGTCAGAAATCAAATAATGTGGTGGTCTCCATTTCAGCGAAACTCTGCTGTTGGTGTATGATCTGAACCTGGAATGAGACTGACAGGAGCCATAGGCTGGTTGATACCTTATTGTGTCCCTGATTGCTCCTTATTTTTGCTCCCCTGAGGACGCCGCTCGTCACTGCTCTGCACTTGGACATGGAGCTGCTGACCCCAACTCTCTGAGTGCGACCGTCCAGCCAATTCCTGATCCCCCAAGTGCTCCATCCGTCAGACCCACGGCTCTCCAATTAGAGACAAGGATGTTGTGTGGGGCAGTGTCAGATGCTGTGCACAAGTCAGGTGGATGACGTCAGCTGCTCTTCCCTTACCCACCAACGCTGTAACCCCGTTGTAGAAGGCCACCAAATTCGTCAGGCAGGATTTGCCCTTAGTGAAGCCGTGTTGGCCAACACCAATCCCCTCCTTATTTTCCATGTGCCCCAGCACAGCTTCCAGGAGGATCCACTCCGTGATCTTGCCGGGCACAGAGGTGAGACTGACTGGCCTGTACTTCCCTGGGTTTTCCTTTTTTCCCTTTTAAAAATGGGGGTTATGTTTCCTCCATGTTATGTTTCCCCATCTTCCTCTCTGACTAGTTGTCATGTTTGTTTCTTCTGGTCATGCCTCTTGTAACAGGATAGAGCACTTACTCTGAGCAGTTACGCTCTTTCCATAGGGGTCTAACCATGAAGCTCACCTGAGCCCTATAAACATTAGTTTGCCGATAACTACTTTGGAGTGGTAAATCCTGTGCCTTGCCCTTCCCCTTCCAAAATGCATCAAGTTAGTATCTGTATTGTGGTTGAAAAGCTTTTTCTTTTTTACTATTTAGTAAAGCCTAAAATCACAAGGAATTGTTAGCTGGGGCACCCCAAAGGTCTAGTAAAACTTAAGTGATTTGTTGGTTTTTGATAGAAGTATGGAGGTTATTTGAGTTTTCAGGGTTCTGCTGCTTCCAGGCCTATGATTTTTGTCTACTAAACTGTGCACAAGTCCTTTTTTGGGCCACCTAGCTTTCTGAAGAAGACAGGAGTGTTCAGAAATGCAACTTTGATTTTGCTAAATGCCTGGGCACTCTGTGCCACATAGAATATGTGCCCTGTGTATGAAGGTGAGATGCTTGAGCTAGGGTATGCAGGGTGCTTGACTGCTGAAATACCTGAATGTCTTGAAAACCCTATTCAGAGGCCTTTAATATTCTACACTGCAAATACTTTACTGTCTCTGGAATTGTGCATAATTTGAAGCTTTCATGCCTCTAAATACAAAGGTTGTGTTCTCAGGTGTTTGGGGCATTATTGTTGGAGACAGGGTGTCGGCCAGTATTGTCATTGAGAGGGAGACGAAATCACCAATTTCTTCTTGAAGGTGAGGAAGCACAGGCTTTGTAAAAGGAAGAGAAGAGGCTCTTTCAACTTCGGGCTTATCCTGATTTCTAGGGGCATAACTGCAGAATATGCTTGGTGACTGTGATCTAAAAGTCTATTCACACTTGGAAGCTGTTACGGAAGAACGGCATTCTGGAGGAAAGGGGCTGCGGAAGGAATTTTCTGTTCCTCTTGGCCTTCTTCCAAGATATTTTCTGCACTAAAGAGAGTAGAGACAGTACTTTTTGTATGGTTGGGAAAAAAAGACCAAGACTTTTCATCTTGTGACAGTGTATAGAAAGATCCTGAACTGTTCATGTGGTGGTTTGTAACACTATAATGTCTTACCCTGGCAGACAGGGAAAAAAAGGACAAAAGGGTGGAAGTTTTCTTTTAATCATCAGGACTTTTTGAGGTGATAGAGTTACAGAGCAAAATGTTCCTCCTCTGCTGGTTTACTGTGTGTCTGCTCTGTAACACTAACCCACTTAAAATTTGTGCGGTTCTTTTTGAAGTTATTTTAAACCCTCAGCAGTGTATACAGATTTTGTAACCTTGGATAAAAGCACCTGAGTCGTGGTTTCAGTTTTGCCCTTTCAGGCATGTGGAAAGTGCCCCAGCACATTTCAAGGATTTTGAACTAGAAACTTCTTAGATATGGGCTATGGTTTCAAAGCTCAATTGATACAGCATACATCAAGGGAATTACATCAAGGGAATGGTTTTCTATTTCTTTAGATATTTAATATAGATTAAAGCTTTGTGTTTTCTTAAAGGATCCCATGGACTCCTTTTGGGGTTAATTATGTTGGAATATATGCCCTGGCAATTTTGGAGAGAGCATTCTCTGCCTGACTCCCTTCCCTGTTTTTATGTCTGTTCGGAATAGTTTATCCATCAGATGCTGAGTTTAAGGAGTGGTTCACCTGCCAGTGACAGTACCTGTCCCAAGTTTTTAAACAGAGTAAGTTGAACTGCTCATCTGTGTGAGACTTGTAGACAGCTCAGTAGTGTGTAATAGCAACTCATAACAAAAGAAAGATGAAGGATGAATCAAGAGTTGGGTAGAGGATGCAACTCTGTCTGTCTGGTATTGCGGTGGCTTGTTTTCTCAAAATACAGGTGGATTGGTGATGAGTCTTAAAAAGTAATGAGTGGTAGGAAAACCTCTGCACTGTGTCAGATCATCATCATGTTTCCCATATTTTGCAGTAATCGCTAAAGTTACTCAGAAAGTCAGGGCCCCACAAGCCAATATAAATAGCTTTCCTGATATCGAATCACTTGCAAAATGAAAGTCAGGGTACAAGACATGGGAGAAAAGGACAAAACAACAAGCTGGTGATGCAGAAGAGATGGCAGGATTAGTGACCGTTACATGGCGCTACTTTGTGTGGGTTGGTGAGATATATACATGTGTAAATTATTGAGCAGTATAATCTCCTATTATAATAAGCTACGAGAAAACAAAGTTGTCATAGTGATGATGCTAGTTTGTGGTTTTCTTCAGCTAGTTTGGCAAAGGTGAGATTTAAGGAAAGGCAGGAATCTGGATAACGTACAGACTTTTTGCGAATAATGTTTTCTGCATATATGTGAAGTCTGGGCAACTCTTAGGCAAGTATCTGTGAAAAATCTGAGATTTTAGTTGAGGGAAAAAGAACGAGAACATAGCAAATAGTGTAAGAAATTAGATGTTTCACACTTTATACACAAAGATACTATCCTAATGAAGAACAGCAAACCCTTACTACAAAAAGGACATTGAATGACTCGAGCGTGTCCAGAGAAGGGCAACGAAGCTGGAGAAGGGTCTGGAGCACAGGTCTGATGGGGAGCGGCTGAGGGAACTGGGGGGGTTTAGTCTGGAGAAGAGGAGGCTGAGGGGCGACCTCATGGCCCTCTACAACTGCCTGAAAGGAGGTTGCAGAGAACTGGGGATGAGCCTCTTTAACCAAGTAATAACCGATAGAACAAGAGGTAATGGCCTCAAGTTGCACCAGGGAAGGTTTAGACTAGATATTGCTATCCATTTCTTTCCAGAAGGGGTTGTTGGGGGTTGGAATGGGCTGCCCAGGGCAGGGGGGGAGTCCCCATCCCTGGAGGGGTTGAAGAGTCGGGTTGACCCAGCGCTGAGGGATCTGGTGGAGTTGGGAACGGTCAGGGTGAGGTTCATGGTTGGACTGGAGGAGCTTCACGGCCTTTTCCAACCCAGATAATTCTGAGATTCTGTGAACTTGGAAAAGACAAAGAAAGTAAAAAAGATTGATGCATAGGAAGCTCCTTGCCATAAAAAAATAAGAGTAACTACATAGTGTTGGAAGGAGGAGGAAGGGATTGAATATTTTAAATTAAAGCAAATACATATTGTTGCTTTGTGTAAGTAACACATATATCTAAAAGGAGACTGAAGTTTCTCACTTCATTATACCTCCCCCTGTTTTGGGTTCAGAAAAAAATAGACTGTTCCATAACTTAGGAAGTTTCTTGTACCTTACTTTGAACTACATGATAGGCATGTTCCAAAGGATGACAGATAGTTAATATTGTGCAGATATTTAAAAAAAAAAAGTGATAACGCCTCTCAAACATTGGTTCTGGATCATATGACATGTAAAGCTTTTATGAATGACTCTGCAAAACAGTTTGTGTCATTTCTGTCAGATTGCAAGGAGAGGTGATTTGCAATACAGAGTGGAGCTTTGTATTTGATTATTTTATACCTGAGAAGAGGACTTATAATCACATTTAATTGTGAGCCTTAACTGATTTTTCATCAGCAAGGTGACAGTGAGCTCACATAACATTCCAAGATTTTGCACTCATAGCATGCTTCAGAAACGTACTGAATTCTTCATATATGCAGTCTTTTCAGTTTTTCTGGTGTACCTTAATAAATAAAAGTGTATTTGTTATAAACTAAGGTATTCTAAAGCAGTCTGTATGTGTTTTGAATTCTACTGATTGGCTAAAGGTTTCTTTCTGATTCTGTTTCAGATGCATCCACTCGGACTGTGTAATAGCAATGATGAGGAAGACCTGTATGAATATGGCTGGGTCGGAGTGGTGAAGCTGGAACAGCCAGAGTTGGAGCCGAAGCCGTGCCTCACTGTCTTAGGAAAGGTAAGGGGTAGTTTGGGGTAAATGCTGCATATAACTGTTTCTTGGAAGGGTTAGTTCCCTTCTGAGAAAAATCAGCAAGAAATAAAACAAGAGAAAATTCCCTTTACTCTGCGAAATACTCCCATTTTGCCTGTTTTCACAGTAGGTGCTTTGGGGAAGGATAATGTCGTAACTCAGTTGATAGAGATGGTGATGAGGAGCTGAGTGCACACATTCCCTTTTTGAGCTCTGTAGAAACCTAACAAAGACTTCTGCAAAAATGGTTGTTTGGCAGAACAGTATTGGAGTAGAAGTAGGGTGAACTGCAAGTGTGATGCTAACTCAGTCAAAAGCAGTCAAAATGAAAGCATTCTATTGGTTTTCCTTAGGTACATTTTCTCAGAAGACATACATTGATTTTCTTTTTTTGGGGGGGAAGAGGAGTCGTCAACCCTAGAAGGGATTTCTTTGCTTTAATTGCAGGATAGGTATCTCTAATAACAAGTGAATCTTATTGTATTGGTCAAAAAATAAAAATTTTCATCTTGCTGGACTCTCCTTGTGGAATATGGCCTCTGGAATCTAAAGGCCTTGCAAAACATTCTCCCTTTGTTTTATGGGGTGAAGTCAGTAAGATACCATTACTGCTGCCAGACATGTTAAAAAGGAAAGCAGAAAGAGCATGGGCCACAAGTTCTACCAGTAGTTGTACTTGTACTAACTGAGTAGTTGAAAATGCATAAAATGTCAGGGGTTCATCCTAAAATCCAGCTGGCTCACATTGCTGAGACTTTGGTAGGATGGTGTTGGTGACTTCAGGTGAGCGGTGAAAATGTAGCATATCAGGCAGAAAATAAAATCCTAGGTTGATATTTTGTAGATAAAACTTGCCTCTGTATATTTCTAAACAAAACTTGTAAAAACCCTACATTGCAGAGGAAATGGGAAACCATCTGCTTGTCTAAAATTTACTGCAGGTTTAGCTTGTGCTGCATGATGAGAAACATCTCTTTAAGAAGTGATTGCCCTTTCTATTGAATTTCAGCATAATGCAACTTTGTTTCTAACTTGGAATACTGTTCCTGTTTCACAGAAATTTCAGCTGATGCTTCTTTGCTCTTAGGAAGATAAAAGCTGAGGATAAGGTCTCGTGAGGATGGGAATTAGAGGAGATTGGGTACTGAAAGATGCATAGCAATCTGTAAGTGAATTCCAGGAGTAAGTTGAGTCTTGGGGAAAGCCATTTAAGGAAGGAATCTGTTCATTCCTATCTATCAGGCTCTTGAAAAGCATGTGAGGAAGTAGGTGTGTGAGTTGAATGAAGAAAGTGGAAACCATAGATATCCTGCACAGTGTTATAAATGTTTTCTGACATAGTGACGTTGCTTGCCTGACCCACTGCTTCATACCCAAATTCCAACATGTCCTCTCTACTCCCCATACCCGCGCCCCCCCCCAGCCACACCTATCTCTAGAGTGAGTACACCTCCGTATCTGCTGATCCTAGCTTCCTGAAGCTTGGCCTGCTGAGCAGCAGACCCTGGCTTTGTTTCAGGAGCTCTGTAGCATCTACTTTGATGCGTGATGATGGTGATGTCGCTCCTGCATCCCGTGTAGGGTGTGTCCAGACCATTTGGGCACAATGTTTTCTGTGTGTCAGCTTGTGCAGTAATTTTAACAGGTGAAAAAAGGCTGGCTAAGGTAGTAGGCAATATTCGCTTCTCAGTAGCGGTAATGCAGCTCTCCTTCTGTATTTTCATGTCACCATCCTTCTTTTCCTGAAATACTTGTTCCCTACTTCATGCTTGCTGCTGTAGTTTCTCCTCTCCATCCTTTCTCTGTAATCCTTCTGCTCAGTCCTCCCTATGCTCAAGTTATGTCCTGATTTAGAAGGACTTCTCAGAATTCTTGAAATACTGTTGAGTGCAGATAGCAGAGAAGTATCAGCCATAAACTTCTTGCAGCTCTGTCAATTAAGTCAGCCTGGTTATCTTACCAGTGGGAACAAATTGCATTGCGATTGCCTGGGTGTCGGAAATGTTCCGTTTCCATGCAATTTGCTGTAAATGGCTACATGAGTATTCAGTTTGGCCTGAGTAGGTACCAAATCTGCTGCATGTGTATATGTGTCTTCTGGGTTTTTTTAGAATTTGGCAGCTGTTTGACTTAAAAGAAAACATGAAAGAGAAAGAGGAAAGGAAAGGAAGGGGGAGAGGACAAGGGAGGAGAGAGGGGGAGGGAAGAGGAGAAGAGAGAGGACAGGGGAGGAGAGAAGAGAGAGAAAATGGAATGAAAAAGAAAAAGCAAAACAAGGAGAAAGGAAAGAAGAGGGGAAAGGAAAAAGGAAAGAGAAAAAAGAAAAGAAAATAAAATGGGGGAAAGGTTGGCTCGAACACAGAAGGGAAATTAATTTCTTCCATTTAGAAAAGGAGGAAGAAAATCAAAGAGTGTAAAGCCTACTGTCAGTTCCTCATTTAGTTTGATTTATCCTGCCCCTGAGGTGTCTTGTCCTGCACTATTTGATCTTCCAGACAAATACTGTGTTTGCCTTTCAATGGAGTTGTGGTAAGCTCTTGCTTTTCCAAAATTCTGTAAAGTAGACCTGCCCAACTGTGACATCTGCTGCAGAGATAATGTGGATTTTACAAGATGCAGGGCTGATGCAACATTTCAGAAACATACTGGCCTCTTGGATGTATGAAGTGTTGCATTTCAGCTTTGCTGGTGCTGCTGATACCCAGATATTATGCAAGTGAGATAAATGGCAAAGCAACCATGCACACATGTGTGTGAATGACTCAGGTGGGTAACAGCAAGACTTCAGTGAATGCGAATATTCTTACCTCCTTAAAAGATGTAGTGGAGTGCATAAAATTGAGCATATAGGGCATTTGAACTTCTAGACCACAGGAATTCTGCTTTGTCTAGTGAAGTCTGACTGTGTGATCAATTATACCTCCTGCTGGAAGCAGATATATCTCCCCTTTTCAGTTCACATTTATTTCCTAATGCTGGAATTGACACTGGGATCTTCTAGTATTTATTCTTAGGTCTTAATTCCATTAGAAACCATTCTGTGAAATGAAAGCCAAATCTTGTATGTTGGGAAAGTGATGTGATTGATTCAATCTGACCTATTGATTTGCTAGTAGGAATAAAGTTGGTGCCAGGAAAGTGAGAGAAGTTAAGGACTTGCTTTCTTTTAAAACTGTCATAGGCATAACTGGAAGTCTGCCTCAATAATTTAGGGCAAAATAAAAAGACTTTGCCAGGTCTGTGTATGCGCTTCCTTTTCCAGTTTGACACATGTGGGCAATTCTGATTCATTTGGACACTTTTCACTGAGAAGGCTAGTTTGAATATCCTCATCTTTGCTATGAACTAAGAGGATACACATGGAGAGTTACCCTGGTTAAGCTGACAATTATTTTGTCATCATAAATGAATGTGTTTAAAAGCTCAGACTAACTCATACCATAAAATAATTTGTAAGTCCTGTTTTAAGGGAGCCAATTTAAACTCGTTTCACTAAAACTGGTGAACATTTGAGTAATGTAGTAGCAACAAAAAGCTGAGTGCTTGTGTATGTATAGTGGAATGCATGCGTCTATGAAGGAATAAATTAGGAGGTTTTGTTTAATTGTTTAGTAGTAAAGAAAGAAAATAGATAATATTGTGGAAAGTTTGGAACATTGTGAAGTAGAACGTAGAGACTACTTAAAAGCTGTTTGTAGAGCTAAATTCCATGACATACAAATCTGCTACAAAGATGTATGGTTTTATTCTTATTGTTATTTTTGGTTGTTGTGGCCTTTTTTGATTTGGGGTGTTTTGGGTTTGGGGATTTTTTGTTTTGTTTTGGGGGTTTTTTTGGTTGGGTTTTGTATTGGTTTTGTTTTTTGTTTTTTTTTTAGTAAAACCCTGGTCTGTGTTTTCCACTTGTTTATCCATGTGCTAAATGGGATTGGTAGCTGTACAGAATTTAATGTGTCCATTCCCATATGGATTTTTTAATTGCTCATTCTTCTTAGTCAGATTTATATGGTGTAATGGAAATGGAAGAGTTTAAAAAAATGTATCTCCTGTTAGAGTGCCTGTGAAAACTGGACCCTGATTGGGAAAAGGGTGTGTGTGGCAGCTGTGATTTAACTTTGCCTTTGATCACAGTGCAGCCCTGTTTGAGGCAGTGCTGCATGCAGGCAAAGCAGAGGCCTGGGTTTTACTGATCTCATGAGGTCCTGAATAGGGCTAGAAGGGGAATGACAGAGGAAGAAGAAAGCTTTGGGAATGAAAAGGAAACCCCGTGAACCCGACCAGCATTATTGGCTGGATTTGCCTACCAGGGAGCCGCTCAGTTTCTGCCAGGCTAATTCTGCTCCAGCTTTTCTCCCCCACACCCCCGACCCCACCTCCCCCTCTCTCTTTCCTTCTTTCAGACTTTTTTTGTTGTTGAGGCATGGCTGTAGTAACTTGGTTCTCAGGCTGGGAACCCACTGAGCTGTTGCCATGGTCACTGGGAAGCTCTTCGTGCCATGTGCTTCAAAGGGAACCTTTCCCCTCCTGGAATTCCTGCCTTCTCTGCATACAGCACAATGAGACCCCTTCTCCAGTGCCTGCCAGCGCAGTGCTCCAGCAGTGCAGCTTTGCTCGGAGAAGGGCAAAGCAGCGCTGCCTACAATACCTGTTGCATGCCTGCATCCACTCTACTGTGGTGGCGGGACCTGCACGTGTCCTGCACATACTAATCCACAGCCCTCCTGTTCTTCCCCCCCGTAGTCATTTTTGAAGCAAACAACATCTGTCAAGACAGTGAAATATAACCCAGCAATGCTGTTGTGGGTTGTTTTTTATTTCAGTACAGGATAGGTAGTGAGAAAATGCTGAAGATTTGCTTCAGAGTAGCACTTCTTCCCTTTCTGCAGGCTTGATAGTCCACAGGGAAGGATTTTGTTCTCGTTTCTCTTCCAGGGACTGCTGAAGGGACTTCTCTTCTGTATTAATAGGGTGTGTGTATTTGAGGATGTGCATCTGAGTAGAACCTAACAAAGAGAGGATGTCCCTGCTACTACAGCTTCCTGTTTTCTTCAGATCAAAGCAATCTGTAATATGAGGAAACTCCTGTCAGTTCTTCCAGTATCCATTTACTTCTTTTCTCTCTCTAAGAGTTTATTTACAAAAACAGTTACACAAATGTTAACTAGAAGAATCTCTTGTTTTGCCATGTCATCATTGTGATTATACTACTGAGGTTGGGGACAGAATAATCATAATTTGTGTCTGCGTTAAACAGTCTAACTGTGATTCCTAACCTTTTGTCTAAGAATTTAGTTTAAATATGAAGATTCTTAAAAGGTAGTCAAATGAGAAATCATGGGGCTATGTTGGTAGTTTAGTTCCTGAATAGAGTGTGATCTGTTCTAAGATTTGAGAAACAAGAGGGTCTGTGGGGAGTCAGTTTTAATCCTTTTCTTTTACGGAAAGTAATAAAGCGAGGCGAATTAAACAAAATCAGCTTACACATTTACATCAGTAGCCTAAATTAAGCATGCAGTTACATGTACAAATAAGAATTGCAGTGTCTATATAAGCATACCTTTTGTTTCTGTATAACATTAATAATTTTATGTGCAGTTTGGGTAATTTCCTGTATAAATCAATTCAGTTCAGTTGTAGAAATGTATATGGAATTTAGGCAAATGCTATTCCATGCTGAACCTATTCAGAAATTAGGACTGAGCTACGCAGTAGATTAAGATCTAAAATTAATGAGACATGTCTACAACCACTGATCAATGTTTCCAAAACTTTGCTTGTTCAGATACTTTCAACAGGTAGTGACAGCTGCAGTAACCCACCCTACGATGGGTCCTGTGCCACATGCAGTAGAAGATACTGTCACTTCAGGAAAACTTCTTACATCCATTGAAGTAGTTGACATTCCACTTGTATTATCTGTTCCACAGTTTGGGGGCCTTTGTTGCCTTCTGTTTGTCAGCCCATGTTTCTTTCTAAACAGCATCTAAAAAGGATTTAGAATTAATTCTGAGACAGTAGTCTCAAAACTTATGGCAAAATTTAATTGGTCTGACTGAAAAGTAATAGTATGGGTGACTTCTAAGCTGGCTGGTTGGTTTGTTTCACTGTGACCACATGAAGGTTTGTTGGCAGCATAGTGTCCAGTGGAGGTAGGAACAAGTAAGAGGAAGAGGATAAAGGGGCTGCTTTTTCTGATGGCAGTGCTGGCCTAAATGCATGTCAAACTACAGACTGAGGAAAGTTGTTCAGCAGTAGAAACTTAATACTGGTTGTTTTGAACTCTTAGACATTCTGTGTTAAGTAGGAAGCTGTTACAAAGCAGAAGAGAAGTTTCTTGAATGAGACTAGACTCCTTTGGCAGTGGGCTATTTGATAGATCTACATTGCACATGCCAAACATGTCAAAACTCTGATCAAAACACAAACTATATTGTTTATCAATCCCATTGTTTTGTAATGAAAAAAAGTATGTGTTTTGAGGGGAAGAAGAGCATCCTAGTTAAAATCTGGCCTTCTGAATCATTCACGTTCTTTAAGAGTCTCCATTAACATTGTATTTAAATTTTTCATTTTGTAGTATGTTGTCTTAGCACTGCCCAAAATTAGAGTTAACTATGAAAAGAAATAGTGTATATATAATTGTAATCCCTGCCATGCATGTGTTTTTCTTACTGTATTTGTTCTAAATAATATATTGAGAATTACCATTTTCCTGAAGCACCAAAGAACAGAAGTGCTGTAATATCATACTGATAGTTTCTTGTTATTCCCCACTTCGTTATCATTTATAACGTCCAGATGCCTGAAATGTTAATACCCCTTTTAAACAAGCATAAAACACCTTTAAAAAATTATATTTGAAGTGGTACTGTTACTTGTGCAAATGTTTTGGTGTCATTTATCTTTTGACATTCTTTTTACTTCCCGAGTGCTAGCAGTGTGATCAGACCTCCACAGCATATAGACATAATGATTTCTGGAGTTCTAACAAAATTGCATAGATATGGTCAGAAGAGAGGATAATGCATGGTTTTTCAGGAAGAAGCTGAATTTTCACTATGACAGACAGAAACAGTCAGTCGTCCTAATCTTCCTGATAGGGACAAGTGTGTATTTTTGAAACACTCCCCCACCCCCCGCCCCCCAAAAAATCACATAAAGCAAAATGCTTTTGCCAGTGTACTTCTGTTTCCCATCTCCTTGCCTCTTCTTCCATCCCCTACAGACCATACTCTAACAACAAGCCTATTTTAACAGATTAAAAATGGGATTTGAATGGGAAAGAAAAAGGAAGAAATGTTGCATGTAAGGGTGTTTGGCTGCAGAGAACATGGGCATGCGGCATGAAGCAGGAGTCTCATCGCTATAGTTGAAGTCTTGAGTTCATACATACCTTTCTCATATCTTTTCTCTTTAAATCCTCACTTTCCACACTACTTTCCACCTTAATTTCAGCAGTCCCTTTGAGGGGAGAAGGGAAAGGTTGAGCACAGGTGAGAGAACTAACAAGTGAGCCAATTACATTCTGGTGATGGAGGAAAGGTTTATGTTGTGTGTGGATCATATGGTGAAAGATGTAAAAGGAAAGAGCTGGATTGAAGCCAAAGAGGGGAGTGCTCAAAGGAATGGACAAACAAAGGCTGAATCAGGTTATGCAGTTCAGAAGAAGTAGATCTGTCAGGTTTTAATTCATGGGTGGTGGTGAGCCCTTTCCATTGGCAACTAGTGCCGTCAATCTGTTATTGTATTTACTAACTTCCTTTTTGTGTTCACTGCACAGTTATGAAAAGCAACAGCTATTCATGAAGAAAGGCTGTCTCTTATAATGTTTCGCCCTCTGGGCTCTCCTTAGATTTGCTGTTGTTGGACTGATTACTTTAAATAAATGTCCACTTTTAGAGTTGAGTCCTTAGCAGTCCCCACCACCATCTTCGCTCCTTTCCAACCAACTGTGGAACACAGCTGCTTCTCCCTTAAGCTAAAGAAGCAGCTGTTGTTGCACAACATGTGTTACTGGAGTCTTTGCTCAGTCAGAACTCCCAGTGAAATGAATGGAAGTCCAGGCTGAGTAAAGACTAAGGAACAATTTTTTAAGATAAATGTTTTATGTCTTAAGTTTTTGGACCCTCATGATTCTGTGTGCCTTGTGAGCCTCTCAGACATTGAGAGATATTTTTATTTTACATGCAGAATCTGCCTATTTCTCTAACAGGAGAAATGCACAATGGCAGACATGTTGGAAGAACTATAGAAATGGAGTTCGAAGTAGAAAAGTGAGTGGGCAAGTAAGTGCAGCTATGTTGGAATATAGAAATGAGCACAAAAGAAGGCTGGCAAGCAGAATCAGATAAATGGATCATAAAGTGAAGACAATAAGGAGCAGATATGGAGGCAGGGAATGGAATTATTAGGACTTCACAGATGAGTGACATGCCTAACTTTGGTGCACTAAGAGACAGAAGGCTTTGGAAGAAATTGGAGAACTGGGGAATGTAACCAGAGCTTCATCAGAGGGACTCCAATATTCAGAGTAAAAGATGGGCAGATACAGTTGGCAGTGGTAGAAAATAGTGGATCATAAGAAATTGCAGACATAACGTGGGAATATTTTGCAATGATTTTCACAGGGTTGAAAGGGAGGAAAGAGAAAAACAATATAACACAATTTTTGTTCTTCATATCCTATTCCTTTGAGATAATTTGCCAGAAGCTGTTTTTCTGCACTAAAGATTTTGTCTTCGTGGTGGCCAGGTGGATATTATCTAGAGGTGCCTGTTTGCATGACATGATGATTTAGTGTTTGTACTAAGTTCAAGGAATCAACTCCAAATGAATCAAGTGATCATACTGTGAACTCAATGAGTATGAAGTGGGTTTTTTGGCCGATGTAGGGAGCGTTGACCAAGCTATTTGCAATTCTAGCAGGTTATTTCTTGAAGATTAGAGCCGGACATATTTGTGGCATGAATTCTCTAGACAGATCAGGTATATATTATCAACATTTGCATAGCTGTTGCCTTAGAATTGTATATGAAATACTCACCAAAACTATTAAAAATGTCAAAAGCATGTATGTATTCTAGTGCATTAACGTTTCAGTTACTGGCCCATTGGTGTTTTGTTCAACTGGTAAGCCAAGAGAATATATCACAGACATCTAATTTTTCAGAATGCTCAAAGAACTTGGTCAGCTTTGGATAGGAAAAAAGATGGACCTTAGCTGTGAGGATCCAAATAGTGAGCTTTTAAGAGGTGGGAAGGAAGGCATTTGTGAAGAGCACAGAACGCACAGATTCTTGAGTCTGGGAGCAGCGGTGAAACTCCCAGAGGGTCCCTTCAGCTGACTGTAAGGGACTAATGAGCCAGCCTGGCTGTTTATGGGCTGTGGTTAACCTCTTGCAAGTTAGGATTTCCTGTCGCCAGCAATGAGCTGTGACCGCCAGCACCACAGTGTTAATGATGAGGTAGGGGCTGATGAATGGCTGGACTCCAGACAGCAGCCTTCTCTGGCAAAGAATCAAGTGGCTAGAGGGGGAAAAACATTGATGTCTACAAGAGAAATAATGCAAACTCCAGAACCTATAATTCCCATGTTTAAAAAAAGAAAGGGAGAAAGAAACTGGAGACAAATTCAAACCAAGTGAAGCTTTTATCTCTGCATTCTGAATAGAAGATTGTTCTTCGGCAAAACTGGCTGCAAAAGCCAGGCCAGTTAAAACAATATGCAGGCTGCTTGCCTCCAAGTAACCAGAAATTGTTGGCTCAGAGTAGCCTGCTCTGAGGAGCCAACCTGCTGGGAGACGTTATCCAAGCAACGGCCTGAATGTAATTCTTCCTGCTGTGGAATGGCTCTTTGGCAAATGAAGACCCTAATTAGAGATGGAAGGGTTTCTATTTTGTTTTTCTTTAATCCTTACCCTGAGGCCTCTGCAATACAGCCATGTCTCTGCTTGTGTGGAGAGAAGTTTCCAGTTTCCCTTTGTAACAAAAATCCTCCACCTTTTTTATTCTTTTTTTTCCACTTCTTTTCTTTTTTTTTTTTTAAAAAAAAAAAAAATCAACAAATTAACAACAAGGGCCCTCCACAGTTTGGGACCTTGAAACTAATCTAATCCAAAACCAAGGATCACTGTTTGAAAGAAAGTCCATGTCACCTTATATTAGCAAGCCCATGGAAAGTTGCTAGGTAAACCGGAATACTGGCCCACCATGCATATTTTTACTACTGAACTTATTACCCAAGATGATTCCTCTAGTGGAGAGGGAGGGAGGATCTCACAGAATCAGTAGTATTCTACGGGATACCAAGGGAATTTTACACACCTTTGTTCGTTCAGAAAGACTGAAGTCACTGACTGAGGGTTACCTGTGTATTCTGTAGTCGTGGATGCAGATGCTCATCCCCGACAGAGGACAGAACCCCCAGGGGAACATGCTCTAGCATTTTAACTCCAGTATGCGCAGAAGTAAAAATACATTTCCTGCTTGACAAGTCACCTTGGTATATATGATGTATGTCTGAGCATAATTTCACAGACTGCATGCAGGCGTTTAAAAACTCTGCAAAGAGCACCGCATTTTGTCACAGTTGAGGCTTGTATCTACTGTTTCCTCACCTCAGATCATGATTGTGTTATCGCTAAAATGCCCTTGTTTACAGTAAATATCAACCTATGGATGAAGGCCAGCTACTTGAGGATGAGACTAAACAAGGCAGATGATACTAAGCAGAAGACACTGAATGCCAGGTCCTGCTCTTGGGCCACAAGAACCCCCTGCATTGCTACAGGCTTGGGGAGGTGTGGCTGGAGCTGTCTGGAAGAGAAGAATCTGGGGGTTCTAATTGACAAGCAGCTGAACATGAGCTGCCAGTGTGCCCAGGTGGTCAAGAAAGCCAATGGCATCCTGGTTTGAATTAGAAATAGTGTGACCAGCAGAAGCAGGGAGGTGATAGTCCCCCTGTGCTCTGCACTGGTGAGGCCACACCTGGAGTGTTGTGTCCAGTTTTGGGCACCTCAATACGAGAGAGATCTCGAGGTGCTGGAGCGAGTGCAGAGGAGGCAACAAAGCTGGTGAAGGGCCTGGAGAATAAATCCTGTGAGGAGTGATTGAAAGAGCTGGGACTGTTCAGTGTGAGGAGAAGGCTGAGGGGAGACCTCATCACTCTCTACAGCTCCCTGAAAGGACATTGTAGAGAGGTTGGTGCTGGTCTCTTCTCCCAGGGAATTAGTGACAGAACAAGAGGGAACGGCTTTAAACTGCAACAGGGAAGGTTCAGACTGGACATGAGGAAAAAAATTTTCAGAAAAAGAGTGGTCAGAAAGTGGAATAGGCTGCCCAGGGAGGTGGTGGAGTCACCATCCCTGGATGTGCTTAAGGGTCGTTTGGATGAGCTGTTGGGGGATGTGGTGTAGGGGAGAACTCTGTAGAGTCGCGCTGAGGGTTGGACTCGATGATTCCAAGGGTCTTTTCCAACCGGAATGATTGTGTGATTCTGTGAATTCCTATCAGTTTCTTGTATTTGAAAATAGGTATATACCCAAAATTGGCCTAAATCACTCCTTATTTTTCATGCTTAGTTATGCTTGCTTTCATTTCTTCTCAGCGCCTTTGGTGGGCTGTGGTCATATTCATATCTTGTCTTACCTTCCAGATGGAGGATAGCAGTATGATATTAATGAGCACAAAGCTGTTCAGCCTTTTGAATAACTTGTGGTTGACTTAGATGTATTAGTATATCTTGGATAGACAACTGTAGATTCCTCAGACCTGTTCTATACTCTTTACATAACTTCACACAGGCTGAATCTGTTAGAAATTTCTCCCATTTCCTAATATATTTAAATACTTACGTAAAGCTGTGGATTGGGAACCATGGCCCAAAACTTGTTTTGTTGAAACGAACTTTCTGTAATAAGGTGAGGCTTGTTTCTCAGGAGGATTGAACTTCCCCATTGAATTGACTGAGATTGGATAGAATTCCTGCAGGACTTAGAATTTTTGAATGTTTTGCCATCTCCTATTCTAAATGCAAGACATAATTCTTATAATTCTTTGTTTTCCCTTTTGATGTATATACATACCAATTTATCATTTTAAGGTAATTATCAGAGTACATGCCTTGTGTATCTGAGATAGGAGGAACCGCGGTACATTCTAACTTGGCATATTCACAGCTTGGGTACTATAGGGATGGCTTCTTACAGTGGTCTAGGTTAATAGTTCCTTTAATTTACAACTCCTGCAACACTTTTCCATACCTCCATCTTCTCTCGGCACCACAGCATGCTTGTATGTATGTTTATGTAATTATCTTAGGTCTAGTTTGCTGCTCCTACTTCATCTACTTTCAGTACACCTTCAATGCAAAGATAAAGTTAAGAGTTATCCGAGTTGGCTGTAGTGGTATTTTATGGTATATGATTCTTTAGTACGTATTTTCCCAAATATACTAATCTTGTGACCATTATATTTTGGAGGTAACTACAGGAATTCTGTTGTCTTGGAAAAGCTTGAAGGTTTGTAAAATGTAGCAGCGTTTCTGTGTAACACCATGAAATGTCACTTCTAGCGGTGTGCGCTAGGTTCTCTGTGAAGGGTACCTAGCTCAAGTCCTCAGTGCCCTCCTTTGCTCTCTTCCAGTGCTCACCCTTCTCTCTGTGACCATGCCTTCTCATAGCGACCAGTCTGCTGGCCCGCAGAATGGTCTGTGATAGCAGAGGGCAGGTTTTGGGGAATGGAGTCCCAGGACTCTGAAATGTCTCACAAGAGATCTGCAGCCAGCAGGCTGCACTGTGTTCAGGATTATATAAAGGTCTTTTTCATGTTGTTTTTACTTGGTCTAGACTCAGAACTGATCACAGTGTTTCTCCCTCACCCCAGAAGAGAGAGATACTTTTGGTTTTTTCTTCCTCATTTTAACTCTGAGAGCCTCTCAGTACTGAGTAGTGTGGATCACATTGGTATATATTGTTGATGTGTTTATGTACTGCATGAGCTGATATTTTTCTTAAAATAGACATATATAGGTTTTTAGGTTTTTTAAATTTTTTACAGAGAAGTACTTTGGGTTTTAATTGTGATTATATTTTTAAATTTAAAAATACTGCTTCGTACTTTCTATTTCTATCCTTAGTCGATAAAGCAACTGTTGTAATGCAGCATCTGTAGGGTACATGTATAAAACATAACCCAAAGTGCCAGAGAAGTTGATTTGAGTTATTCCAGTCAGGAAGCGGTTTTATGCTGGTGTGAAACTCGGGGATTTGACTATCTTTTTGTGATATTCTGCCTTCTCTTTCAGACAGAAACCTGCAAATTCCTTTTATGTTATCTCAGAAAATGTTTGAAATGGCATCCTGCTTATGCTTGGTTTAACTTAATTTCTGGAATTACTGGGGAATTGTACATTAACAGGACTGAGGCATCAGTTGGTTAATTTGTAACTTCTGCTGTTTGCAAAGTAGGTTTATGTCCTTTTCTCCTTCCTCCTGTGCACTGTGGCCTGGCTTTCTAGTCCCAGTGGTTCAAGGGGCAAGGTATTTTTGGTGATTGACTGAGCCTGATAGTAGTGCGGGAGAGAAAGAGGGGATGACTGTATTGTTCAGATGTTGTCTGTATTCTCTGTAGCTCTGAGAGAAAAAGAGGTTTTGCGGTTTGACGATTGTAATGAAAAGGTGTATTTGACATAATGCTGTGGGGTTTGTGCAAGATTCTCAGTGGTAAGCAGAGTGCATCGGACTGTTTTGCTGGAGCGTCTTTGCCTGTGGCTGATGTTCCCTGCTTTTGCAAGTACAGTTGGGACTCTGCGCTAGAAATGGGTTTTATTCTGCTGATGAGAGAACATTATATTTTTTCTTTCCCAGCAGTAGCTGCTGTGAACTGAATGTATTGTGTATAGTCAAATGTCAATAGGAAACACACATCCTTGCTTACCTTAGGAGATAGTGTTCCAGATGTATTTTCAAAATCATCTGAATAGTAATATCCACTGTAGTTGATGTTTTAGCAGCCAATATAGTGGTGTTCTTAAGTATACTGACAGATTTTGCTGAGCTGTTTGTTTTTTTGTGTTTTTTTTTTTTCCCCTCCTTCTTAATGGGATGTGTGTTTTGTGCCCAGTTACGGAGAGGAGCATCTGAAGTATTCCAGTGAAGAGTACTTTCCTTTTTTGCAGTACTAAGTATAGTGCTGGAAAGCCTGCTGTGCTGTGATGCAGAATCAAGGTGGAAAAACCTTTATGAAATCCGTGTGTGTCTTGGTCCTGATAGGAGATTACACTTGGCTTAAGGAGAGAACCTTTATCACAAACAGAAGTTACAACCATATCAAAAAACAGGTTTAGATTTTATTGCCTAGCGTCACGTGATGCCATTTCTGTCATACTGAAAATCTAATGCTGCCATCCATAGAATGGGGGTGCAGTTCATAGCCACTGCTCAGTTTAATAGGGTTCTTTAAGGTGTGCCTCTCTGCTGAAGAAGTTAAGGGCTTGGAGAGTGTCAAGGTCAGAACGCCATGCAGCTGACTGAAATGGCAAACTGGTGGTGGCAACATCTGCTTGTCCAGACCTGCGGATTCATCATGCATTTTATGTAAGAGCCAGTGGTCTCTCTCATCTATAGAACTTCCTGGGTTTGTCCATACTTAACTGAAGACTCCTTAAAACTCAAGAGTCTCTGCAGAAGTTGAACTCTGATAATGTAGGCTCCTGATGCTTATTTCAGCACCAGTTGTCCTCTGCTAATAGAACAAAATCAAATGAGGAAAACTCTGCAGAAGGCAACTAGAAAAGCCAATATTCTAGAACCTGGTACTGCATTTTCTGTATCCTAGCTCTGATAATATTGTCTACATCTTTGTTGTCTCACTTGATCTCGATATGGAGAAAACAGATGCTAATCCGTTGGTTTGTGAGCGCTAAAAATTTTTGGAACAGATTCTGCTATTTTTGAGTCTACTCAGGAGAAGATCATGACCACTGAATTGCTCTATTCATAATCTGGTTAAATATTGCAGATGGAAACCTTATCCCTTCAGCCGTATTCACTAGCAGTCAGGATTGTTGAAATCCTTGACCTGACTTTCCAGAGCAATGAAGCAAGACACCAGAACTTTTCATTGAAAATCATGAAAAAATCATGAAAACCGGAGTATGCAATTGCTTGCTACTGAGTGTTGCTTACATGTTACTGATACGCTATCTGAGAGGCTGACTGCTTATTTCAGAGGACCAAAGAGAGCTATAAAAAAGATTCTACTTCACACCGCTTGCATAATCCCACTCTTCTGGCAGATTAATGACCACTAACTGAACAATGATGAGACATCTGACATGGAATATTGGATCTGATGGGCTGGGTTAAACAGAAAATGTGTCTCAAGTTCAATGATTTTTAGTTCATGGAGAAATTGAGGGGGAAGACCTCAAAAACTGACAAAGCAAATGCAAGTTTGGTCAGGCTGGCTAGTTCTCAGCTAAATAAGGATGTATAAACCAATTTTCTTGTCTACTGTGTTCAACAATCTCTGCACAGAGTTAGAGCAACGTAATTATCATATCTTCTGCCCCAAAAAGTGTGAGATGTATTGAAAAAAGGAGAAGGGAAGAGGGAAAAGCCGCAGTTACACCTGTTGGAGCTGTGCTGTTTCCCTCAGTTCTGACTGTAAGCAGCGTTTTGCTTTTGCCATCCATAGGACTGTCTTCTGCATACTCTGTCCTTACTGTTCTGCTTCCAGTCTTGTTCGTTTTGGAGGACCAGCTAATAGTACATGCTGGCACCTGATGGAATAGAGTTGGGATAGTTTGCTAAAAGCAGTTTACTGGCATCTGTGGTGGTTACCACCTAAACCATTGCCCAGTCTCCCCCTCCTCACCTTTATCATTTTCTTAACCCAGAGAATAAATCAGGTCCCTCATGTACCACATACCATAGTTACAATTAACATTTGTTATTTGCAGTGCACTAAATTGCAAGAAGAGAATTCTTAGAGTTAGATGAACGATCCAACTAATCCAAGAGGCTAATCTGGGAAGACAGATATGTAGTTCTTAATGGAAGAGCATTTGTGAGAACGTAGTGTTAGAACAGCAGAATGTATCTGAGGGCTTACGCAGGCAGCCAATACTTTTAAAGCATCTTTTTCTCCCTTTAATCTGTCAGTTTTATCTAGGATGTTCACTTAAAAAGTGTATTTATAAATAGTAATCTGGCTCTGCCAACAGCCATTTTCAACAGAAGGTACTGAGTTACTATCTTAATAAATGCATAATGCATTACTATGTTGATGTTAATGGCAAAGCTAAAAGTGATTAATGAACTTTGATTTCTGCACCTGTGGTTCCAAGCCTCAGTCCTTCTCTCATCTGTAACTTATTCACTCTCTGCAACCCATTAGTGTGTCATGTCCTCATATGTAACTACAGGTGTATATTGTGAGGGAGTTCTAACTATGGCAAAGTAGTAAATGTAATGAAAAAAGGATAATGGTTTTGGTATGATTTGTCTCTTAAACAGGGACCTTGTTAAGCAGCTTTTCTTCTTATGTTGATTTCTCCACTGTTGCATAATAACTGACATATTAATTGGAATGAGGCCTACTAGAAAGCAGAGGAGGATATGCTTGCAATGTTTGCGTCTGCAGCCACGTAAGGCCCTTCTAGATGTCAGCAACTGGCTGACCTTCTTACTGTTTCGATTGTTGCTGTCCTACCTGATTTGAATGAATGAGAGGAAGCAGTGCACCTGTTTAATAATCATCTGGTCCCTCGGGCTGAAAGTTTGTCTCATCAAGGAAGTTGTTGCTTCCCTATTGTGTTAGTCTGACCCATAGGAAGGGAGTGCGGAGCTCTTAAAATCATTCTGGTGTTCTTTGAGGTAATAACTAAAATTTCTTCAGGCCTGGAGATATGAGAAGATAACTTTCCTCACACTTCTGTCATATGCATTTTCTCTCATCCTCTCTAGATTACAGGGTCTCATAAATTCTTCCACATTTTAATCTGAGGCAGTATTTAATGTGCATTTTATTGTTAATTGTTATCAATTGTGAGTTCATAACAAGTAGGTATCTAAAATACACTCTAAAATAACTTTGCATCAGCCTTCTCCACGAGTTGTGACAATCTCTGTGCCAAGTAAAACACTATAGAAACATAGATGAAGCCAATATTATGTATTTACAATAAAAGTAATATTAAAAATGCATGATAAACACACCGTATCCTTCTGTTTACGTTTTTCTTTGAGTATAAAGTACCCAAATGTATTCTTCAGCAGAGGGCTTCTGATAAAGTCCTAGGCTGGTGATTTTTAAGGATTTGAGGAAGGACAAATTCAAAGGTGGGGGTTTTATTCCTGATCATTTTAGTTATTTTTAGAGGTGCCTACATCCAACATTTAACTAGAGAAGATAGTCAAATGTCTATCAGGTGTTTGAATGGAGTCTAGGAAATGGCAGAACTCTTTTTAATGCTCATCTACAAAGAAAAATTTAAGGTTTTGGAATATTTGGAAATATTCCTAAAGTGGCTGAAACTCCTAACACTAGTTACAGTCAAGGTGCATATTCTCTGTATTTTATGATGTAGGTGAGTACAAATGTTTGCTGGTTATTTCAACAGCATTCTTCATGAGCTTGATTGCCTTCATCTGCTGTTGTGATCTTCTCCCCTACTGAACAGATTACTTAATCCAAGTGATAATCTTAAATGATGCTTACTGTGAAGGGTTAGCAAAATAAACAATCCAAAAGAAACAGAGCTTTTTGTGTTTTCTCTGCAGTCCTGTAGTCATAACTGGTGTCAGTAAGCACTACTAGACTCCCCCTAGGCCCAGCTTGCATGTACCTGGGAAGTTGGGGGTATGTTTCAGGGTATATATATATTCCTTTGTCTCTGCACCAGGGATATCTTTTGTCCATCCTTTGATGATACTATTTCATCCTAAGAGATTCAATTCCATTATACAGCCCTGGACTTGGTGCATTTAGGGCAGAATCGTTCATTGCTTTCTTGCATTTTGTTCTGGTCTACTTGTTTTGATCAAATCTGTAGATAGAACAAGGACTGTGAGATTGACAAGGTAATGATTTTTATTCTTCTGGACATGCTGCAATATGAGGTCTAGTAAGTTTAAATAGAACCCCTAGACACTTGTCTTTCTTGTCCTTTTTATTTTCAACCTATTCACACTAGCTATACTGTAGTATCATTAATGCACAAGACAGTAGATTTTTGAAGCTTGGAGATTTTTTGCTTTCTAAGGGGAAACACTACTAACTTGCTTGCTTGTTCCGTGCCTGGCTTATGATTAACTGAAATGTCTTTGAACCACTTTTAAGCTGTTTACTATGTCGGAGACAAAGGAGAAAAAATCCAGCAAACTGCTGTGAAGGCTTGAAAATGCTAATTTTAAATGGCACTAATATTAAAAAAAAAGTATCTGGTAGTTTTAATTCTGTTACGAGAATAGGAATTTATATGCAGTTCTGAGCTAAGCTGATTTTGTGTGGACTTTCAGGGAGTAAAAAAAAAAAAATCACAGAACTTGAAACCAATACACAGAAACGTTAGTTCAAATGGTGTCTGAATCTGTACACAAGTAAAATTAGTGCACAAGAAAAGATTAGAATGGATATTGGAATACAGTTTCTGGCATTTGCTGCTGTGATAGTTGCAATACATTGCTGCAAAATGTTTGGTGCAGCTATGGACTGAAATTCTCTGCAGTTGATTTACTGCTTTTGTTACTCCAGATTGCTAGGATAAATTTTAAATAAAAATATTATTCCTCATCAGGTGGTTTGCTCTGCCTGTATCATGATGTTATCATGCTGTAAATGGATGTCTTCCTGTTTCTTTGCCCTTACAGCAATTCTAAAGATTTATTCTTCCCCTCCAATTGTGCAGTATAGGCTACTTCTGCATGGCCAGTCTGTTGCCTACATCCACTGAAAATGGTTGTTGTTGCTCTGTCACCTCTTTGGCCCCTGTGCTTCTGGCAATATTGTAGCTGTATTTATTGAGGCACTCTGAAACCAGTCTGTGAAAGGAATTTGCAGGAGTTACCACTGCTCAGAAGATCTGAAAACCAGAACTGGAGATTTTTTTTTTTTCCCTCCTTCTGTAAGCATCCAGACCTGTTGAGGGCCTTCCCACTGCACTATAATCAGTATTGATGGGGCCTAAAGGCGGGGCTAATACATGGAACAGGAAACTTAACTTAATCATAGCTATTGCTGAGTTGATACAATGAGCAATATGCGATTCAGGCTGTGATTGTCTTACACAGTTTCCTCATCTGGGGTGCACGCAGTTCAGGGAGCTGGCTAGAGCTCATCTAGGAAAAGAGGGCTGCTGTGTGAACAGCATGAACCTTCTTCCTATTGCAGGGATTACCACATGATCATGACAAGAGATGCATCCAGGAGGACTCCTTGGTTTTGTAACAAATTTTCACATTTGGAACTTCATGCCTAAAAATGAAAGAAGACACTGAGGAAATTTCTCTTTTTTTCAGCTGTATACCCCCAGATTTTTGTTAAGTCTCCCTTCCTGACCAGCTGTGTTCTACCAGAAATAGCTTGAGGGGTTTTTTTTTTTTTTAAAAAAGTAAGGCAGTTCCCAACCATAGCACTTTAGACATAGTAGCATAGGTTACAAGTGCAAACCACTGTTCCTTTTACACCACCGTTACACATAACACAAGGGGGAAATGCCAGTGAAAGAGTTGCTGTAAAAAAGGTATCTCCCTTCCAGAAAAATTACAATAATTTCAGACAGTTAAGGTTGTGCTTGTCACATAAGATGCCAGGTGACTTGTCTCTATCCTAAACAGACCTACTTATATCTGACCTATATTTTGTGGTTTATTATGTTTGTACTTAAGGACAAAAGTATTTTTGAATTGCCAATACGGGGCTTAATGAAGATCACCGCCGTTTGCAGTCTGGCTTCTAGGACCAGGGCATGCTTAGTAAAGTACATCAGTGTTTTTGTGCAGTTGAGCCCTGTGTTTCTACACGTCGGGCAGTGAGTGAGCTGCAGATCTACACAGAACACATGTAACTTCCCTGGAGCTCCAGTTGGGAAGTGGGAACACTTTACAGAAAAAGTAGAAGTTACGACGGTGGTGCGTGCATGTAGTGGCTGTGTAGAGTGAACAGGCCAGAGGCCATTGCTCTGTAGTAGTGTTGGCTTTCAGACTCTGAATGCAAAGAAAGACTGAGAAATTGTCACTATGAACAGTGATCATTGGGATTACTGAAAGTGCAGTTATCAATTTTTTTGGTTTGATTACTCTTTATGAAAAAGGAAGAATACTGATATGTAGCGATAATGATTTGTTAAACCACAGAAGACAAACAATCTCAGAAAGGGATATGCCAGCACGTTTACTGCACGGGAATTGAATTGAGGAATGACCGTTTGTTTGCCATGGGAATTGTAAAGGTAAAGCATGTACCAGGGCAACTTACTTTTCTTCCTCCTCAGCCAATGTCTGTCTCTTTTGGGCCACTTTGCTTAGAAAAATGATTTAGGGGCAGTCTTTAAATGCTGAATAGCCCAAAATGAAAAAGTCACATGCCTGTTATTTTAAGTGGGACTGAGGTTGCTGTGTTATTTTGAGCTGTCCTGGTTACCGAGTAGCAGGCAGGCTCTTTTCGAAGACGTTTCGGCTTTCATTATCCTGCAGTTTTGGGGGGGCGGGCCGGAGTGGCAGCCAGCCCTTCCCGGGTGCCCGGCTGAGGACCCAGGAGCGCCCCGGCAGCCGTCCTGAGCGGAAAGGAAGGGGCGAGTCCCCGAGGGGCAGCGGGGCTGGGCGCTGCTTTTAAAAACGGGCACGGGGTGGGGGAGGACGGGGGGGAGCGGCAGCCCCCGGCGCGTTTGCGGCTACGCTCTGGCCTCCTGCCAGCGGAACCCGCCGGGCCGGGCCGGCTGCGGCCGAGCCGCCGGGGACCCCGAACGCCCGCCGCAGCACCCGCCTTCCCCGCCGCTCCCGGGCGGGCTGGCCGCTGCCGCGCAGGGCGGCTCGGCGGTGGCCTCGTAACCGGCCTCCGCTGCCGAGCTCCCGCCATGCCAACGAGTCTCTCCGCCGCCGGGGGCCGCTCCCGGGGCCCCGCTCGCTGGCGGCTGCGGCCAGCGGCGGGGGCACCCAGGCCAGGGGCGAACGCACCGCTGTGTGTGTGTGGGGGGGGGGGGGGGGGGGGAGGGGGGATTCGGGCCCCGGCGAGGAAAAAACCCGCGTCCCGCCGCTCTCCCGGCGCCTGCCGGGGCCCACGCAGACGCCACTTCCGGGGCGGGGCGGGGCCAAGCCACCTCAGGCTGCGTGTGCGGAGCGGGGCGGGCGGCGAACGGTTCACCCCGCTGGCTGTTCCCTTCCCCAGCACGGGTTTTGAACCCGGCCGGTGCTCTTCACCTCTTAACGCCTGTTTTTGCAATAGCAGGGAAGACATGTTACATCTTGGCGGTGGAAACTTAACGAATTGCTGCGCTGTATGCTCCTCATTCAGCGTGTTCACAAAATGAAGGGTTTTTTATGAACCAACCTCTTTAAAATCTTTTAAAATATCCAGAGATCAAAGTGCTTTGCTTGTTCACTGACTTTCCTAAAAGAACCATCTAAATGGCCTGAACGGTTCCACAAGCACTGCATGTCTGTAAAAGGTGCCTCTAGGGAAACCTGGATGAGCTTTCACCTCAGGGACACTCCATGGAGAATGTCTGGTAGATTCCTTTTAACTTTTCCTCCCCAACGGCTATTAGTGGTTAGTCAGGTGTGCTGACTTCAAAGGGGACAAATCACCTGCAGGGCTGAGAAAGAGACCCCCTTTGGGAGTTGGTTTCCCTCATGCACTGTCTGATCGGCTTGGTTGGTTAAAAACAAAATAAAAGAACAGAGCAAAGAAAGTGACCTGTAGGTGTTCAAACTAACATCCCTGTATTGGCCAACATTCTTGGAAAACACAGTGATTTTTCATAATTTATCACTTTCATATGTTTCTTTTGTATCTCGATTTGAGTTCAGATTCTGCTAGTCTCTGTAAAGAGCCGGTGTCCTCTTGTCTAGTGCTGTGATGGTGACAGCTGTCATCACGTGGAGAAATAGTGACTTACATTCTGCATCCAACAAAGGCAGTAACAGCTTTGAAAAGTTACTGGGAATGTTTGCTCTGTGGAGCCATTGAGCAACATTTGAACAGAATGTACAGAGGTAGAGTGGCAGAAATTGGTAAAAATACCCTGTCTTAGCCTCGGTGGTTAAAATACTGTTTTCTCTATCCCAGAGGATTTTAATATGTTCTAATACCTTCTCTGTGCTCTTGGTAACTCCAGGTATTTGATGAAAAGCCATACACTTTTAAGTCTTTTAAATAGGTCTGTCTGATCTTGCCTGAGTAAGAAGTGTTGTATGAAACAGTTCTGACCTCTAATGGTCAGCAAGAGCAGTATTCTCTGAGGCACTTTCGGTGAGGATTGTGATATGCTAGAGTTTGTTGTGACTATGAGAATGATACTGAAAAGGTGTAAAGAACCTGGTCCACTTTCTGCCCTAGTGAGCTTGTCTCTCCACCTCAAATCACAGGGAAGATTATTTTTAATGGCACTTCCAAGTAGCGTGCAGAAAAATAACATAATTTAATTTTTTAAAAATCTTATGATTTAGACCTTCTAAAGACTTTAAATATATTTGAATTCCTTTAAGAGCTTGCTGAATAAGGAGTTTGAGAAGGAAGGAGCAGAGAGATTGTAGAAGCTGTAGTGAAGTTTAACTACATTTCATGCTGATTTAGAAACTCCTGTGTTTGTAATTACTCTGTCATTTGTTTTAACTACACAGAAACACAGAATCTTAAGTTTGCTATCTGGAGATGAGGAGAGGGAGTAATTTTTGAGGTAAGTCATCTTCTGGGGTGGGACTGAGGATGCTCTCTTTCTTATTGCAGGCAAAACGAGCAGTACAGCGAGGAGCCACAGCGGTCATCTTTGATGTTTCTGAAAACCCAGATGCCATTGATCAGGTATGAAGAAGGGAGCCTAGTTTTATTAGAGCCTCCATTGGATTCTTTTAGAGTTGCTGAGGTGAGACGTGAGAGCATATAGATCTCAGAGCACACCTGCCTTAAGATGTGCAGCTACTGACCCTGAGTAACATGGTGCTGTGGTTTTCCTGCTCATCTTCTGACAGGCAAGAAGCAATGGAGGTGTTGAGAATGTGGTAGAAAGAGAAAAGTTTGGGGAGTTATGTTTCTCTTCTAACCTTTGCTAGAATCCAGGACTGGGGTTGAGGTTTTGAGAAACGATGGCAAGCTTTTTGTGTCCCGTTATCTAGTCGAGGTTTTCTTTACCCAGCTCTGTGTACAAAACACAGGGTGTTTGGCGCTACCCAGCTTGTGATCGATATTGTTGTTGAGCAGCTGCTATTTTTGAGGTTGCAAAATGGCTTTCAAACCTGGTTCTAAACAAGATTCTTACAAAACTTACAAACATTTCTTTCTTGTTTACAGCTGATTTCTGGCCTACATACTTTGTGGACAAGCAGGGGTTTTTTGGGGTGGCGGGGGGCTGTCTCGGTACAACTTCCATCTTTTCATTTGAAGTGGGAGAGGTAATAGCTCTGTGAAATGCTTTGGCAAGATCCTTCCAGCCAATTCTGAGTTATTTGAGTAGAGAGAAGAAATGTAACAAGCACAGAAATAGTCTGCATTTCATTTAGTCTTGTTTTGTCTTGAAACAAACCTGCTGTTTCTGCTACAAAAGATACAAGTGAAGCTGAATGTTTTTAAGTGCAGCCTGAATTTCTGGGGGAAAAGAGAGACCATCAATGTTTACATTAAAAAAACTGGCTTTAATTCTGAAATGAGCATCTGTTGGACAAGGGAATGCAGACCCTGTGCAATGGATGCTTTGAGAACTGTGCTCTGCATGTGCATCAAGGCTGCAGCCTTGATCTTGCAAACATTCTCAGGGATATTTTTTCCCCTTTTATACACAGGAAAAAAAACCTGCACGTAACCCGTCTTTTCCCATTTTTTTTCTCTGCGTTACAGCTTCCAGTTACTTTCAGCCATCCTGCTCTGAACTTGCGATGCATAATTACTGCCTCTTGCTCTCTTCACTCTACCAGCAACAGCTGCCCTTCCTTGATTCCTGATAATAAACTGCATGCAACTGTCCCCAATAGCTGGGAAAATAGTCTAGTGGATGATTGAATGTTTTGGGTGTACCAATAAAATGAAAGGAGGTTAGTGGCCCAGTGCAGTAGCTGACAAAGTAGGCTCTGTTAAAGGACAGAGCAGCAGCCTGTGCAAACACAAACAGGAGAGGAATGACTAGACCTAGCTTTCATACTCTAAACGTAAGAGTTATTTTATTGGCTCCCTTCTCATGCTTCTCTGGACACTTGTGTTTCATGCATTTTGATTCTCAGCCAAAGTCTTCAGAACCTTTAACATCATGGGTGTTGTGGTTTAGGCCCAGCTGGCAACTAAACCCCATGCAGCCACTTGCTTGTTCCCCCCTGGCCCCTGCCAGTGGGATGGGGAGGAGAAAATACAAGAAAAGACTCCTGGGTTGAGGCAAGGACAGGGAGGGATGACTCACCCATTATGGTCATGGGCAAAACAGACTCGACTTGGGGAAAAACCATCAATTTAATTCGTTACCAATCAAATCAGAGTAGGATAGTGAGAAATACAACCACATCTTAAACATACCTTCCCCTCCACCCCTCCTTTCTTCCTGGGCTCATCTTTGCTCCCAGTTTCTCTGCCCGCTCCTGCCCAGTGGCACAGGGGGCAGGGATGACACTTGTCTCTGCCGCTCCTTCCTCCTCAAGGGGAGGGCTCCTTGCACTCTTCCCTTGCTCCAGCGTGGGCTTCCTCCCACGGGAGACAGTCCTCCATGAATTTCTCTGACCTGAGTCCTTCCCACGGGCTGCAGCTCTTCCCGAACTGCTCAGGTGTGGGTCCTTCCCAGGGGCTGCATGTTTCTGCTCCGCCGGTGCCCTCCCTGGGCGCAGGGCACAGCTGCCTCACCACGGGCTTCCGGGGAACCTCTGCTCCAGCGCCTGGAGCACCTCCTTCCCTCCTTCACTGACCTTAGTGCCTGCATGGCTGTTTCTCTCACATCCCACTCCTCTCTCTGCTGCTGGTTTTCTCCTCTTAAATATGTTATCGCGGAGGCTCTACCACTGTCACTGATTGGCTCAGCCTTGGCCGGAGGCAGGTCTGACTGGGAGCCGGGAAAGCTTCTAGCAAATTCTCACAGGAGCCACCTCTATAGCCCCTCCCCCACTATGGAAACCCCACCACACAAACCCAATACAAGGGGATACTAATTAATCTGTCTTTAGAATAAATATCATTTTGGCACTGACAGTGGAATTGTGGAAAACAACAGATGGATAACAATGGAGTTAAAACAGACACGAGTTAATCTGGAGTATCTTTGATTCACATGGAGGTACCCTAAGATGCTGAGGGGAGCTGTTTAGGAAGCTTTCCCAGTTATGCTTGTTACCAAGCAATAGAACAACTAAGAGAGAAAGCTTTGAAAGGAAGGAGTGGAGTATTATGAAAGATCCTTCCTGCCAGTTGATGAACAGAAATAGGAAGTGGGCCTGACCAGGAGGAGAATTGTCCTCAGACAGTTTGGTAGCAGAATTGCTACCAAATGAAAGGGCTTTACATACAGATTTTGTGGATTTTATTCCCATTGACCTGAGTGTCTTCTGCTGTAGGCTAAGAATGAAAATGCTCTGTGAAGTCTGATTTGTTTCTTAGTTTTACTTTTGCATAGTTTGAAGAGGAGTAACAGCACCCAGAGCGTCATGTTTAGCAAGAGTCTGGCAGTGTGCGAAAGCTACTGAGGAATCAGGTGAATTCTTTCTTAGACAAGAAGTCTTGAGAGAGAATATGTGTCTGGGAACGTATGGACAGTAATTGGATTTGGCCTTAGGCCAGCAAGCCTTGTAGACACATAGGATTCCTGGTTGGATTCAAGTACTTCAGCTAGTTTTTAGCTCTTCAAAAGACATCTGTCTTAAAAATAGTTTGATCGGTGTTCTCAGAAGCCCAGTCAAATACTAGGAAGAATCTGTTTTAAAGTCTCAGTGAAATCTGTCACCATTATCTGGACAGATTAAGTAGAGCAGGATGATAGACCCCAGTCAGTTGGTGATTTCTACATGTTTTATAACAGGTAGTATCAACAGTGTAGATATGGTATCTGTGCCATACACTATTCTTGTTCAGTTTGCTCATGCTTCTGTCATCGGATTCCTTTCCCCTGTACCATTTCCGTCTGCTTGTCAGTGCCTTCATGGTTTGTATCAACTAGCCTCTATACTAGGATTTTTCCTGTGGATTGGAATAAGCTCTATGAATTTATCATGTTGGTGCCATTTTGTAACAGAACAATTCTCTTGTCTTATTCCCCTCTCAGGTATATAGTTTATTAGATTTTTTTTTTTTTTTTTTTCTGGATTTGTTGGGCAGAGAAGTTATGCAGTCTCCACACTTGAAGGTTTTCAACATCTGACTGGATAAAGCCCTGAGCAGCCTGGTCTGATGTCATAGTTGACACTGCCTTGACCAGGAGGTTGGACTTGTGAGGTGCCTTCCCACCCATATTATTTTCTGATTCTGTGATTTGTCCTTTCAGAAAAACTTACCTGGACCTGGAAGGAAGTTTCAGGGTGAATTAAGCAATCTACTCATATGCTTTAGTCTTTGAGGTCCTCATCCTGCAATCAATAGCTCTAGTAGTTGCTAGAACGCAAATAGCTGCTTGAATGGATTTGCTGAGTTAAACAGCAGAAATTACAGACTTTCACTCGGTACAAAGAGCCTGACAGACAGGACTCTGACATGAGATTGTTCAGAAAGCTGAAGAAATTTGTATGTGAATAATATAACTACAAAGCTGAAATAACAAAAGGTTCTGAAAATATAGCAAGGCCAATTTTTCTGAGTGTGCAGATTTTTACTTTTCTTCATTATGAGATTTAACTTATCACAGTATTAATGTATGTACTGGCACATAATGTTAGGTTAAGTTAAATCTGCTGTTCAGAAATAACATTTGCTTATCCTTAATCTTCATTTTGGTCAGTAAAAAAAAGCAACTTAAGTCAAAAGTTTAATTCAGGTTTAACTCTGTGGAATACTTAAGTGAAGGTGTATGCTAGAAGAGAACAATTGGTGCTTGAATTGATTCCACATTCGTATTCCTTTACTCTTCTCTCCATTGTCCAAAAGAAGAGGTAAGAGGTAGTTTTCCTGAAATGTGCCTTTTGAGTAGATTTTTTTTTTTTGTTGTTGTTCTAGCTGAACCAGGGTTCAGAGGACCCTCTGAAGAGACCAGTGGTCTATGTGAAGGGTGCTGATGCTGTCAAGCTAATGAACATAGTTAACAAGCAGAAAGTGGCACGAGCAAGGATTCAGCATCGCCCCCCACGGGTGAGACTTTAAGAAATTTTATCTAGGTATTACATTGCTGTTAGTTCATGCAGTGCTTGCTAACTGCACGGAGTGTGGAGATGTTTTGTTGCTCCCCATGAGCATTAATACATGTGAAATTCTGTTAACCTAAATAAATTGAGCAACTGCGCTGTGGACAAGCAGCTACACTTGATGTAAGTATAGAATCCACGATGTGGCATCTGTTGTCTTTCATAACGATCCTTTTGAATATATAAATGGCTAAAAATTTTATATAATAGAAATTTTCCTTTTTCTTTGTTAAATAACTTAATTACTGCACACTCCTGATAGTTCAGATTTGTAAGGTGGTCTGCCCTGTGTTAACAAATAATTCTGTGTGGTACTTTAAATATGGGTTAATTACTTGGTACCTGATATTTGTAATTATAAAATAATTTTTCTAGAGGTTTTTTTGAACGCTCTCTACATGTAGTTTACAGAAGAACAAAGCTAGAGGTCATTCATGTCCCAGTTACCACTTTGGTTTTGTTGCATTTTTATGGCATTCTTCTGTTAAGAAAAGTATTTGGGAAGCTGACCATTCACTGAAAATGCAAATGTTGGTTTTCACTCACTTAAGTATACAAGCAAACCAATAAATCATGAAAATTTGTGTTAGTCTGATTCACTCAGTTAAAAAACCTGGGTTTTGTGGAATCGGTCCAGAGACACTGTAAATGTGACATCTTGTGACTGGCATTCTGTTTATTTCATTCACTTGCAGTGACATACGAAACCCAGGTTTTGTCTCATAGAATCCTAGTTAATGAACAGTGTGTACTTTTGACTTTGTGACTGTGTCCATTTGGCACTTGAGAAAGTAGGGAAGAGAAAGGAACAACAGATCTGAGTATGATCTAAAGAAAGGAAGAATAACATTTTTGTTTTAATTTTTAAGCAACCCACTGAGTACTTTGATATGGGAATTTTCCTGGCCTTCTTTGTGGTTGTGTCTCTTGTTTGCCTCGTTCTTCTTGTCAAGATCAAACTGAAACAGCGACGTAGTCAGGTAAGAGCGGTAATGGGGTATTCACTGAATGCTGAAGGTTAGCTTCTCATACTTTGTCCTAGAATATGCTCTTTACTTTTGGAAATGCTGGACACTGACTTACAATAGCCATCTTTGTAGGAAGGGTTTTATCCATGGATGTAGGCCTTTGGAAAAATTGGAAATGTCTTTAAAGGAGATCTACATTGACCTGCGATGTTCATTCAATTAAATCCTCAAATGAAAAGAGTACGGAGGCAGTCTGTTTAGCCATTGCCAAGGAATACAGTTTCTGGTTGTTCAGAGGTTGATTGTCAGTAGCACTGGTGTATTTCTAAAGAAGTCCAAGCTCTTGTTGCTGTATCGTGGAGAGAATATCAGGATTGAAAATAAATTGCAACTCTTTTCAATAGAGTAACATCTATTGATTCTTAATGGCAGAGGTTTGGAGGTAAAAAGTTTGTTTAGGAGAAATCCTAGGTGAGATACTTGAAGTTTGTCCTGTCAAACATGAAAGGGGAAGCTAGTGGACTCTGAAGTTTGTAGTTGTAAACTGCCCAGTGTATATACACGTAAAAGGAATGCAAAGCACTGTAGATGCTTAGGACTCTTGCTTTGGACATATTGAGTAGGAATACAGAGATGTTAATGGGCCAACAGCAGTGTTAAAAAAACTGTTAAAAAGGGGGATGATAAATTCTACAGTAAAACGAAAACAACCCACTGCCTTCCAAAACTTTGTTATTGATTAAATTTGAGGGGAGGGGGGAATAATACAGCTAATTTAGTAACATTTCATTTTAATCCCTCTGAAGTATTGCTTCTGGTAATATGGTGGTAACAGTATAATGGGGCATTACAGTCAATATTGACAGTTCAAAACAAGTTCCTGGCCAAGTCTTTTATGTTGCCATGAGTAGTTGCTGCTGCCCATCAATTGCGCAGTTGCAGGGTATTCCATTGTCAGCACCTTCATCCCGTTTTGATTCAAAGTAGCTTATCATTCTGCATGTGGCGTACATTCTTTTCATCAGGCTTCTGATCTAAATTCTAATTAGCCTTCTCTCTGCCTGATTTATGAAATCCTAGGTTAGTCTGGGCGTGGCGTGTTTCTGTAGGATACATTAATTTGATACAGTGGTGTTTCTCTGCTACTACACTATAGTACCTTATGCATCAATGTTGCCTTTTTTTTTTCTCTCTTTCTTCTGTTGTAGAATTCCATGAACAGGCTTGCAGTGCAAGCACTGGAAAAAATGGAGACCAGGAAGTTTAAGTCCAAAAGTAAGGGACACCGGGAGGGTAGCTGTGGAGCACTGGACACGCTCAGTAGCAGCTCCACCTCTGACTGTGCCATCTGCTTGGAGAAGTACATTGATGGGGAGGTAAAGGATAAATGGTTTCTTCAACATGGGCTGAGAACGTAGCTGGTTTATTTTAGCACTGTGGTCCGTGGCTGCTGGGTACATTGTGTACTGAGGTGGTGCTGCTTGCCAGACTGATTGCATTGAGTAGCCGGCTCAGCCTCAACTGTATTCTGCAGCTCCCAAAGAAATCTCGGGGGCTTTTCTGCATACTACAAAGTGAGAGATCTCATTCTGCAAGTCGCTACGTCCATCAAGTTGCTTTTCTGAGGAAGAACTCATAAAGAAGTCAGGGTTACCTCAGCATTTAGTTCTCTGGGTATTTTTAACAAATTGTGTGCTAAGGTGATGGTGCACACAAGCTCGGTTGGACATAAGGGATACAACTTGTGTTTCACTTCTCAAGCTTTGATGGCACCTTGTCTTTAAAATGTCAGGTATGTAGCACTGCTGCGAAACCAGAGGAGGAGAAGGATGTGATGCCAAAAGGTTCAGGAACCGTTTTTTGACTTCTCAATTACCATCGCTGCATTGATGTTAGAGCTTGCCTTCTGTGACACAGTTCTACCCAGAGGAAGCAATGAAAGGATGAAATAGAAAATAGGCTCCTTAGAATAGAGGCAGTCAATGATCACAGCTTTGAACTTTCATATAAAAAAATTATTTGAGGACATTTCATTTTGAAATGATTCATCATTTTTTAAGGCAACAGAAAATACCAGCTGCAGTATTTGAGTGCTACAAGCTACGAACAGAAAGTTAATGAAGTTAGCTGATGGGAAATTATTCAGAGTAGCAAGGATGAAGGCAGACAAGAACCTCAGAAGGGCTGTACAAAACTGACTGGACAGGAAATTCAACGCATGAACTTCAGCATGAAGTGATACACATAGGGAATAGCTTCACATGTAGTAGTGATGGGTTATGAGGTGAGTATTACTGTTCAGGAGCAAGATCTTGAAGCTGGTTTAGATAGCCTTGTGAAAGCAGATCAGTGCTTTGTGGCAGTCAAAAAGGCAAATCAAATATTAGAAATGAGACAGGGAAGTCTAGAGAACTGAACAGAAAACATAATTGCACCACTGTGTAAGGTCAGTCATGCTCTCTGAGTACTGTGTGTACTTCTGATCTCATTTCACAAAAGATACGTTGGAAATGAAGGTGCTTCAGAAAAGGGCAGTCTCAAAGTGATCAAAGATTTGGAATGGTTTCTGTACAAAAAAATGACTGACTGGGCTAAGGACTGTTTAGTCCTAGATTACTTGGGGGCAGAGTGAGTACAAAATGGTGAATGGAGAGCATGAACGGGAATAAGGCATTCATTTATTTCCAATACAAGTTTGGGTGCAATTAAATGAAACTGCTAGGATTCAATCTGGATCAAAATGTGGTGTTTCTCCACCAGCAGGTAGTAGCTCTGTGGAACTTCCTGCCAAAGCATGTTACAAATCCAGAACTTGAGCTCATGGGGAGACTTGAACAGTACTCGGGAGAAAGATCTGTTACAGGTTCTGAACTGGTAGATATCCAGCTCAGGAAGTCCTGTAAACAGATAATAGCTGAAGGATGAGAGTGCTGGGCAAGGGGAAAAGTATCATATACGCTGTGTTGATTTTGCTTTTCCCTGAGTGTTTTCGATTGCTAATAGTTGTAGGCAAGATGCATCATTAAGTGGACTCATTGATAAATTTTTTTTTTAAGTTTATTTAATACATCAAGGAAAACTGTAACAATGGGCTCCTTCAAGGTGTTAGGTCATAGGGACACACAGCTTAAATTGTCCTAAAGAAATGTAGCATATCTGCATGGAGTTCTAACGTGCCTGCAGCCTATTGTTTTAGTGACACCTGATCGCTGGCTGTTGTGCTTTTGGCTGTGTTGAACAGATGGCATTTTCTTCCTTCTTACCACTTGGAGACTAAGAATTGATTCGTTTATAGCTAGGTTGAAAAAAATAGGAATAAGCTGTGAAAAATTCACTCATTAGGAAGGAGTACTTTTTCATGTTCCTTCATCTGTTCCTGTAGGAATTGCGTGTCATTCCCTGCACTCACCGATTTCACAAGAAATGTGTGGATCCTTGGCTACTGCAGCATCATACCTGCCCTCACTGCCGCCATAACATCATAGGTAAGTGCTGCAGTCGGGTGCTCTGTTGTGTCGTCCATTTCGGGCTTAACAGCTTACAAGATGAAACAGAAATTTTGCCTGTTTGTAAATCTCCACAGAGCTGGTAGTCTTTATTGTAACACAACCCTAGAGACAGTTAGGACTAACTTCTTCAAAAAAGACTGCGTGCCCTGGAGTAACAGGTCACGTCCCTGGTTTTCTCTCGGTCTGGGTGCGATGCCCAGCAGAGGACAGCATTGGTCAGCTTCTGAATGCAAGGAGGACAAATAGATATAATAGATGGGTATGTTTTCTCTTGGTAATTATAAAGAAAAGACTATGTATTGTTTTTTATTTTTCCGTGGTGGTGTACCTTGGAATGTGGTTTCCCTTACTTGCCCTCTCCCCCTTCCATTTCCTCTGTCTTGAAAAAGTTTTCTATTAATACACGTTTAATGTAAAATAATGTATAAAGTGAAAACTCAGGCAATGACTGCCAGCCTTGTTCTTAACCTGCAAGATCAAGAATACTGTGTAAGCAGGAGGTTTTGCATGGATGAAAACAGTATCTGAAATCACTCCTTTTCCTTTTTAAGCGAATACAGTTGTGTTTCAAAGGCTTCCAGGCAGATGCTCTTGACTCACTTCGTTTTGTTATTTTTCCTTCTGTGTAAAAAGTTGTTGCCTTTTAAAAAAAACTCTGTTATGTGCATAATGTAATGAAATTCAGAACAAAATATCCTTCTGTCTTGCATAAAATATTTTCCCTTTTATTCCCTCCTACTTCTGCTTCTCCACTCCTATTTCTCTCATTCAGAACAGAAGAAGGGAAATGCAGGTTCAGTCTGCCTGGAATCCATCAACCCAGCACGCAGCCGGCAGCAGAGGGTGATTCTGCCTGTCCATTACCCAGGCCGAGTGCACAGAGCCAACCAGATAACAGCGTATCCCACGCGGACAAGCATGGACCCTCACGGAAACCCTATCACAGTACTTACAGTCGAGCGACATGGTGAACAGAGCCTCTACCAAGCCCCGTCCCCAGCCTATATCCGAAGTTACCAGCCTATTCATTTGGACCATGCTTTAAACACGCATCACTGTAGCCTGGAGCATAGGGCTTACTCTCCAGCTCACAACTTCCGAAGACCCAAGTTTGGTGGACGCAACTTCTCCAAAGCGGCGTGCTTTTCCCAGTATGAGACCATGTATCAGCACTACTACTTCCAAGGCCTTAGTTACCCTGAGCAAGATGGACAGCTTCCAGCTGGCATTTCCTCAAAGGGTCCTTCCCGTGCCTTTCAGCCTGGTAGCAGCATGCTTTTCCCTCCTGTGGTACATGTAGTGCCCTCATCCCGCTTGGAGAGCGGCAGTACCTCCAGCTTCAGCTGCTATCATGGTCATCGTTCAGTGTGCAGTGGGTATTTGGCCGACTGCCCTGGGAGCGACAGCAGCAGCAGCAGCTCTGGTCAGTGCCACTGCTCCTCTAGTGATTCCATGGTTGACTGCACCGAGGTCAGCAACCAAGGGGTTTATGGGAGCTGCTCCACCTTTCGCAGCTCTTTGAGCAGTGACTATGACCCGTACGTTTACCGCAGTAAGAGCCCTTGCCGAGTGGGTGAGGTTGGTGGCGCAAACAGGGGTGCAATTGTTCTCTTGGAGGGCCCCCCCCAGGACGAGCTTCCAGCTCACAGTCACAGTCTGGTGGGTGCTGACTGCCGGCCTGTGCCAGCTTCTTCCTCAGGGGACCAACTGTCTAACTGCAGCATGGATATGAACTACAGCAGTAATTCCTCACTGGAGCACAGGGATCCAAATGGCACTACCTCAGAGGGAGGACACGAGGCCACTCCTGGTGCTGCCTTGGATGTTAAAAGGAACTGGAAGAATCCTGAGATAGTGGGGCCGCTTGTGGAGCAAGCATGCGCGTGCTGCTTTGAACTCCAGCACTCTGCCCTGGAGCCTGGCAGCGGCACGGCCGACTGTAGCGCGCTCTTCCTCAGCTCTCCGCTGTGGGGGACGTGTGGCCCTGGGATAGAACCACAGTCAGGGAACACCCCGGGCTTGTACAGTATTAACTCAGATCACTTGCATAGGACAGATGGGGTGAAGTACGAGGGGTTGCCCTGCTGCTTCTATGAGGAGAAGCAGGTAGCCTGTAGTAGCAACAGTGGCAGTGGAGGTGGTGGCTGCTATACAGAAGACTATGCAGTGAATGTGCAGTACACGCTTCCTGATGACACCTTGCCAAGCTGTTGTAAGGGTGTATGTGATCTGGGTCAACGCATTCCCATAATTCCTGAAGACAGAGACTGTGAGCTGATCCTACCTACAGAGTGCCAAGGGACCCACACAGGAGGCTGCAGTTCCTGGGATGGAACACCTGAGCTAGATACTTACCTGCACTGCCAAGGTATCAGAGAGGTACAGGACGAGAGGGAGGTGTGCTACGAGGCAACATCATTCCTGCGGCAGAACTACTCTCAGGAGGAGGAAGCTGGAATGCTCTTCCCCGATCCCACTCCGAACTCCCAGAAGCTGATGACGACCACAATGGCCACAGGTAATATGTGTGCTTTTTTTGATTACTCGCTACCTTTCTGTCCTAGCCTATGAAATGCTGCCAGCTTCCTAGGTACCTGCAGCCATAAAGTTTATTGCCATCCTTTGTATAAGAGTAGGTTATTGACTAATCCTTCACCCAGAAGAGCTATTCTCTTGTTACCTGTGCTCACTTGGTCATAGCTAGAGGAATAGAAAATGATAGTTTACTAAGTAAGATAAAAGCTTTCATACTCATGTATCTAAGGTGTTTACCTAACACCTTTATCATGTACCTCACATGTTTATCTAAGTAAGATAAGAGCTTTCATACTCATCCTTTGCGGGGAAGGGAAAAAGTGATTGCAAGTACCAGGCCCCCATTAGAGCTCCTACAGCCAGGGACACTGTGCCAGTCGTGGCAGCAGTGGCAAGGTGCCTAAGCAGGCACGGCCGCAGTGCTGGGAGGGGACGGACAAGCTGAAGAATAAAAAAAATGAGTGAAAAGTTTGGAATTGCTGTAGAAGAATATGTGGGAAAGTCTCTGCTGTTGTACACTAAGAACCGCTAGCAGAATGAAGGGGGTAGTCCTTACCTGCCTTGCCAGGGCTGCTTTTAAGGATGTTTATAGAATTGTAGGATACCCTAGGTTGGAAGGGACCTCAGGCCGTCATCTAGTCCAGCCTCCTGCTCAAATCAGAGCCACCTCTGAGATCAGACCGAGTTATTCAGCTTGTCAGATTAGACTACATTTATCTGGTCAGGCCATGACAACCTCCAGGGACGTAGAGTGCACTCCCTTTTGGGCCCTTGTTCCCGTGCTTGACTGCCCGCATGGTGAAAAGATTTTCCTTATATCCAGTCTGAACAACTCATGTTTCAACTTAAGCTCCTTACCTCTTGTCCAAAATGCATCACTGTGAAGACCCTGGCTCCATCGTTGTGACAACCTCCATGCAGGTACTGCAGAGCTGCTGGGGGGTGCTGCCAAAGCTTTCTCTTCTGCAGGCTGAACAAGCCCCAGCCCTCAGCCTCTTCTCACGGGGTGAGTGCTCCAGCCCTCTGAGCATCTTGGCTCTCTGCTGAACTCGCTCCAGTCAGTCAATGTCTTGTTCTGGGGGCCCCAAAACCGGATGCAGTATTCAAGTTGCAATGTTCCTTAGTTTTCTTTATCCTTCAGGTGCTGGATCTCATCCCTTGGAGAGAAGCCAAATCGGTGACTAGACCTGTCCAGATGATCCCAGATGGAGAAGCAGAGCTTATCAGAGACTCCAAATTCTCATGGACTTAATTTTTTTTAAGCTTTGACAAACACACAAAAGTGGTAATGTGGAGAAGTCCCTCCCATACTTCCTCTTTCTCTGAGTCCACATCAGCTTGATTATCTCCTTTGTCCCTCTTGCCTGAAGCCTTCAGGCCTCCATTTGTGTGCAAAGCCCATGTGGGACATGGTGTGGAGCATTTCTGAGCTCTAGTGCCATTTCTATATTAATGACAAAGTGTTATTTATATTTTCTTTTTAGAAGTGACTGTGTCAGCTCTTGCTGAGAGGTAACACGGTGTCTTAAATAAGCCAGGCTATGTGTAGATGCTGTTATCTCCTACTTAAAGGAGTCAGGCCTTCGATAAGCTCAGGGCTACACCTGCCTTAGAAACCAGATAGCACCTTGAAATATAGTAGTCCAGAGGGATGCAGCTGCTGAATGGATGCTCAGATACCGACTAGTCCTAGTAGCCAATCCTAGTAGCCAGCAAGTTATATGAGCGCTTTTGAGGGAGGTGAAGCATTGGACTGTCTCCTTTCTCTTCCCTCCTCCCCCTTTCATGCTGCTCTGATGGTTTGGCTGAGAAGGGTCTCCTGCCGTTATGATTAGTTTTAACAGAGTGAGGGTAGGGAAACTGGTGGCTCAGAATGTTCTCATCCTTGCTTCCTGCTAAACCATGGACCTCCTTGTATCTTCTGACTGGTGAAGCATGCTGGGGACTCCTCCCTCAAACATGCTAGAAGAAAGTGCTTGGAAAAGGTAATACCTTTGTAGGTAATGAACCTTGCCTTCCATAGGAAGTTTTTCAGGCAGCTGTAGCCCCTGTTACGGCTGTGAGGAATGCTGGCATATGCAGAAAAACAGCTTGCAGGGGGCTTGCAGCTTGGCTGGCTCATTTTGGAAGTGGGTCAGGAGGTGTCTTACTTCCTTACAGACTGCAGGCATGCCTAAGGGAAGCAGTGCTTGTCACCTTTTGTGCATGTGGGAGAGTGAGGGACTTGATTTAATCATTTCTTCTTTGCTGTGGTTGATGTAGCTTCTGTAGATGGATCTGTTTTAAAGGTTTCTTGGGCCCAGCCAGATGTGCTTCATTTTTGTCTTGTGTACAGAGCGCTCTCTGTACCCCATTAGCCTGGGCACATACTTTTGTTCTTGTTCTTGTACTAGTGGGGATGTTTGTTATCATGAGATAATATATGTCGTCACTTCTGATAGCAATTGTTTCCTGTGGAAACAGCAGCTTCTGAGTAAGAGGCTACCGTAGCGTGGTTTAAATTGCCTGTCATGCTGCATGTGCCTGAGGACACAGTGTCATCCTGTCTGGTGTATTCACAGCAGGAATTCTCCTAAAGGGAAACTAATTATTTAATGCCCACAGTGCCAGTCTTCTGAAAAGATTTGTCCAGAGTTCTGTACACTTTGGAGATACTTAAAAGACATGAAAAAGAGATGTACACCTCATGTTACATTTTCTGCCAAAGTAATGTCCTTGACATCACCGGGCTGATAGTGAGAACCAGCAAAGTTAACTTGTCTGCTTTATAGTCACAAATTAAACATTTTAAAAGAAGCAAACATCTAAGAAATGACAGATACATTCATCTGTTTACTTTTACTTTCTATATTCAGTAAGTTAGGAAAAAATAATTCTATTTAAAGGAATTCACATTAAATCTTTTTAAATGAACAAACACCAAAATCCAGCTGTTCAGAGAATTAGTGCAAGGCAATATCTGGGTATAAGGTCAGAAGAAGAATTCCAGTAAACACATTTTCTGTGTATAAAGCTTATTGAAAAATTATTCATTCTCTGAATGACTGAAGTGGTAAGTGTTGGGAGAATAAACTCTAAAGGTTTGCTTTTTTTCTTTGGTTGTTTTTTTAAGTCTTACCTTTCTCCTTCATCCACTCAAAAGAAATGCATTGTACAAGCTGTGATACACTACCTTGGCTATTCTGCTTGGTGTTTTGTGAGGCACTATCTAAAGGCCACCTGAGATGCATTATGCTCTATAACTACACAGCATGTTGTGGTAAAATGTGGTTATAAAAAAGAAATTTTAATATTCTGGCTCATGGTGTTCCTGGATGTACTGGTCTCATTCACATTTTCTGGAAATCTCTGCCAGTGCAACAGACTCTGCAGGCCTTACCACAGAGGTACCCTACACCTGCTTTCTGTGTTCGGTTTTGTATTCAACATCTAGTTAATTCCCTGCTACCTGTATGTCCATACAGACTTACAGGCTAGCTGGCCGTGGTAGAAGGTTTTTATAACAAAATGTCTTTTTACTACTTACATAAACAGTTTTCATTGTGTTTGGCTCATGAGGCACTATTTAAAATGTTTTTAATTAAAGTTATCTTATAGCACTTAAATTGTTTTGTATAAAATTTGCTGTAAAGATTTGTAATATGGTCAAAGGGCTCTTTCTCCTTCATTACCATTTTTAAAAATGTTTTAAAAGCTAGAAAACATCTTGTATATATTCTGTATATGTATAGCAGCACATTTCATCTATGGAAATATGTTCTCAGAATATTTATTTACTAATATATTTATCTTAAGCCATGTCTTATGTTGAGAGTGTGTGACATTATTGTAATAATCAATGAAAATCACTAACATGAGGCCCTGTAAATACATGATAATTGCACACAAAGATTTTACAATACTTGCCGACCAAAAATGATTTAAGAAAAGTTGTAGTTACCTGCAGTTTTGTAAGAAAGTGTACAAATGTCTGTATTTAAAAAAAAGGAAAAGAAAAAAAAAAAAAAAAGGAAAAACCACACAAAAATACAGTTCTATTGCATATACATGTGGAAGTTGTCCTTCTTGTTTTGGGGGAAAGGACATGGATAGCTGTGCTTCTCAAAATACAGTCCTAGATATACTGAGATGAACTGTAATATACGGTATTTTTTCCTTTTTTACAATAATAGGTGTATACATGTGTGTACATACCATGCACACACATACAGAGCCTAACAAAAATGATCATGGTAAAAAGTTCAGAAGTGTTTCTTTGTGGAAGCAACCCATAATGTTCTGTCCCATGACCATTCAACTTTCAGCAAGTGCCACAGATGAATATCCACCAGAAATTAACTTTTTTAACCTGGTATTGTGTGTAGTGTAAGTCCAGTACTTGACAGTTTTAGCTGCCTTCCATACTGTCCCCAGGTGGTCTCACCCTGTATTTTGTTACTTGAGGGCTGCCTGTTGCTTCAGCACCCCTGGTCACATCTGGCTGATGTTGCTGTCGAGGAGGGGAGAAGCTTGGTATATTAATTGTGGGAAAACAAAGATTACACAGGAAGGAAGGCGAAGAAGACGTAGGGCACAGAAGGAAAAATGAAGGGTTAGGAAAGTGGTGCACCCGCACATGCTGTGGAAGAGATGGGGTGAAGAGCTCTGCCAGGGGAAACGGGGAAGGAAGTGCACTGAAGGTGAGTCTGTGGTGTGGCAGTCCCTAACGAACAGGGCAGCACCTGGGTCTTTATCTGGCACCCTGGTTATTGGAGGGGGGCAGGTCTTACAAGCCCCTGAAGCCTACAGGCGCATGAGGAGCTTCCACATCTGCTGGAAGGCATCCTCATTCGTTTGGAACCTGCCTGTTCCTTGTAGCAGGGGAACTTAATTCTGGTTTAATTTCAGGTAACAATATTGTCCTGAAATAAAACTCTTTCGAGGCCTGAGCCAGCATGATGCAGGTGAATACAACTGGATAAATCATAGCTTGAATAGGCAAGCTAGATCCAAGTCCTTGCCTGGGATCATGAAGTCACTGGTCCCACTGAAGATCAGTGCTGTGCCGTGCTCTTCCAGCGGCAGAGGGCATAGTTAGACCAAAGACGTCTATGCAGACAGCAAAAGACAAGGGCTCGGAGGTGTGTGGATACCAACCTGTGTCTGTGTGTGTACACGTATGTATTTGTGTAATATACGTTTATATGTTATTGTGTAAACAGTTTGCCTCCATACATTATTTATTTCCCATCCAGTGATATGCACACGTAAAAAAATCCTTTCCAGTCTCCTCCTCCAGTTTCTTCCTTCTCTCAGAGATTTTCCACGTGGTAATTCCCTGGACTTTCCCCTCCTCTCATGGGTGTTCAAGCACACTGCAATTCAGTCACTTCACAGCCAGCTGAGAAACGAGTCTTACTTCTTTCCAACCCCGTTTCATATGTGAAAACTCCACATTTGGGATGACGGTTGAACTGAAGAGTTTCATTTTGCATTGGACTCTTTGTGGCACAAGGATCACTTACCATCCTCATCTCAAGTACTGTGGGAAAGCCTGGTCAGTCTGAGAAGACAGGCTTGATAATGGAATAGCAACAGGCAGGAGAGAGTTAAGCAGCACCAGCAAGTGCTTCCCAACCAAAGTACATGCCCTTTTTTTCCTTGGTGAACAAAACCTTGGTAATTGCCAGTCATTATATATATGCATTTTATTTGCAGATTAGTTCATTAAACAATTGTTCTTAAAAATAGCACAAAACTTGCCATCTGTGTTTGGCTGATATGCCTGTGTTGAGGGGTCACGTCTGCGTCTCCTTCCTCTCCCTCCCTTCACCCCTGGTTTGCTATTGCTGAATAGTGTTTTGTTTTGTTTTCTCATGTCTTGTTCTGAAGCAAACCGTGAGGTGATTGTGCTTTTAAGAACAAGACATACCTTTACCCTTGCTGTCCCACAGAATACTTGGTGAGCCCGTACTCTGTCTCTTTGAGACAGACAGTTGTGGATTGTTGGCCGAACTTGAATGTGGTATTTAGTTGTGTGCGCACACACGCGCACTATTCTTGTCTCTTCTTTGTTGTGGCTTTTTTTTAATGACTGAATGTCATTAATTTTCTGTCAAAAATTAACATTTTGATATTTGGCAGGGGGAGGTTCTTTTCACTGTTGAGGTTCAATATTTAAGGAGCAAATCTGTGGTAAAATGAGAGTCCTGTGGGCACTATAAGCCTGCGTGGAACCTCCATATGGTAAAACAAGAAAAGCAGGAGCAGACTATTCTTAATGAGACTGTACATTCCGGTAACACTTGGTGTTTCTGTAACACTATCTCATTTTTGCTGTAGCGATATTGGGTACATCTGTTAAATCCTATGACAGCTGTTAGGTAACATTGGTTATTACTTGGGTAGTGTGAAGAGTCCTTAAAAGGATGGCTGTGTTCATACTGTGTGGAGTGAGCCTGGCCTAAGTCTTTGGCCAGGGAGAAAACGGTGTACCTGAAACCAGATACTTTATCTTGCGATGGAAGCACCGTGCTCCTGTGACTTAAACACTTCATAGAAAAGTGTCTCTTTCAGAATAAAGAACACATTTCCCTCATGGGGATTGAAACTGTTGCTTAGGAAACAACAAAAAAAAGGCAATAGTTTCCAGAATAAACAGAAGAGGCCCTGTACCTGAATGGCAAGAAAGGAGAGTGGAGTAACTTCCCCTGTCTAAGGGGACGCCCATCCCCTGTGACAGTAGTGTTTCTAAAAGTAAATGAGGGTTTGAGTCCTGACATGAAAAGCTGGAGAGAGTTTTGATATCTGACACTGGTATTCAGATGTTTACATAAAATGCAGCTGAAGATTTGAGAGAGCGTAGCATTATTTTGTTCAGAAGGAGGAATTAATGAGAGATGCATCTTGCAAGAACGTGGAAACAGCATTAGATGTTGCTGCAATTAGTAGAGAAAACAGTGAAAGAATTGTTATAGTTACTTCTAACAGTTTGAAGACATGTAAACTGAAAACTTCAATTTGCTGTTACCTCAGAAATTGCTTCTCAGAGGGAGAACTTATTTTCTGTATGTAATCATTCTCAGCATTTTCAGCTTGAACGTTCTCTTCACAGCAGACAATCCTGCTGTAATCTGCTGGTGAACTGCAGCAGTTTTTCCCTCCTTTATTCAATGCTTCTCTACACTTTCGCTATACTAGCTGAACTCCTCCTGCAGAAATTCTCTGTATTTATTTCTTTAAAATTATTACTTGCAGCCATTTGCTGCATGCAGGATGACCACGTATAAACACAGCACATATTTCAGTGGTGAGTCATTTCAAGTTTGATTTATTCTGTTTTCTTGTCAGTCTTACTTGGTTCATGTGATAGCCTTTGGATTTACAGTAAGTTGTCCTGAGACTGAAATTCAGAATGCCAAATTTCATCCCAAAGCACAGGTGCTCAGTAGAGTTCAGAATGTACGAGTTGCATTAAATGTATGTGTGTTGGGGGGGGGTGTTGTTACAGAAAAAATTGTGTGGTCTGAAGGTAATTATATTTTTCACTCTGAAGATCTCAAGGTAGCAGAATGGTAAGGTTCATAAATGTATAGAATAATATTCAGGGGAAACTGTCACTGGATTATTATTTCCTTGGAAGATTGTGAAATATCTCTGCTGCGAGGTGTTAAGAACTAGTCAGACCAGTATTTGTCAGGAGTTGTTTATGCAGTTCACCCTTCCTTTGGGCAAAGTGGTGCACTAGAAAAGTCTGTTGGCAGTCCTTCCCACTGCCTGAGAAGGCTTATTAAGCAGAAGATGAAACTGGAATAGCTAGTCATGCTCATTCAGTGACAGCCAAGTGTCTGCCGATGTGTTTGGCCTGTAGTCATACAGGCTGCAGATTCAGTGCAGTTTCCAGGGCTATCAGTGAAAATCTCCCATTTATACTATTGCCAGGGGAACTTGGAATACAGACTTAATTCTTCAGTACCACTGGGTTGTCTGCATGAGCAGTGTGATAGACCTCCTCAACATTGTACTGGCTGCAGAAAATCTGGCAGAAACAAACCCTAAAAAAGAACATGTTAATACTTGATTGAAAAAGCAGATGACATGTTTGATGTTAAATTGGTCCTGAGCGTATATGTACATGAATTTGCAGAATCTGATGAACAGCCTAATACAATTACAAGCTAGAAATGAGATTCAAAGGAGGAAAGTGTATCTTAAAGCAACTGTTTCATCAGCATCTATTCTGCCACAACACTGAGTCTGAGTTACCCTCTTCTCAGTGTTCTTCTATCATATATACCAATGATTACTTTGATTTTTTTTCTATGGTTACAGTGTATAGAAAATTTATTTTTCCCAGAGTGTAAACTAACATCTTTTCTTCCTATAAAATGTTAGCAAGATACAAGCATAATATGCTGTATTAAATAATGCATTTCCTATACATATATAAATATATATATTACTATGATAACATATCACACATATTTTTAAATAACACAGTCTCTATTTCCCCCCAACATAACAATATTAAGACAAAAGTACATATAAAATCATTTAGCCAACAAACTAGTTTTAAAAGTAGATTTTGAATTAGGGAGGCCACTTCTCCAGCTGGCCCCCTTCCACCTGAGGTCCACATATTCTGTAGGCTACTGTAACTGACATGCTGCATACAGTAAGGAGGCAGGCTCACAAACTGCTACGGTGGCAGTGCCAGCACGAGTACTTACTGCCCCTGCTCCGGGGCAGACAACTCTTTTTTTTCCTATGGCTTATTGTCCGCTTAGCTGTGTTAGCTCACCTCTCTGTGCAACCACCCAATAAACAAGATCAGAGACCTCACCTCTGTTAAAAGTAACTCAGGGAAGAAAAAGCGATGGTAATTCTTAACCTGATCAGTTTATTGCACCACCACACAGCTGGTCGTACCAACACAACAGTGAGGATGGGGCCAGAGCAGGGGCTGGAATGTGTGTATATGAGGAGGCAGCTCCTCCTGACGGTTTTGTTGTCAAAACAGTTGCTTTTGAAATTGTGGCCAATGTCACGTTTGCAGCCTGTCCAGCCTGCTGAGGGAACTGCTAGGTGGGAGGTCAGAAGGCCATTCATATACAATTCCAAACAAATTATTCTTCTGCAGCTATTTTGAATTTGTTGAAGAAAATGCTGTAAATATTGACATCTTGAGTGCCCTCCAGCTGTCAGCACTCAGCTGCTAGTGTTGTAGGGGCATTTCTGTATGCTGAATCATGTGGGATTACAACAGTTGTGCATGTCAGACTTTTCTTCATTCTCTCCCCAAACCCTTATAGCAAAGATCATAAAGTGCTGTGTTAATGGATAACATATATGTTGGCCACATACCACCATACCACCGAAGTCTCTGTACTAGGAGTGCGAGTGACCACACCACATTTTGAAAAAATCCACAGCAGAGATCTACCTGCACTTTCTGGTCTCAGGTCTGTATAGTAACAAGCACTATTGAAGGGACCCTGTCCACGCACTTCTATCTATTGCTCTGTTTCCTAGTATTAGGGGTATGTAGAATCAGACAATCTGAAAGGAGAACATAACAATTTCCTCTATACTTTTATCAGTGTGTATATCTGTGCACTGTCCAATACCTTATGCTTAGTCACGTTCATTGTTGCCGTGGCCAGTTAATCTGCTATAACTGCTGTTTTTATGGGTCTTCATACAGAAATTGGACAAGCATTCCCTAAGAAAGGCCCACGAAATGAGATTTTGTTATTTAAAAAATAGTTGAGCTAAGGGACTGATGCAAAAATCTCAGTTTCTAAATTCTCTAGATTTTGCATTAGTGGCATTAGTCTTTTGTTGTTGTTTATAATGGGCTTTCTCTAGTTTTATAGTGAAATTAAGCTCTTTACTGAAGAAGAGAAGCTTAACAGTTCTGTATTTTTTCTTTGTGCAGTAGGTAGAAATCAGTCATGGGGTGCTCCTGATGTTTTTTTCAGTTTATCAGCATTAGCTAACTGCTTTATGAATGTCCCTTTGCCTGTATAACTGCTCAAGAACATTTGATAAGGCAGTTAAACAAAGCTTTGTCCCAATGTACTCGTAACTTAACTCTTAAGGATCTAGCTTTACACTCTGACTCTCTCCTGGTTAATCAGTGAACCAAATTAAGCATGCTTAGGAAGCAAACTAATTTGTATTGCTACAAATCTGTGAGGTAGACTCTCTGCCTACACAGCATGATGCAAAACCTGACTCTTAAAAAGGCAATTTAAAAATTTTTGTTGGGTCTGAAACAGATAATGTTTTTTTGTCCAACCTGAGGACACATAAGAGATAATCAGTGTATTTTACAACTCATCCTGTCTTGGTTTTAGGTGATACTGTAATTATCTTTTCCTGTATCCTCTTCAGCAGCTCATGCAAGAAAGTGCTAGATGTTCCTACGATATTCCATTTTTTTGATATAAACAATGCCATAATTGCTGGCTTAGTAAAGTCTTGTTTCTATAAAGCATTTATTGTGGTATTGTTCAGCTGTCTCTGGCACTCATCTGTGGTATATAAATGGAGCTGGAATTAATTCAGGTAAAAGACTAGATCTACAGTGGCAAGTAAGGCATGATGTTTCACTGTTTAACTCTTAGACACCCTATTTTTTCAAGGAAATCTGTAGACCACATGAAAGGGTTATATGTTGAAAACGGAAGAACAGATACATAATGAATTTAAACTCAGTGACAATTTTCATACTTCTCTTAGTTATCTTCTGTAGATGCATTTAATAGTTGTTCTCTGACTGCAGGTCTGGTATACACAGACCACTGGTTTATGTTTAAACAGATATTTATTCCTCTTCTCTTAACCAGAATTACTGTACTTTAATGGCTCTCACTCAATTTCTTCTAACTTAGTTTGAGGAGCTGCTCACTGAGTAAACTTTTTCAGTCAATTTATCTGACTTCTGTATTGTCAGTTTTCCCTAAATATCTTGCTGAGGCTGAAAGACTCACTGTTGATCCCTGGTGGTGGGAGGAGAAATCTGAGTATCGTAGGTGGACAGATATTCCACTAAAGAGAAAAAGTAGTTAATGCTGTCTGTTGCAATCAAAAAGAAATTATTTCACAGATCAGATCCCCACTGATGTTTTAGTTCTTTGACAACTGAGGGCATTAATCTTAAAAATGCAGTTCAGTTTAATTTTGCAGGCAAGGAGACACTTTTTCTTCTCACAGGTAATTAACAAGGCAACTGTTACGAACGTGTTTAGATGCACAGCCTGGCATGGGTGAGTTGTTAATAGCAGGCTACAACTCTGTAAATCGCTCAGGCTGCTGAGATCAATATCTTTAACTTCAGAGTAAGAATTTGTGTTAGTCAGCCTCACTGTTTAAAAATTCCATGGATTTACAGTTTCTTTGGCCACTTCTTTAAGAAGCCTTAAGCTTATATCCAAAATGAATGTAGGACTTCAAACTGGAGTTACAACAGTTTTTTAAAGGATCACTGTGAATATGAACAAAATTGTCATAATCATCAGTGAATGATGGGTCAGACATAGTCATTTAAAAAGTCTTCATTGCTCATGCAATTGGTAAGCATTACTCCATCAAAACTCACATTTGCAGCTGAAACTCCACAAGGTATTTGCCTCCTGAATGTGATTTGATTTTTGTTTGTACATCTCTGCTTACAGAAACAGAAAATGTATAAACAGCTGAGCACTGGGCAACCAGGCTGATAGTTTCTCAAAGTCTTTGACTCCCATTTGACTGTATAGCACCATTTAGACATGTTTTACAATAAGGCCAATAAGCTCTGGTTGCTGTGGCAGCTGAACAGGTTATCAGTATCTACCTCTGTCTTCAGCCTTGAGAATAAAGGGACTAAAGTAGCCTGATATAATACAGTGGTACAGGAAAGCAGGACACAATAAGTCCTCAACCTGCAGATAATCATTCAATTACTTTGTCAGGGGTACAGGACATTTTGAATCTTACAGGTTTTTACATGTATTTTAAGTGCATTGGTTTAAAGGCAGTAATTAATAGCCCTACAGATTTGATGAGCACCAGATATTTCAAAACTATTGCCGCAATTAAATCTGTTGTCTCTAGTATATCCAAGAGAACAGCAGAGAGGCGAAGTCACTCAAAGGCCTTTGGAAATGGACTTTTTGGAAAACAAGTATGAGATTGGGAGAAAAAAGATTATTCCCAAGTCACCTGGATTTTAAGAAGATCGATTCTTCTAAAATAAAAGACACTTCAGTTTCCCACTAGTGGGTTGCAATCATCTTGTTGACTTCGAAGCTTTTTCTTGAAGATGGATATCGATGTGGATGGCTGGTAAAATATACTCCAGATCTCGCCAGCAGTAGTAACCTCACTGGAATCTTCTGTTTCAGTTGCAGATGGTATCTGATGGGATCTAGGAAACAAGTGTTAATTCACTGTAAGTGTTAAGGTGCCTGGGAAGCTGCTGTTATTAGTATGTCTGCATTACTGGTAATACACTGGTAATGCTAGCAGCTTCCACTACCTCTGTGACACCTTTTCCTTCTACCTGCTGCACAGTTATATAAGTTTTTGGAGCATCTGTTGGTTGTTTCTTGACCAAAGGAAAAGCATTTTGCTGCTAGAATAGTTGCTACCCTAATGAAAGCACTGTCATTAAGAGGTCTGTACATATTCTATTACTAATTGCTATTAATATAAATTAACCTCCTTGTATATTTAAGCCTGTTTGTGGTATGTAAATAAAATATTCAACATTTATAATTTGTTGATAACTCCCCCATTATTTTACCCAATGAGCATCCATCTGGAGGACGCAAAAATTACTTGGTATAAGTGTAGAGAAATATAGTAATAAAATTATGTTGTTCTTAATAGGCAAAAAAAATTATACTGGTTAACTGTCACACCATAATACAGATTTTCATTTCTGTGATTCTTTTTTGAACCATTTTCAGTATTTCAGTAAAAAAAAGTATTAACTAGCCTATATTTAACTTTTTTCCCCAGTTCCCCAATCTGGGATGAGGTTTTATCATAATTTGACCTCTTCCCACCAGTGCTAGATGTCTGATTACATTTTCCTCTTTGCTATATAACATCACTCAGCATGAGAAACCTTTTTATTCCTTAAAATACAAATCTTATTAAAACAAGACCAAAAGAAATATTCTAGCAGCAAATGCTATCCTAACTGACTGGAAAGTTTAAAAATGTGCTTATTTAGTATCTTTTATGAGGATACAAATATGTAATATATAACTTGGTTTTGAATATGACCAATCTGACAGTATCAGAAGGCAGAGAAATGAAGTGTACCAGGTTTGGTACAGAGCTGAGATGTCAATTCTCCGGGGAGAGTTTTGCTTCATACTCACCTCATGGTAATGTGGAGAAATATCTTTGCTATTATGGCTGTAACACTTAGGATGAGCAGTGCTGTGAGACTATATATTGTCCATTCTGTAAAAAAGAGGAGAGGGAGGAAGAAGGAGAGGGGAGAGGAGGAGAGGAGCTCTTAGTACATTCATTTGCTTACAGTTTTTAAAGTAAGAATATTGCACAAAAGAAACACATAGCCTTCTGATTGTTTAGCCAAAACTGTAGTTTGAAGATGCCTTAAACCTTTAAGTATTTTCTGCAAAGACTGGCAGAAACTGTGTAACTGTCAGTCAGAACTGTTTTTTCCCATGCAGGACTGCTCCCTGTAAAATTGGAAGTTGGGAAAATCCAAAGCATATACCAGTAAAATTACCTAAATACTAGCTAGGAAAGGAATCAAAACTGACTCGGATTAAAATTTAAAAGAAGACTAAACAACATACTGGAATATATGCTACCAGTAGTAACTGTTTGCAAGGAGATGGCCTAGTTTTATATCAGTAATTATGTAAGTAATCACCAAGTATGGGGTTTTTTTTCCCTTCTAGAGTCTACTGAGATAGGTGATCAGGATTTGTGGTCTGCTATTTTATTACCTTATACTGAAGTCTCTTAGTCACTGTATTTTACATTTCAATTTAGTTCTGGTTGTACCAGCAAGTCAAGCAGGACTTAAAGAACAGCCTGACACCTAGCAACATTTGAACTATTTAAGAGATGAGGGCTTAAAGGAAGCTGATTTCTAAATTTTTAGATCAACTTTTCATTTGGACTTCCATAATCTTGCAGTGGGAGGCTACAGCATGTTGAGATGGGAAAAGGGATGGCACTAGAATGTAACTGGCATATTTAGTACACTGAACAGCCATGCAAGGACCTTGAATTATTAGAACTGAAAAAAGGCCATCACCTTCAGAAGTCCTGAAGCTCCAAGTAACAAAAAAAGGAAGCATAAGTTCCCTCGCATCCAATGCCCCTTCCTCAAAGCATTGACTGTTCATGATGATTCAACAATATTTTCATAACTGCGTAAAATCCAAGGGTGCACTTTCATCTTAGGTCGGTATGCCCAAGCTAGTTTAACATTAGGCAGCTTAAATGTAGCTGTGGTAACTTGGGCGCTAGCCTGGGCCTAATGCCAGAATGTCTGCCCACAATGCTAGGCATGTTCTGCAACCCGGCTAGTTCGGGTATATGCAGCTCATGTGCAGCCATGTCCTCATGCTTCACGTTTGGAATGCAGACAGCTTCAGGACTACAGAACTCTTAGAGTGTCCACAGTGTGATCAAGGCCCAGCTTCAACGATACATAAGAGCAGATGCCCAGGGTCGTTTAAAGATAGGAGGGACCAGTAGTGAATTCACCAAAAGTACATTTCCAGTCTTCAATTATTTACAAGTCAACAATTTCCTGAATGAAGTGATGTCTTGAAGGTGACTATTTAGACACATGACAGTTCTCGGTGGCATCTCCCCTGCACCCATTAACTTGCTTCATGCTTATCTAGCCCTTTTTGTATTATGGCTGTAGCTTCTGTGAACTGGGATAACTGGGATGCATCCAGCATTCAGGCTCTTCCAGACTCTACAAAAGCTTGCTCTTTTCAGCACCTTTTGCCACCTCTATGGTATGCACTGGTTACTGAAGCTGATTCTAGTAAGGAGGCTGCTCTGACTCACATCTTATTCTCATGTGCTTTCATTCTCAAGGACTCACCACCTTCACACTATTTCTAACTCATTTATGCTGAGAAATGAGTTTTGAAAAGTAATGAGAGCAGCACAGTTAGTGGTAATTAGACTAAATGAAAATTCATCTATTAGTAAGAGGCACAGTGGATCAGATAATGTGGAGGAGGAAGCAAAGGAAATAGTGACTCTAGTTTGTGCCTTGGCAAAATGTTTTTCCTGTTTCCACATTTTCTTGTAATATTACCAGGCATGGAGCTACTCGGATGACTTGGACTGGTTGTGATGACATAAAGTATCTTTGATGACCGGGCTGCATTGATGCTGAGATTTGCTTGTTCATTTATCTTCTCTGAAAGTGTCTGATTCGTTGGAATCTTGTTTTGATGCACATTGTCCTTCACAGCTGAAAACGCAACAGTATGATTACAAGAACAATTTCTTAATAGGTGTAATTGGATTTTGTTTTGTGCTTTTAAACAGACATGTGCTGCTCTCTGGTTTACTTGGAGAACTCCAATAATCAGATTATGTCTGATGCCAGAAAAAGCCTGTACTTCACCAAGTTGGGGTTCTCATAATTTTTCTGGAAGCTAATTGTTCATTTTAACAGTAGGTACAACTCAAGGACTAGAATGTTTTCTCCTAATGACTTTCGATCTGAGTGGAACAGACTGTTGGAAGGAGCCAAGATGAACCAAGATGCAGATGGACTACTGTTTTCTTGGTTTGTTTCAGCTTTGTCATTTTCCAATCTATTTTGACAGGTAGGTATGTATAGGATTGAATTTTTGAAAATTTAAATTTATCTATTTATGACATAGCTGACTGGAATGTTCCAAAATGAGAGAAATTTTAGTGAAGCTTTTACCCACTGAGCAGTGGCAACAAGATAGATGAAACACTTGTAGACATGAAAGTTAAAATATCTGCTCTTTTTTTGCTACTTCAGAAATCTTCTGTGTGAATTAAATGCTTTAATAGCTCATTGAAAGGTAGAAATGGCAAAGTTAGCCTCTTACCTCTATATCTGATAGCAAACCCCTGGGCCTGATTGATTTCATCTGAGAAAAAGTACAAAATGACAAAATCCAAAGAGATGTTAAAGGTGTGGGGAGGCCGGTTCTTGCCATTAAAACGAGCTAGAACATGATAGGTATAGCCGTCCAGCAATTCCACCATATCTGTAGCATCTTTGATTTCAAAAAGGGCAAAGCTGAAGTGGATTTGAGATGCTCCTGGAACTTGTATGGTCCAGTAACAGACTTTGCCTGTGCCGTATGTGTCGGGAAAATCTGGGGAATAGATCACAGCTGTAGCAGAAGTGTAATTCCCTCCACAGGCACCAATAAGGGCTGTGAAAAGGAGAGGGAGAAAAATGAAAAAACAAGGTTATACATTCATTATGCATAGCTTTAGCACTCCATAGATTCTAATACTCAAATGTGACTTGAAGGTACAGACTTGCTACCTGAGCAGGATGCACTGTCTCTCAGATTGGTATTCTTTACCTTTAACAGCACTGGGAGCACAGCTATTCTGTTGCATTGGCTTGAGACACACTGATTGCTCCAAGACCTATGTATCAATCTCGAATACTGCAACTATCCTTTGTCCTTGTAGGTAACCATGTACCCTCTTCTGCATCCGTGAAGGAACAGGATGAAAGCTAAATGACTGATTCAGGGACTTCTACTCCATCCCCATCAGGCAGGCAGGCAAGAGGATCAGTGACTGTAACTCTCACTTGTTCAATTACTGAAATTGCTTCACAGCCTTATCAAATTGAAAAAATGAATCTTCACAGAACAGCTGAGGTTGGAAGGGACCCTTCCCTTGTCTAGTACAATCCCCCTGCTAAAAGCAGAAGACATTGTCTAGTAGCATTTTGAGTCTCCAGGGATGGCAGCTCCACGGCCTCTCTGGGCAATCTCTTTCAGTGTCACCCTCACCATAAAAAAAGTTTTTCCTTATGTTTAAATGGATTTTCCTGTTCTTCAATTTGTGCCTGTTGCTTCTTGTCTATGCATTAGATAACACTGAGAAAGGTCTGGCTTCATCTTTACACCCTCTCATGAGTTATTTATACAAATTGAAAAGTTTCTCAAGGCTAAACAATCCAAGACTCTCAGCCTCTCCTTGTATGAATGATGCTGTAATCCTTTAATCACCTTTATGGCCATTTGCTTGTGCTTTTTGAGCATCCTGTCTTTTGATCTTGTCCAATTAATGTTTGACCTTAAGTAACTTGAAAAAGATCCTGTTATGAATTCCAAAGAAAATATTTTAGATTCAAAACAAGTATGCACCCAGTAAATCTTTATATTCCTTGATAACTATTGAGATTCCCAGTGCAAACTTATTTACCAATTAATCCAGAGAGAAACTCAAATGCCAGTCAACTGACTTGATGCATATCTATATATACACACATATAACTTTTAAAATGTATTGTATATAGGTATATATACATATATGTATTTTTATATATCCCCTAAATACATTTTATTTTTTTTAATGTGTATTTCACAACAAAACTGTTTGGATCAAGAGTTATCGCTCCCCCATATCATAGGCTGGAGGACTGAAGAATCAAAGTAGATTTTTCCTGAAAGATTAATTAAAGCCCTGGAACAGAGGGTTGTGAGAATGGAAATAAAGGAAGTATTTTGAACAAGTGTCTCAATTTTCACAAGCCTCTGAGAAAGAGCTTTAATAAATACAAATCAAAAGGGAGCTGGGGGAACGAGAACAAGAAGTAGCATGTGTCTGCCAGAAAAATCACGTGAAAACATTTCTCTCTTTTTCTGGAGCAAGGCCTGATCACAGCCTGAGCAAACCTCACACTTCAGTGCCGGACTATGAAAGACCTTATAGAGGAACTGAAAGAATATTAAAGAAGAACAGAAAGAATGTGAAAGGCCCCACAGAGGTACTAAGGCCCATAGAGGAATTTGTGTTTGGCACTTACTCCATGCTAACAGAGTAAGTGATTTAATTGAATAGATAGAATTGTTTGAATAGATACAATAGATTGAATTGATAGAATTGAAATTTGTCATTGAGATATCAAATTTCATCTTTGCGAATGGCTTATAGGCATTGTTACATTTGGCTTTGCTGTTTGTAATTACTGAATCACAAGATACTCTTCAAACAATATTAACTAAGAATGCCAATGACTAGTGCTCCACAGATGCCTAACAAAGTACAGCCTTGCCCCATATGGAATGGAAATGCTTTCCTTCTCTCATTTCCTTCTAGAGCCGGCAGAGTTCTGTGTTGTGGATCTGAACCTTACGGCTTTAGGCTGTGATAGCAGCACATAAACACATAAGGTTAACGGTGTGTGTTGGGAGGTGTGTGTGTACAGGGATTGGGGTGAAGGTTCTGAGGATGTGACATAATCTGGAAAAGAAGAATGAGGTAGGCAGGTGTTGCTCATCAGCAAAAGAAAATAGGTGGCAGTTACTAGAGTGACCTCTCTTACCTGGCCATAGCTCTCTCCCTTGCTGTTTACCAGAAAAGACAGTGCAGGTCCTCAGGGTAACATCTTGCTGAGCCCTCGGTCGTTCCAGAAAAGGAAAGCTATAAAGGAAGCCTTTACCCATTGAGGAGTTTGGAGGCCAAGCGCAGAAGGAAACAGAGGATGCTGCAGTGTGAAGCTACATTCTGTCTCAACATTGAAAGCAACATGCAACTCTGGTGCATCTTTTCATATCTTGGGGAGAATCTGGAAGTGAGCAGAGTGACTAATTCCTGTCTCAACTGAAATGTCTTTCTGTCTTGCTAGCTGGGAATCAGAATTTTAGAGTAAGGAGATGGGAAGTTTGCTTGTGTGTTCAGAAGGTGGAAAATTACACTACTTTTAGTTCCAGGAAGTTTATATCTAGATTTAAAAGGTAGCTTCTACATCAGAGGCAGTTAAGATCTGAGAAGCAACAGTATATCGGTGTATACTGTGAACTTTTCCAGTATTCCTGGCTGTACTGGGAGCCTGTATGGCTGCCAGACAACTGGATGCTCATACCATTAACCTGTGAATTTACACAGGTGGCACTGGTATGTATACTGAAAAGAAGAGTAGTAAGGAGGATTTCTACGTATAAATGATGAAATCAACGATGGTAATAATAGCAACCTAACTTGTTTGTACTTTTGCAGTACACTCCTCGGTCTCAATTCTACTACACTGCTTTGTGTTGTGTTAACTGGGTTATAGCAAGTCTCGTCTGGTTTAATAAAAAAACCCAAGTTGGTGTAGACTGAAATTCTGAGGTGCCTCACTTAATCATATATCTACTCTCTGGCAAGATCAGTTCTGAAGGAGTCTTTCTGTGACATGCTGTTTGTGATAGTTGAGTTAGTACTATTTGTGGGGAAGTAAGGGACAATCTTTGGAGCATGAGTCAGCTGCCTGAGCAGGCATCATTTCTTGGAAGAGCTATTTCACATTATTAATGGATGTGAATTTTATGCAGAAATGGAAAGCAGCTCTATCTCTATTTTATACTGAAATTAGGTGTTTTGCTGTTTTGTGTGCAACAGTTCTCATTGCGTTTAAACCCTTTTCCCTAATTTGCTAAACATTTGAGGCCTCTCCTTTGGGAAAAGCTGAGCCTGTTTCAATACTTACTGTCAAAAAGAATGACTCTGCCATCCCCACCACAAGGCTGAGTATGGTCTCCAAAGCAAACACTGTTGCATTCCGTACTGGCTGCCTCCCCGTATCTCCAGTAGTCGGGATTATTTCCACAGAAACAAGCATAACCTGATTCCATGCCTGCAAACTTTGACAACAAAGATGCATGAGGAAGGGAGGGATAATATTTAAAGGAGTGACAGCAGGAGGTTGTATGAGCAAGAAAGCTGGCAGCAGAGTATGTGTGTTTTGGGGAAGTATGATTAGTCAGAGGTCCCATGACAAACTGTTTTTGTTTGAGCTCTCAGAATGCCACTTAAGACTAGTGAGAAAGTTGGAAGGGAGGGCATTTAGGGTACTCTATCGCTCATAACTGCAGTAAGCAAGCATACTTTCTCCTGGCATCCTGGCATTATTCATTGGTCATTTGCCCAGGCTGCTCTGGATGCAGAGGGAGAGCTAGGTCCCCTGGAGTGGGAGTGAGACCTTTGATCTCCTAAAGGTAAAAAAAAAAAAAAGCAGGGAGGAGGAGAAATATGATTGAGAGATCTAGGCATATTGCCATCTTTTGTCTTTGAAACCATTTTGTAAACGTATGTCAAAGAAATCACCTTAAATTGTTGACTTCGGCAGGAACTGATGCATGTTTGGATAGTAAGTTTATTGGAGGTCTCGCTGGTGCCAGTCAAAGGTGGTGGCTCTCCATGGTCCTTGTAACACCCAAGGTTCCCTGGCACTGGCAAGAATAACAGACAACAGTCATTCTAAAGGTGTGCCTGGAAACACCCAAGACACAGACCGCTTTATGCACTACCTGGTTACTAAGCAGCTCTCTCTATGTTCTTGTCTCGATTTTGCAGTATGGAAAATGTTACTCTATACTAGATCCCTGTCATATTTTCTAAGCATGCCAGGAATAAATGACAGGTGGTGAAATAGCATCATATCTTCTTATCTTCTTAGCAATATACCTGCTATACTGTGTAGTTGGTTTCTGTAAGCTGCAGTAATATAGACAAGATAAATACCTGGTTCATTTCTTCTGGTAGACAATTAAAAAAAAAAAAGGCATTAAGTAGGTTCAGAGGTTTTCTGGGTTTTTTGACTACAATCATGCATATTCTAACAATGTAAATTAAACAATGTGATTTCTGTCTGATCTTCAAAACAATGATGTTCTGGAAGTTTTCTAAACAGGATATTTGATGAAGGGAACCTAAACTGTTTTAGGATGGAGTTTGGCAAGTTTTACAGGAGAGACTACATACTTCTGTAGGGGAATTTCCTAATATTTAAAACTTGAACTCTGATATGAAGTCAAAGTATCATATTTTGTGGTATGTACAGGAGATTCAAAATGAGCAATATTACTTTTTAAAAGAAACATATATTTATACTGTACTAATACAACGTTTCAAGGCTCCTTGGTCACTGAGAGGTCAGAGAGTTTTCCCCCTTCAGTGCATAATTTGTCCTGTTTCTGTTTTGTTTTATTTTTGTACTTTTCATCAAAGCACTGGAATTTAGCCATGACTACTACAGGGAGGATGTGGGGTACAATATAGTGCTGTGCCAATGGCATAAAATTATCCCTTGCCTACTTGTCATATCTGCTCACATACTTGGAATTAAATCTATTACCAGCTCTATGGTCAGACAATTTTTATCCCTGTGCCAGATTGACAAGGATTATTTTTTGTCCACCTAGCCTCCACAGCTTTGCATAACATGTGATGCAATCAAAGAACTGTATGAGAGTTTTACTTATTACAGTCATTTGTTATTTCAGTACCTAGTAAACTCTGAACTCTCTCTTGCTATCATCTGTGCCACTGTTTCAGGTTTTTGACTTACCAATAGTTTTTTTTTTTTTTGGGGGGGGGGGGGGGGGGAATGCTGGGTCTGGGGTTTTGCAGCCTCTGATGCCTGATAGCATGTGGACTAGTTGTTTTGGGGCTCCGTTTGAACCAGCCATCTCTTGTACAGGTGGCCCTTTTCTCTATCAGATAACCTCTGTGTTAGTAAACTGCTTCTACATGATTGTAGTTTCACATAAATACAATAGGAATGCAATGATCCTTTTGTACTGAGCAGTCTTGTACAGTAGTCCTGAAAGTATCTCTTCACTGGATTCTGGAAGGCCCATTTCTGGGATTTCTTATACATGTCCATGTGTAGCAGCCATTGAAATAATACCTTGAATTCAGAACTTCTGTTTGTCTAACAAAGATGGTCTTGTCCCTGTTCTTCTGGAATATTATATACTGAGCTTGTAAACTGATGTCAGTCTACTGTTAAAATCTGAATCATCCTGACATCTGGAACAGTTAACAGGTCTGAGAACTTGCTCCCAGACTTAGGCTATGTTGCCTATGGCAGCTTCCTTATTTTGAGGAAGAGGGTTAGCATATTTATTAGTGATCAGCAAATATACTGGCATGTATATGATTACACTCTTAAGGGGGATGATTATAGTCTATAAAGAAGAATTAATGAAGTTGGGAAGAAGATTCAAGTATGTATAATGCTTGAATAATTAGATGAATTATACAATTTCAATTATAAATGCTTGCATGGAGTTATGGCTTTGATATGCCCTGCAGCAACATGCGTGTAAGTACTGAGACTTCAAGTTACAGCTTGGTTTAACATACCTCTGGAAATCCCCATTTGCAGCCCCACCCCAGCTGAGTACAGCTGGGCAGATAACTTTCAGAGTGCTCAGTTTTTTGTACAGCACATGATTTCAATGCCCTGAAAAAGCTTCCTAGTTAACCAACCTAGATCATTCTCCTAGGAGACCTGGGATTTCCTAAAAACTCGTATTATATATATACAATATGTTTTAAAAGTAGCTTTATTGGTGAGATCCTTCAACCTTGTCTCCAGAGGATTAGTACTTCAATACGTTCCATGCTAAGAAACCAGCCTGAGTAATTTGAAAACTTCTTACATTTTGTAACTAAATCAAGCGTATCATTTGGGTACATCCTAAAGCTTAATTAGTCTCTAGCTGAACAGTAAGCAGTAATTTCCATGCCAGTGCCCAATGCTTCAAATTACTTTGATAGCAAATGAACAAAATACCTGAGCCCAAAGATATACGCTCAGCTAAAAGCACTTTAGTAGTCCCACAGCAAATATATGATTAAACACGCTTCTGAACTGTGACAACACACACAAAAAAGTACTCCTGTACGTGCATATATGACTTAGATATGCCAGTTCTTCCTATGGCTACCTGATGGTCTGGTCCTAAACCTGAGACACCCCTGAGTTGCTACTGAAGGGTAATCAGAGTACATAGTATAAGCATAATAGTAGAGGGGAGATCGAGATCACTTGTAATCTGAATTGAAGATGATAGAATTGGCAAACACTGCTTTTATATTGGATCCACAGTAATCACAGATTACTGTTTTTTCAACTATATTTCTAGTATATTACAATAATATGCTTGTCATTCATACTATATTAAACTGAATCAGGATGTATGTACGCATAGGGAGCTACTCAACATAAATCTGAAACAAGATAGTGTACATTTATGTATGTGGAGCAGCTCTGCAGAAAAGGCCCTGGAGGTCCTCGTAGACAGGGAGCTGAACGTGAGCCAGGAGTGTGCCAGGCAGCAGAGAAGGCCAACAGGCCTGTATTAAGATGAGCACTGCCAGAGATCAAGGGAAATGATTGTTCCTCTACTCAGCACTTGTTAGGACCACATCAAGACAACTATGTCCAGTTTTGGGCCCACCAGTGCAAGAAAGACATTAATTGTCTGAAGCAAGTTCAGCAGAGAGCCAAGATGCTTCTCACCCCGTGAGAAGACGGCTGAGGGCTGGGGCTTGTTCAGCCTGCAGAAGAGAAAGCTTTGGCAGCACCCCCCAGCAGCTCTTGTACAGGTTGTCACAACGATGGAGCCAGGGTCTTCACAGTGATGCATTTTGGACAAGAGGTAAGGAGCTTAAGTTGAAACATGAGTTGTTCAGACTGGATATAAGGAAAATCTTTTCACCATGCGGGCAGTCAAGCACGGGAACAAGGGCCCAAAAGGGAGTGCACTCTACGTCCCTGGAGGTTGTCATGGCCTGACCAGATAAATGTAGTCTAATCTGACAAGCTGAATAACTCGGTCTGATCTCAGAGGTGGCTCTGATTTGAGCAGGAGGCTGGACTAGATGACGGCCTGAGGTCCCTTCCAACCTAGGGTATCTTACAACCCTATGTGTATGTATAAAACTATATATATATTCATATGTACATCTATATATAAAGCAACAAAGAAAAGTATTTCTAGACAAGTAGTGACTGTTTAGTTACTTGGCCCTTCAAACATTTCCAACATAATCTTTTGCCTTAATTTGCTCTTAATGTTTAGCCTACTAAAGAAGTTTGGCAAAAATGAGGTAGTCAGTGTTCTGCGATTACTGTCCATGCTAATCAGTGATGTCTTACTGTTACACTGTCTTCACCCATTTCTAACTATTTGTTCTGTTGTGCTTAAAAGGTCACCTCTTTTGTGCAAGCATGCTATTTTTCTTTTAAGCAGCATCTGACATAATGAGGTCCTGGCAAACACCAGAGCTTCTGCATATTACATGTTAAGGCACATGTATTAAAGCATGGAATTAATCTTTTTGAGCTCAAAACCATGTCCCAGCTATGTTCATCTAGCTCTCTTTCAAGAGCCTCCTAGCTTCTTGCAATGGTAGCATGCACCAGTATACTGTCTCAAATTGTGCAAGCTACTCTCTTTGTCCTTGTGTTAAAATGTATACAAGTCAAATCTTACAGAGTGATCAATACAGCTCTGTATAACTTACCTGGCTCTGCCATTTAACACTTTATCAATATTTCAGTCAAATTTATTACATGACATACATGCACGGAGGAAATATGATTCCAATAATGAAATCTGTATATGGTAAGAGACTCATGCTGGCCATAAACATGGAGATGCAATTAAGTGGGACAGCAAGCCTTCCTTTCTTTTACCTTTTAGGAGCATAAGTAGTTATTTCCTTTGAATTTCAACCTAACCTCATTAGCAAAGAGACCAAAAAAGTCAGGAATAGCTGCAATGTTGCAAACAAACCTTCTGAAGCATTCAGTTCTGAATTCTCCATGTGAGATGCACATGTTCTCTCAGGACTCAGTGCTGCCTTCTTGCCTTTTATTTTGCTTATGTTCATTCCAGTCTGCTTAGCAGACAAGCCATTAAGAAGAGGAGAGGAAGAAAAGACTAAGCTTCTACTGTGGTAACTACCACTGTCTTCTGTGATTATGCCCATCCATCCTCATCTAACATTGCTAAATTCTGTATAGCGTGTTTACACATGCAGAATGCCAGAACACATTTCTGAATGAAACATTTAGTGTTACGTATATTAGTGAACGAGACACATGATATAATCATGTGAAATCATCGTCATCATCATAATGAAAACTTCTTAACTGTAGATTCTTAATTATTGTTACAGTGAGTCATTGCATGCAAATCTCTCTAGGCAATCAAGACGCTTCATGTTGTTGGCACTGTAGTGGTATTATGTGGGTATAGTTTATAGGTAAATTATGCTCCAGATACTTGTCTTTTCTAGTAGTAAATATGATTATGGAAAAGAAGCTTATACAAGACAATTTTTTACTTCTCTAAAAATTTCAAGTAAGACTTCTTTACACAATTGCTTTCTTGCTCCATCACAAAATTTAGTTTTGTATTATGCACTTCACAATTCGGTTTTGATGGTCCTATGAGTTAGCATCATGCTTACTGAAAACAGAAAATCTGGTAAATAACAGAAGTTTTTTTTTTACTTGCACAGCTTCATAAACCATGAGGTTTGTATTAAAGACTTGGATGGGCTTGCTATGTACAGTTTGTTCTAAATTGCTGCAATTCCTTTTTCTAGTATCCAGTTTCAGTGCAATGCTTGAAGCAGCTGCTACTGGTCAAAAGGACATTTTGTAAATGTAAGTCTGGATTATCAGTGCAAGTAAGTGTCCAAGTTTAAATCCTCTGCTCCCCACCACAGAGAAAATGAGTGAGGCTGGTTTTAAAAGGATCCTTTGTGTAGAACAAATGGAGTGGAGAGAATTTGCCTTTCAGCTTTTTTACTGGTGCCATATCCAGAGAATTTGTTAACATCTGTGGTCTTTAAAGAAAATGCAAATTCTTTCATTTTAGACCAAAATAAATTTCTTAATTAGGAGGGTCATGTTTCCTAAATAGGACCTGGTATATTAGAAAAATAAGAGTAAGATGTCCTCTGAACAATAAGGGTTGGAGTGTTGAATGATTTTGTGTTATTTAAATTAGACTCCTTAATCTGTATTTAAATCTAGGTAAAAGTCACCTGACTTAAGGTCACACTTATGTGTTTGTTTGCCTAGCCTGAAGAGGTGAATCACTCACATTCACAAAAAAAGAAAACTGTGGACAAAGTAAAAAATCACTTTAGATCCATTTTTCTTTGTTTGGTTTTCTCTTCTTAACTTCAAGGAAGGAATGTACTTCTTCCAATCAAAAGTATACCTACATAAGGACAACTGCTCTGATGCTTAACAGGATACACGTAAGTAAGTTATCCCTTAGAAATAGAGAGTACTTGCACAGAAGTTAGGAAAGTATGTAGAGGCATTAATGATTAGACTTAATAAAATGTGTAGTTATGGTTGCTTGTTAACATGCAAAACTAGAATACCTTTTCTAATATTTAGGCATATTTTAAAGAATGTTGTTCTTAGGAGTTTGTCCTGGAGCATTCAGAAATTAAAATTTTGGAACATGTTGACACAAGTCATGATAAAACCTCCACATTTTGGACAAGGTAGATAATAGAACAGATTAAAATTAAATACTATTAAATACTGGAAGGAAGCTTCAGGTGAATAGCTTGTGAACTATCTGTTAAAAAAAATTCTAACAAAGTCCAGTTTGTGGTTTCACAGCAACGCTAAGTATATGCACCTGCAAGGAACAGAATTCTAGCCCAGAGCTCCCATATACCAAACAAATAGCCACTTTTTCCCTATGTCCTCTCATACTATTTCTTCCAAAGAATTCTGTGTATGATGTGTTATACACATTAAATTAATGCCATCCATTTTACAAGCTAATTGCAAGTGATGGACACATACCTACCTTGTAAAAAAATTAATAATTTCCTATTCATTTTTGTCCTCTGGATTTTAATAAATGAATGACATATCTCTATGGATTCAAAAAGCTAGCAATACTTTGTAAATTCTGAATGATTCTCTGTCTGGTATTATTTGTAAATAATATAATCCAGTAATTCTGAGGTGAGATGAAAAGTATTGCAATGAAGGAATGAGTCAGTAAGCTTGTCATTAACTCTAGAGACCCATTTAAAATATTGCTTAGTCTGCAAATGGAAATAAGCTGATTGGCCTTATCCTAGTTTCTGTATGAAAATCACTACCCACTGTTGTATAACTGCCAATCTCTGTTCAACAGAGATGCAGGCCTAAAAAAACTGCATGATGCTCTTACTTCGGCAGGATGGAATCTCACAGTATTTCCAATATATTCCATCCTCATGCTCTGCAATGTAGCACCATGGGCTGACATCTCCATCAGGGTTCCTGAAAGAGAAAAACAGAGTAAGTGAAAAGTCATCAAATGTTTTCAGAAACCACATAAAAATAAATCTTATTAAGCTTCAGCGTCATCACTATTTTTGCTCTAATACCTATTGACTATTTAACCCATAACTTACATACCAAGAAAAATGCAAAACTGATCAGGAAGTTCAGATAACTTTGGTTATTACAGTACACAGCAAGCATAAAATGCTAGTAATGTCTAAAACATAACTTCTTTTTATTTTAAGTCTGAAATGTGCCAAGCTATTTCTGGACAGTACTGAGAGAGAGGAAGATTTTCAGTCCCACATCCTGCATACAGGTTCCTTAGACTCCTAGACTTGATTTTTGCCTTAGCACAAAATAGCCCAGACTCCAACTTTCTGTATGTATGATGACAAAAACATTTATACGATAAAGTCTTCTGGGAAAGACTGAGGTCTTTTCTTCCCCTTCAGTAAAGCTGAATAAATCTGTTCCAGTGATCTGATCTATTGATGGATGAGAATGGATGCCCTGTAGAGAAGGACTTGGGGGTATTAGCGGATGGAAAACTGCCTGTGAGCCAGCAACATGTGCTCGCAGCCCAGAAAGCCACCCGTGTGCTGGGCTGCACCCAGAGCAGTGTGGGCAGCAGGGCGAGGGGGGGATTCTCCCCCTCTGCTCCGCTCTGGTGAGACCCCCCTGCAGTGCTGGGTCCAGCTCTGGGGGCACCAACAGCAGAAGGACACGGACCTGCTCGAGCGGGGCCAGAGGAGGCCACGAAGATGCTCGGGGGGCTGGAGCACCCCCCTGTGAGGACAGGCTGAGAGAGTTGGGGGGTTCAGCTGGAGAAGGCTCCGGGGAGACCTTAGAGTGGCCTTCCAGGACTGAAAGGGGCTACAGGAAAGGGGGGAGGGACTCTTGATCAGGGGGGAGGTATAGGATGAGTGGGAACAGTTTTAAACTGACAGAGGGGAGATTTAGATGAGATCTAAGGAAGAAATTCTTCCCTGTGAGGGTGGGGAGGCCCTGGCACAGGTTGCCCAGAGAAGCTGTGGCTGCCCCCTCCCTGGAAGGGTTCAAGGCCAGGTTGGCCGGGGCTTTGGGCAACCTGGGCTAGTGGAAGGTGTCCCTGCCTGGGGCAGGGGGGTGGCACTGGGTGGGCTTTAAGGTCCCTTCTAATCTAAACCATTCTATGATTCTATGAGGTAATTCCTTACGTGTACATGATTATTGTTTGCTGTTGTGTAGCATCATTTACAAATGCATACCTAACTAGTCATTAGGTTATATGAAGTTTTTTCTGTGCCCACTTTGAAAAACTATTTACTTTGAAAAGATCAATTTAAGTGAATACATTGTTATTTTGGACAGTCAGGTTGAAATATGACCTTTTCTTGTAACTAGGGCCAACTGCAATCTTTTTATCATCTACTTTGGCATAATTCTATTAATGAGACCCCCCTACACTGAAGACCCCCCTACACAACTCTTTGTGGGAGATCCAATTTTAGAACTGCTGGGGATGTTTTTTGGTCAAGTAACAAAATGCTGAAGATAGCTGGTGAGTTGAGTTCAATTTAGCTAACTGAAATGCTGCTAAGTTAGGCTTTCAAACAGACTAGTAGAAATAGTGGATGAGGAAAGCCTAAGACTAGTGTGCTAGGAATTTAGGTATAATAGCAGAGCTTCCAGTGGCTAAAATCAAGGAAAGCTTGTACTCAAAAGAACACAATTTTCCTTGTTTGCACAGTTACAGGAAATTTTGGGTTTACACCTGCATGACAGAAATCAGATGTCTGTAACTGAATCATGGTAATGGCACTCTACATATAAATGCCTTAAAATGCAAGGAAATTGCAGAGAAATATGATTAATGTCTTTAAAAATCTTTGCCTTGAACCTCAAAAGTGCATACAGTTAGAAAACAATTGAGTGTCTTTCAAAATCTCCAAAAACTTCAGTCTGCTTAATTCTGTTATGGCTGAAATGAGGTTTAGTGGAACATTATGAGGCATTTCCATTTTAACAGGGTGTCTTGCAGTAAACAAAGTATTCCAAGTAAGGACCACCCATGGAGAGATAACATGCTTCTGATTAATGCTTTAAGTGTAAAATTAGATTATTCAAATGTCCCTAAAATTGAACTTCAAAGCAATATATTATGCCTTAAAAAAGCCTTGTGAGGTATGTGATGTCTCAGAGAAGGGAAGATCAACTTGTTCATTGTCACCAAGCAAATGAACGGCAGAGAAAGAGCTAAACCAGTGGTATCTTCAATCACAAGGCTTCAACCAGATTCGCGTGCTAAAGATATGCTCTGAGACTCTTAAAACAGTGACTTTCAAAGCTTTTTTTTGAACAGAATGCAAATTTTAAAAGCATGCATTAGTTAGCATTGTCATTCCATACACCTGTGAGAATATTCCTGGGCCAAGTGATAGAGCCTAAGAAAGGAAATGGCTAACCTTCCAGTCAAACTCCATCTCAAAGGGGATAATCTAACACCTAGCAGACTGATGTTAAAAAGCTGTATTTGGTAATCAAGTAATTTCTCAGGCTTACATACTAGATTATAGGCTTCCTGCTCCTTGTAACACTTGGCAAATTCTCATTTGCTAAGTGAGACTCTAGTAAGGATTACTTGATTATCTGGATAAATATTAGTTTGTTATGTATGTTTTGCTTTGTATTAGCCAGAGATGACTGTCAAAGGTAAGACCCTGTAGATACAGTTTATCTAGGATATTGTCACACAGCAACAATCAAAATTATGTTCCTGATTCTGCTATTTGTATCAGAGATAATGCAGTGGCCACTAGCCTTTTTCTAGCTCTGTACTAGTATGCATACTGAGGAACACAGCTCACTACATGTCATGAAAATTTTTAGGCATGAAAATTGGTGGTGTTGGGCTGAGGAAGGCTGTGAAGTTGGTGTGAAACGTTTTTGATGGGAAGACAGCCCTTCCAGTGCTTACATGCTGATCTGATACTAGACAGCTTGATGGGTTTATTTGGTTTCCAGGCCATTTTTTAAAGAGAATGCCCAGCTTCTATGGAGTTTTGCTTGTAGGTGGTGTATTTTTCTTTGCTCCTGTAAGATGCTGAACTGAGTAAAAAGAGAGTCAATTCAGAACTTGGCAATAATACTTTCTCCTTCTATGGCTGAAAACAGTCCACTGGTGCAACACATTGAACAGTGTTATTTTGAAGCACCACTGCAGCCCCTGGAAAAGATCTCGAGTAAGTCCTTTTCTTCCCTGTCCTTCACCAATGTTCTTCAATGAGAAATATCCTCCCGAGTCATCAAATACTCCAGAAATGCCACTAACTCCTTTCATCAATGTGCTCATCTGTCTGCTGCACATCACAAGACCTCTTTTCTGTGCTTTCTTACTTACTCTCCATTAACTGGCTGTCTCTGTCCTATTTTATTTAATGTCTATTTCTGCTTAAATATGGAAAAGTTCTTGAATCAAGAACCAGGAACCCTACGTTCGTGACAAATGTGCTGAACTCCCGCGTATTAATTTTGCCTCATTTATCCTGATTTATATTGCTTACAGTGAAAGAATTTCAACATAAAAGTGGAAAGTGTATAGGCTCTACCCTAGAAAGCCTATAACCTGCTAAGTAAAAGCATCTTCCAGAAGAACTGAGTTGTGGTTTGAACCTTCTCACAAAGGAGACAGACATTAGAGCTTTTCTTGCTATGCCCCAGGTAACTTAGTTCTTAATCTCTTGGTTTAAACAACTCCGTCCCCATTAACCAGTGAGTAAGAGACACCACTCAACTTTATATGCATCCTAGTTGAGCTGATGATTAAGGAACGTGTCTGTTTAAGGAACATATCTATCAGGTTATTCCCTACCTATTTCCACAGCAGGTATAGATGGGCATAAAAACTTAGCTGGTTAGTCCTGCAAAGGCAGAAGATGTGCATGTAACTTCCTGATGCATAACATTAGGCAGTTAAATGTTACAGGCTGAAAAGAGCCTGCAGAGCCTGAACATCTCTGAACATAGGTTCGTATTTGGTTCCTAAATTCTGAAGTTCTGATTTAAGTTTCATTCTGAGTTCTATCCATAGTTATGGAAGACTTCTCTAGAAGGCAAGGAAATGAAAGTGAATCTGCCATGGCTTCAGCTGGTATTGTAACCACTGACAGTTCAGCTTCTGAATTCAAATAAAAACTCTAAATTACTCAACAGCTTATGCTTGCTGGGAATCTTTAGTGACTACATAACTTTCATTAGCGCAAAACTCAGAAATGTGTATAACAGAATCAGGCTTGTGGGTGAGGATAAAAACCATAATGTTCCAGAGACTCCTACAGACATTCATTGGTGCTTCTGTACTTCTGGCTTGGATCAATTTTTTTACTATCTCCACCTCTTCATTTAAGTAATCTCTACTCTTTCTCTGTCATGCCAAATTACAGATTGGATATATGATATGGACTTCAGGTGAGAGCTAGGTTGAAGAAGTTATTCTAATAATGGTGCCTGTAGATCCAGGGTACTGACTACAGGATAAACCAAAGCTTGTTAGATATCCATGATTCTGTCATTCTTCATTGTATGACAGAAAGTTTCCTAATTTTGTGTCAACTGGTTAAAGTAACACTGGGTATATAGACTACATTAGCAGCAATGAGATATTACTTACCTGCAGTAGTTATGCTCTCCAAGCCCTCCCTCTCCATTGGGATATTTCAGAGTATTATAAGGATGCTCAAAGGTCTCATTCCAAAAAAGACAAGGTTTCCCTGCATATAGGGAGGTCTGGTTTTGAGTGCCACGATAGTCAGCCCCATTTGCTGTATAACATTCTGGGAAGAAATGGAAATGGAAAAAGAGAAAGAATGTATGTAGGTTTAGCATTCAGCTGTTCTTCCCTTGCCCTCCACCCCATCCCCAAGAGACCATGTTTCCTTTCACTAACATGTTTCCTGCATTGTTTAGGCTACTAAAGATGCTGTCTAGGATTTAAGTTTTCTCTTAGAGACAAACATCTATTAAAGAGATCATGATTTCATTACTTTACTAAACAATGTATTAGACAGCTAGGTCTGAAAAGTGGTTAATACTATTAACACATTTTCTGAATAAGCATACTACATTTTTTACTGTTTTCCCTGTGTTTTACTCATTAGGCTGAATCTGTAACTTGTTAATTTTCCAAAAATGAAATCAGATGATGTTATCAGTCTGCCACTTATCAGCATACTACCCAAAATCTCATGCCAGTTTAACTAAAGTTTTGAATATCTGTACTTTATTAAATGAAGCTTTTGTAGGCATGGATCTTGCAAACATTTATATCCTGACTTAGAAAAATTCTTAGGCATTATTTTCTCTGGCCTAAATAGCCTTAGAAAGGGACCTCCTTTGGTAGAGTATAATCATGATACTGTGATTTGCTACTAAAGCATTTATGCCTTCAGATTAAAACTTACAGGTCAGTATTCTTCTGCCTTGCTCATATTTTCTCCCATTTATGTTTGTTTTCCTAGCTTCCTAATACTCAACAAATTAGAAATCAAAGCAGAGAATGATTTCTCTAGTCATTAAATACACTATCGTGTTCTCAGCTGAACTACAAATCTCATGCTGCCTGGCTTTGGTGTGTCTTATTAATGACATATTCTGATCAAATAAATATTCATATGCCTGAACAATTTTAATTTCAGTAAAAATGCAAAACATTTTTTATTAAATTATGCACTGTGAGGGAGACAGAGCACAGGAACAGTTTGCCCAGAGAGGCTGTGGAATCTCTGTCCTTCAGGATATTCAAAAGCCATCTGGACATGGTCCTGGGCAACCTGCTTTAGGTGACTGTGCTTGAGCAGAGGGGTTAAACAAGATGACCTCCAGAGGCCACTTCCAACCTCAACCATTCTGTGATTCTGTGATCATCTTTCAGAAATAGGCATTAAAATTAGTGTAGCATAAATAAGTTCATCCTGTTTATAATTAATACTTGGTAGCATTTAACATCCATGCATTTATTTTAATATAGTATTAAAATACAACAGTCCATGACAGAATTAAAACTGCTGCATTACACTGGTGTAAACATTTTTTTGTACTGAGTAGCATTACTGGGGAAAGTCACAAAGCTTCCTACTAACTGCAGACTGCACAACCTTCTATTTATCTGATAGCATACTCTGTGGAAACCAGTAACAGCTGCAGAGATGTTCTGCTGCCCTGAGGGAACGGGAGAGTGCTCTGAAGTGCAGTATGGGGATCTCAGGTGTCCCTCATGAGGTGTACCTTACAAAACAAGGCTAGAAAGACCAGTGTGGCTGCAGTTGGATGAAGGGAAAAAAACACTCCCAGCTTCATCCTGATAGTAACAGTACACCTTTTTTGTATTTAGAAATACTGTGGGAGAAGGGAAAAGGTATTATCAAAACCATGCTTTTGAAACGAGTTTAGTCTGGGCCCACAAATATCAGAATGGTGCAATTATAATGATTATTTCAGTTTTATTACACAGCAGATGAAAGCTGATGTTTTTGTGCCTTCACTGTGCGTCTTCATGCCTAGGCAAGTTAGGATTTCTGTTAAATGGAATTTTGTTGCTGAAGGCACACAGAAGAGGTGTGTGCACAGCCATCAATGTGTACTGCTATAATCTGTGGACAGAAAGCTATCTAATTTAACAAAAACAAGCTTCAAGTCAGTACTCCTCCTTACTGTAATTTACCTGACTGCCTTAGACATGCAGGTGAGCTAAACACATTTACTTGAAAATGCAGATCTGAGTTTCCAGTATACCGGCCACCACAGATATTTGCATAAACATATGAAAAAAAAACCCAAAACAACACTTTAAAGTCACCCCAGTGTTTCAACTTTCTTCAATACCTCTCTTGCTTTGCAGTTAATGTAAAAGTTTTTCTATGTCATAGCTGAAAAATATAACCTGATGAGTTTGGCAGAAGAGAGAGGAAAAGATAATCAAACTGGATAAACAAAATGACATACAGTATAAAGAAGTAGTTGTGAGAAGTGATAAACACATCCAGAAAAGATCTCTACTTCAGCTTAGTGCTATTACTTTTTTTTTGCTTCTTACTTCTAAATGAGAAGCTGTATGTAGTAACATCTACTCAGAAATGCAAGGAATGCTACAATACCTGAATGTAATCTGGCACAGAGACTAAACTTAAATTAACATCAGCCCATTTTAGGATCTCCTAAGACTGGGCCATGCTTTAACTTGCAGTAGCAACTGCCTTTCATTTTCAAGTCTTTTTTTTTTTTAAAAAAGTTTTCTTCAAACTTCATTGCACTAGTACTTTAAGGACATTGCACAAAAGGAAGAGACAGAGCTCTCTTCATCCCTCTTAGCTGTAGTTTTTTGTTCCCAAGACAATAGGTAGCTGTAACAGTGCCTCTTGTGTTCTTTTGCACTACCAAGACATTTGCGAAAAATGTGCCAGCTGAGTTGTAGTGAAGCTCCCCTGTCTTTGTTAGCATCTAGATGTAGAAGGGGAAGGCAGGAAGATACCACATAAAATCATTGATTATCCCAGAAAAACTGAAATTAAAAACTTTAAATTATGGATTTTAGCAGCTGTTACCAAATGAAATACATACCTTTTTGTGTTACAGAGAATTTGCTAGCAAATTTTCATTTTGTTAATGATTAATAGTAATTTTGCCATAGCACTGGAGTTTTTCAACTTTTCGAGTAAATATTGGCATTTAAAAATCAGGTTCTCAGTCATTCTTTTACCTTGAACAATCAGCTTTGAGATCTCCTGAGATAGATTTTGTAGTTTTCTATAAAATTCCTAGTAACATGGATATAGATCTCTCAGCATATTCAATATCTTAGCAGTAAACTGCTGAATTCTTCTATTTATCACACAGCCATTTTACCATATTTTGCTGCAAAACAGCCAAGACACTACTTTAGCAATCTCACTATGAAATTAGTATTCCCAGTGTGTTGAAGGTACAAAGTGAATGTTTCATCTGCAGACAGACCACTATCCTCTCCATTTCAAATCCACAGGCTGCACTTAGGACTTTTGTCTTTAAGAGATTCCGGAGAAGAGGAGGTTAGAACCTCCATCCTTCTTTTCATCTTGCGCCACTGGTGCAATAGTTCTGCGAAAAGGATGAGCTTGAAAAAGGTCAGCCAGATTTGTCTGCACAAAACTAACTCAGAAGAGGTCATCCAAATAAAACAGTCAGAAAAGAGTGAACACTATTGGTAAAACTCTTGGGCTTACTCAAATTACCTGATTTCTCCGTGGTAGATTATGATCACGTAGAAGGGAGGGGAAAAGAAAAAAAACTACCAACAACCACCTCTCCTTGACTGTTCTGGCACCCACTGGATCCAAATACCTTTTGTTGGTTGATACTTCCATGTTACTTTAGGCTACAAAGCCCTTCACTTGGAATCTAACATCAGAACAGCGACTCAAGGAAATTAATAACAGTTCTAACAGCAAGCCTTATTCCTTAAAGTTTTGTAAGACTATGGTATACTATGACAGAACTTGCACAGTATCCAAGTCCTCTCCGGGTGACAAAGACAGCAAGGGAAGAAAAGGCACTTTGTGGAGGCTAAAGCTGACAGCTTCCTAGAAGGCATCAGCATGCCACTGTCCTTGATAGATTTGTCACACGGTTTCTGTTCATGCACCCAGACTTCAGTTTAAACTATCCTGTCAACCATAAACGTATATTAAATCACTAGGGCTTTAGACAGGACACAGAGAAAGCGGTGACCATTCACATCTTGAAGTCTCCAACCTCCTTATATTTCTAAGATCTTAGTCATCTGGGTTTCAGACATAGTCTGAAGTACAGGCTTGTGGCAAATCCATTATTAAAATCAATACCTGTGATTATTTCACTCTATCAACTGCCTAATGACCCCGCTGCTTCTACTGTTTCGTAGGGATGTCTGCAAACAGAATTAATCAGAAATTGAACCACTGCAGTGGTTCTACTTATGAAAAGCTGATAGGTTCCAACAGGTCCTGTTCAGGATGTTTATGAGCCTTAGTGAGAAAACATGGACAGCACTGTGTTGTCAGGGCTGTTTTGTTTTCAAAACATCAGGTGCCACGGTTGACGCAAAAATAACTTTTTTTTTGAATGAATGAATACTGAGACTAGATACGTATGTATTGAGTGACAACTGCTAGAAAGAAAAAGCAGGAAAATGAGCCTGGGGATGGTTGTCCACTATGAGTGAATGTTCAGTGTGTGATACAGGTTCACAATTAGTTTTATTAGAGCCAGATCAACATTTGGAAGATCAAACAGCAGCTGTAGTAGAAATTTTTTCCATCTGTCTCGGTTTCTTCTTCGATGTAGGGACCTTACAATGATCATTTATGCCTTTGTTACTTTGGGACTGTATGGCTGCCTGCACTCCACATGGGCGCCACTTTAGGATCATTTGAAAAATTAAGGTAGTGCAGAATAGAGCAGCCTGACTTTTTTACTGAATGAAGCACATTGATGATAAAACACTAACATTTCCGAGTCTACATTGGCTTCCAATGATTCTCATACTGGTTTTAATCTCTGAAGTCCTTAATGGCAAGAGGCCCAGCTACCTGAGAAACTCTCATTTCGTGCCACGTTACCGCACACAGAAATAATACACACATTTGAATTTCATCTGCAGTCTTTTCTGTACAAATGAGATGAAAAACAAAGCAAACAGCTATTTACTTCTCAAACACGCTTTCTTTTCTGGCTGACAGGTGGGAAATCTTATAAATCTTCTGAGCATTTTTCAAAGTCTGTACTCTCTCAAAGACATATATTTAGTGACATTACAAATTGCAGACTGAAGAGATGGAGGTTTCAGGATGGTTTAGACTTCTTAGAGTACTCTTCTAAGTTTGGGGCATGTATGTAGCTTTTGAGAATGAAAATTCAGGATTACAAACTTGTTACTGTTTCACTGAAAAAAGTTACTTGCTTTATTTAAGTTCTGGAAGTTACTTGGAGTGCTAACTAGTGGCCATAGAGATTAAAGGTTGACAACAATTATCAACCAGAAACTAGCCTACCCAGGCCAGAAATTATCCTACCGGCTAATGCCCAACAAGAATTAAGGTTTTCTTTTAAAAATCTGCAGATGAATGAAATGTAAATGAAGGTGGCTGCTATTTAAATCTTGGGTTTCATTACAGTGGTGTGATAGCCAGAACATTAAATGCTCTGTTAAGGCTAGAGCAAGAAATAAAGGTTCTTCGAATTTACATGCTGTAACTGCTTTCTCAATTCTTACTTGTTTTTCTTACAGCCTTTCAGAAGAGTCAGAAAAATGCTTAAGCAGAATACAAGGATATGGAACCAAAGGTGCCAGGTCCAATAATGACTAGCTGTCAGTTACTTGATGCATGTGCTTGCATAGTGTTCTAAGAAGAGTTTTAAGTCATTTCCATTCTACCTAAACTGTTCTCCTAGTTCTCGCTAGAGATTGCAATTTAAGCACTCCTCCTTAAATGAAAGCACTGTATCTAGGTGCAGATGGCAACAGTTACAGGCACTAACCAGATGCTGCAGTCTCTAATTTGATTGAAAGGGTATAATTAGACAGCAGAAACACTTCAATGAGAGAGTAATGCACAGAGGAAAGGACAGAAACCACTTAACTGATGCCAAGATACCCCAGCAGTAACAGAGGCAGGGGCCCACGGATGGAAGGGGCAGAACACCAAATTACCTTCTTCAGATGAGAACATTTTTGTTTCCCTATGGATGTGAATAGGGATTCTATTATCATAGGTTGCCACAGTTCTTCATGTGGGAACACTGATTAAAAACAGAAGAAGCTTCAGGAGATCAAAGAGACAAATATGGCTTCTGTGGTCATTATTAAAAATATTTTTAGCAGTGCAATGGTTTTCTTTGAAGATGCAATTTTATCGATTGAACCAAAAGTTCATTTGCATACTGTTATATGATTGGTCAGGGAAAAAAAATCTCATTTGATATTATGATGCAAAATAAATGCTTTTGGGAAGTATAAGGCTATTTTAGACCTATCCAAGTGAAAAATTAGTGTAGTATTTTTACATTTCAATGCTTTACTATTCCAATTAATACTAATATAACAGAAGCCTTTATCAAAACTATCAGGCTTCGGTGCCTATACAGTAACAGTAAAAAAAACCCACAACAGTTGATACAAACTGAAGAAAAAACCTCAGGAAAGAATGATCTTTCTTTAAAATTGCAATTTTCAAAATTGCTAGAAAATAACTCCCCATTTGATAAATCTGCCAGCTAAATTCTGATGTGATGCTATGAGAACACTCGGTTAGCTGATTATTTCTCCCCTGCAATGTAGAGGCACTCTGCATATAGTTTAAAAATCATCTCTCTCATTCCACATATCCACACAGACACACACAGACAAACAGACATAGACATATGATTTTTTAAGTCCTGAAATGCAATCATTTTTGTTGGTCATAACTAGAGTCTTTCTTAGTGTTGGTCCAAACCAGAGAGTAGCCACAGTGAATACTCATCTGACATTTGAGCAAACCTTGACTTAAGCATCTGTCTGTCCTGGAAGAATGTACATTCTTGGGAATGTACAGACATGCAGAGTTCCATACCTGTGCTCCCTGGCAGTGTGTGAGTTGTTATATATGTGAACTCGCTATTCTTGTGAAACTGTGATTACTAACCTTCAATATAATCACTTTTCCTTTCTTATTGGAAAAAAAAAAAAGAAAAAAAAAAGAAAAAAAAAAAGGTAAGTGCTATTTGACTGGCCAGACCCTTTCTGGAATATGTTGGAACCAGGCAAATTAGGATATGAGCATGACAGGCAGTGACCATTATTTGTAATGCTTAAAGGTATGTATTTTGTACCTTTTTTCTTTTTATTCATACAATACAAACATGCTATATTAGCCACAGCTTTGCAGCTGCTGGCTGGTCCTCAGCTGCAAGATGCAAACACACTTGCTTGTCTTGTGATTCTTTATCACTGGAAGTAAGAATGCATGATGTGGCCCTGTAAGAATTTCTGTTCCTTAATACACCCATTTGTTTTCTTTCTTTGTGAAGTTTTAAAACTGTTGTTCCATTGTCAAGCGTGGCAGACCGAATCCCTTTTGAAATTTTATCAGGATGGGCCATAGACACTTGTGTGGATGGAGGGAGTGGTCAGTTGCACAACCATTATGGTGAGATATGACAAAGAATGCAAATTTTGCAGCTGGCAGCATGTAATCCCTGCCTCCCTCCCACTTCTTTGGCTCCATCCCCCTGCCTAAATCCATTCACATAACTCTGGATTTTAAGTTATGCTCTATGCATGTACAAGCACGATATGCTGAAGTGTCTATTTCATTTTCTATCTGCCTGGTTAGAAATGCTTTTTTGAGTATTTTCATGAGGATTTCTTAATGCATATCAAGTAGAACTGCTTCTCTGAATCAGCAAGACATAGGCAGAAAAAGATGACAAGAGATACAAGGTTTGTGGGAGAAGACTGAGACAGCGGCTCAAAGGAAAGACTCAGCTGGGAAGAAAACAAAGGACATGGTGACCCAGTATTGCTAAATGGAAAAATAAAAAACAGCGAAGGGAAAAAAGAGACTGATAATCATATACATTTCTGATGGGGAAATTAAATGAACACTATAAACACAGAAACTAAAAGTGAGAACTTATTGCACTGAGTATATAAAATAACATTTGTTCACTGAAACTAACATTTGCTGAAGGCACTTAATCTCTTTGGCCTTGTAATACAAAACTCACCAAATCTAGACAGTCCTTTAATGTTAGGCAATCTATTCACCCATCTCTTATTTCTGGTTAACTTGAGAAATGGAGTATGACTGAAGTCTGAACGCTGCAAATGTCAGTGTTTGGATTAATAGAAACTGTTAGACACCACACAGCAAAGCAGAAACATTCTGTGAAAAGTAGCACAGTACTATGTACAAAAATGATTATTAACTCTAATTTCTGACAATTTGAGTCATTTTTCTTAAGGTAATTTCAGAAATTAAAGTTTCCTATTTTAGCAAATGATGGTGTGACGCAGTCTGTATTTTGACTGCATTTTACAATAAACTTATTAAGACATGCATTCAATAAAAAAGGAATAGGCATTAAAATCATACGATATGACAAACTGCCTTACAGAAGAAATATTAATGTTTGTCACTTCAGAATTCTGCTAGCTTCAAGTGCAACCTGACCCAGCTGATCCCATTTCGGTCCTGTGGGATTAAGGGTCAAGAAGAAGATTCTGATGTATGGTTTGTGCAGATTAGCAACTCTGCAGATTTTGTACATGCCATACAAATTATAGGTCCTTGTTGAAGTGTAGATTTGCACTGTTTCCAGGTTCTTTAGCAGAAGACACACAGGTGGCAGTGCTTTCTAGATCCATTCTCCTTTGCTACCCCTTCACTCAGAGACATTATGTATCCTCCCCCCACCCCCCGCCCACTGCCCCAGCAACTTGTGCTCAGGCATTTCTGTCCCCTTTACTGGCTGCCAGTGCATGCAATTAGAAGCTGGCTAGAGGATGGAAGTGCAGGTGCATAAACAGGTAGAATCCTCTCAATAGCCTATGAACCAAACATTCACACTGGGATATATCCTTCACCTGCTGTCGTGTAACCTGCTGTGAGGGACACGCTCACGTATGGAGCGTTCTGTCTGCAGTTCTGATCAGAAACCTTACAAGAAGACATTCTTCGTCTTAAACAAAGGAAGGACTACCTACTGTGCACCAAACATGTCCTAATGGTACTGGGAACAGACTGTTAGACATAGTCTAGATATGTCCCTGTCTAGGCAGCTCTCTACACACTTATCTGAAAATACTCTCACGTTTTACTCACTTCAGGCAACTTCTGAGAAGCTGTAAACTTTACCTTCTGAGTTCTCATTCTGGTAAAAGGCTTTTTTTTCCCCCCAAGAAAGTCTATGTTAAGTATTTTCCAAATCTAATTAAGTGCATCTACATAAACTTGATGAGCAAGTATCTGTTCATGGCAAAACGAAGTAGAGCAAATTCTACGTTATAAAGAACAACAACGATTAGAATATGCAAAATGTATCCAGGAGGACCATGCATCTGATGGCTGTGACACTGTGATCATCTGGAACAGCCACTCCAGATCTTGCGAAGCAGGACCAACGTTTATGAAAGGAGAACAGTAGTACTTGAAATCATCAGTAACAACGGAGACAAGGACAAAAGGGTGCAGAGAAAGTGGTTTTTAAGTGAAAAATCACACAGGTAGTGAAACTTCAGGCTTCCCAGATTCCATGGCCAAACAAGAACCTGAACGGTCAGAGGAGTCCGTGCTTGACAGGGAGCTGGCGCAGCATGCTGCAGACAGGCGAGACAGCCACTCTTCAAGCTCCGGCTCTGCAGCCCCAATTCTGCCCTGCTGCGCCCTGCTGCCACTGGTTATTTCATTTCCCAGTGCGTAAGTGTACCCACGCCCCACACACCCCTCTCCCTGCAGATGCCTCTGTTCTGCAGATCTAGCTACCAAGCCACTTTTCTAGCGAAATGTGCTGTTCTTCCTCCTCTTACCTCACGCTTTCACACTGTTTTCCGAGCTCCTAGCTCAGCGAGCGCTAGGAGATTCTCAAATACCCACACGCTGCAAAGTGCGCACGAAAATACCCCGTGCCTGTTCGCACGAGCAGCTTCGAGGCGCGCACCGACCTGGCGAGCAGGAAGGGACGTCGTCGCGACCTCGAAGAGGTGCTGCCGAGCGGCGGAGCCCTCCCGCGGGCGGCTGCGCGCCAGCTGCAAGTCTGCGGAGCTCGGGGAGAGGCAGCCCAGCTCCTCGCCGCTCAGCCCTGCGAGGAGATCGCGGAGCAGCCTCGGACGCGCCCCCCTCCCGGCTCCCCGCGACGCATCACTCACCGGAGAGCGCGGGCTCGCGGCAGCAGCTCAGCGCCAGCCCTGAGAAGGCCACGACGGCGGCGAGGGCGGGGGGCTCCATGGCAGCGGCCGCCGGGCCGCACCGCGCTCGCAGGCGGCAGCCCCGGCGCTCCGGGGACCGGGGTGGTCGCGGCCGGCCGGGAGGAGCGCGAAGTGCGGGAAGCGGAGGCCCTACAGCATGTGTCCTGTAACTGCGCCCCGGCGAGGTGCCGAGTGGCAGATGAAGGATCCTATTACCAGCCATGTGACAGGAAAGGATAGAGACCGACATCCCAACCTGCTGCCGCGCCGGACCGCAGAGCTGCCGCTTCTACGTCTGACACCGACAGGTTTGGGCTGGCGGTGCCGGCTCCGGGGCCAGCACGGGCGCTCGGCGGAGCCCTCCTCACCGGCGAGGCCGCCCCGCCGTCAGCGCGGCAGCGGCCCAGCGACACTTCCCCCCCCCCCCCCCCGCCCCCGTCGCACTTCTCCGCCCCAGGAGCGACCCGTGTCTCGCTCTCGTCACCCCCCGCTGCCCTCTCGCACCCAGGCCTCCGCCCTGGCCGCGGAAGAGGCCGAGCAGCGGCCCCTCAGCCCCGCGGCCTAGCCGCCCTCACGGCCCCGCGCGCGCCCTCCGCCCGGCGGGGTCCCGCAGGGGTGTGTGGCGGCAGGTGGGCGCGCGCAGGTGCAGCGCGTCCCTCCTCCCTTGAGGGGGGGTGGGGGCAGACAGGGAAACGGTACGAACTTCGTGCTAGTCCGGCGCGGCTCCCGCCCGCGCGCAGCCGCTCTGCACGGGCGCGGTGGGGCCGCGCGCGCCCGAGCAGCCCCTCTGCGGGACCCGCCGCGGCCCGGGGCGTCGCTCCGCACCCGCGCGAAGGCGCCCCCGGCCCGGCCGCGGCGACTGGGCGGGCGCAGCCCTGTGGGAGCGGCCCGCGCGCCGGGCGGCAGCACCTGGGGCACCCCCGCGCGCGGCGGGGCTGGCGGGCGCGGCTCGCGCGCCCACGGGGCAGAGACCGGCGGAGGGTGGTGCGCGGGGGCGCACGCGCGGACACACGAGGCTTTGGCGGGCGGAGACGCGGGCGCGCGCGCGCGGGGGGTGCCGGGGGCAGGAGCGCGGCGGGGCGGGGCGGGCGCTGAGGCCGGGGAGCGCGCGGGCAGACGGGGAGAGCGGTGCTTGGCCGGCTGCGAGCGGAGGGCGAGGGACGGCCGTGAGCGTGGTATGTTACAAAGCCGCCGTCTAAACCCCATGAAGGCTCGTGAGCTGGCGTTTTGGCGGTGGCAGTGCTCTGCTAAAAACAGCTCGCAGAACAAAACCCACCACCAACAGCAAAAACCCCATGGGGCAGGTTGCCCCTGCGGTGTCAGGAACGGGGGGAGGGCGAACGTTGCTGTCCTTGGAGCGCCGTTACAACAGTGCTGTGTAGTGGGGTGACACCTTCACACACCTGAAAGGGAGACGGCACTTTTGCTACTCTGAAAGGAAGCAGCAGAATACAGTTTGCAGGCTTTAACTATTGTACTGGTAGACGCCATGGTACCTCTCTCTTTTAGCATGCAGAAATCTCCCTTTGTATAAAGCTGTAAAGTTGTTTTTTAGGAGAATTTAGGTGTTTAAATCTCTTTTGGCCTTTTCAATCTATATAGAAAGCTGAAAAAGGGTTGCATATATACATACTAGCATGGCTTTACATGTATATTTTACTAGCACAGCATAATAATGTGCCACATTATTATGTGTTTGAGCTGAATTCCTAGCAAATGTAGAATTTTTAAGCTGATGAGATACTGGAAAACAATAGCAGTGTTCTGTCAGCTTGGTGTTATGCTTTGGTTTTTTTTTTTAAATGGTAAATGAGGAAATATTTAGTTCCTTCTCACACATACAATATGTAAGTTTGTTCAGTTATTTGGCTCACAAGTTTGCTAAATTGTGGACTTTGGTTGCACAAGAGCGCTGTGAGCAGACATGATTTTGTTGCCACTGAATATGTATATGTGTGTGTACACATATGTGTGTGTATAAGATAGGGAATTGGAGATCGCTACGATGGGAGAGTTACCAGGACTGACCAGAAGGAACAGCTTGTGGAGGTCGTGGGTGTTTGTTTTTACCACTGCTTTGTTATGATGGGCTAAACCGAATAATTCTGATTGTTAGAAATGTACCGTGTTCTCAGATTAACATACACATTTTGCAGGAGGACCGGAGTTCTAATTTGTTCCATGTATTCCCTTCCCAGTCTGAGCTACTGACAACAAGTGCTGCTAGCATTCCTTTACCAAGTCATTGTGTGTGCATGCAGCACTTCCTTGTGGTACATGGTGTCTAACAGCATATAAAACATTACTATGTTGTGATTAATGACCCACAAAATCCTTCTCTCCAAGGACTGGGACCCCACTGTGTTACCCGTTCACCCAATTTTGATTCCATTTTATCTAGCATTCTGTTCCTTAAGGACACTGGAACAGAGAACGGTTATGAATTTTTAACACTGTATTGGTAACAAAGTTCACAAAACCAACCTTATGAATCTGCAACAGGCCAGTTCAGTCTTCCAGCACTTGTAGGCAAAATCACCTTTGTTCATTCTGCTGCCCACTTCCTCCACTAATCAGTTGCACACACAGTCGATATGTTATCCATAAATTGCACTTTTTTTTAACCTATCACACTGGCAATGGACAGCCAGTTTGTTGTCAATGATCATTTCACATTCTTCCTTCCAAGTTATTTTTTTTACAAGTTTTTTTCTTTCTTTTGTACAGAATTGTTTGTATTTCAACTTACTGTATGCAAGATCACTCCTTCTCATTTTGTAATCTTCCACTTGTGGTTTGTGGTCTCTGTTTACAAACAACAACAGTGACAAGAGCAATGGCAGCTAAAAAGTAATGAATAATTTTATACTTCCTAATACATGGTCTGAGGCATTTCTTTCAATTTATCTTGTTCCCACTATAATGTAAAATCTGGACTATGTCACTCATTTAGTTTTCCTGTGCATTTGGCACATAGTTTGTCCTTGCTTTTTGAAACCACCATGATTTTCTGGTAGTTTATGAATTAAAGATCTTAGAAAACCAGACCAAATGACCTGCAAAAGGAATTCTTTCACTATCAAAGAGTTGGACAATACAGAACTGTCTTCACAAACCCTTTGGAATGTAGGCAAAAGCAAATAGTGATTTTATTATGGTGAAAGAATTCTGTACAAGGTAGTAGTTCAGAAATCACTTTTTGATGAAGATAATGAAACACACTGTAATACAGCTAGATATTAAAAAAAATTCATGTTGCAGTTAGTCAAGGAAAACATTGCAAGTTTTGCAAAATGCTTCCAGTTCAGATAACAGATTTTTTTGTTTTGAAGGTTGACTCTAATTGGACAGTTGACTAAAGCTGGATTTAAAAAAAATCATTATAGTTAACCTGGAAGGAAAGGTTTCATTTTCTGAGTACTTCCCCTCCCTCTCGCCCATTTGTATCCTTCTAAAATTAGGTCAGAACTGAAACAGAAATGCCACTTTCAGTCTGTATTGAGAGACCTGCCAAAATATAAGAATGCAAGGTTTAAATATCTTCAATAGCTCTCCCTAACCCAACAATCTGCAAATTCAACCCGACTTGCCAGTGGTCCATCTGATTGTGCATCCACTTTTACATCTATCTAATTCAGCCTTACATGGCCCCAGGGAAGGCAAATGTTTCTCTGATAATGGCTAGCATAGTAGGCTAGAATTCTCCTCATTTTACCAGCTTTCAAGTAAAAGAAGAAAAGTGTGGAGAAATCTGCACTTGATTTTCTCAGAACGCTGCTTCTGATGGCAGAGATGTGACTGTTAGAAGAAACCAATGCCCGTAATTTTGAGACTGATATTTTCAGAAGCATTATCCTTTGCTCGTGACAGACAGTAGGCTGAGCCTGCCATGATGTGGGTTAGCATTTCCCATACAATTCAACACTCTCTTGAAAGCAGAAATCAAATGATAGCGTACTATATAAAACCATTTTTTGTGTTTGGAAAGTCTATCTTTGTTGCTGTGGACGATTTAATCCTCTGCTATGCTTTTTCTGTATTTCATTAAAAACTCCTCCGGAATTTCATTGTTTCTTGTTCAGATACAGCCGGAACCTCTGAAACAAGTTTCTGGTTGCCTTTGTGTCTTTGGAAGAAAAGACAAAGAAAACACATTAAAGCCCCCCAAAAGCTAGAGATGGCTGTTAAAGTAGTTACCGTAATGTCATTGATCAGGGTGAGAAGAATACTGGGTTAGGTGGAATAGTAATGTCACACCAGTTTTTAAAGTACCCATTCTGTGTAATTCCAGTGCATACCTTCCCCACAGAACAATATCCCTCCTGTCATACACTGTTGAAGGGTCAAAATATTTAAATTACCAGAAGTAGTGACTGAAGGATATGTAGCACTACTTCTATTTGAGCAACATGTGATGAAATTAGAGAATACTGATGGTTTGCTGTTATCACTGTGCAACAATAAATTTCTGTTTTCTAGTACAGTGGTCTGAATTATATGAGCAAAAGGAGAAACTGGGCAAATGTCACTGGTTTGAAAACACTGATAATGAAGGGTCTTGGAAGAAGGTTGTTTTTTGAGTACAAAAAGAGGAAAAAAGTCTGAGTGAGCAGGGAACTCGTGATTCAGTGGTTAAGTTCTGGACCTTACATTGGCTTTTTTTTTTTTTTTTTTGTCTAAGAGAAACGTATCACCAAAATATTAATAGATACATTTGCGACTACCTATCAACACTCACAATAACTGGGAGGGAAAAGCATAAACCAATTTACTGAGCACCTTGGTATTTTGATTTCCTGCAATTTTTATTCTAAATACGGTGATTCTGCCGCCCACCCCAGTCTCTGCTCACAGAATCATGTGATTGTCTGAGAAACTTACCATTCCACTTTTAGGCTAGAAAGGTGGCTGGAGAAATCTTGAAAATATAGACCCTACTCGTTTTTCTGTTTGTTTGTTAAAGGAAAAAGAAATCTAAAAGCTTATAGCGTTTAATGATTAGGATTTTTGTATATTTCTATTGGCCTTGCTGCTTTTTAAGATACTTCACTCTATCTTGCTATTTAAGTATGGTCTTAGCTGTGAACACCAAGAGCAGCTCCTTTTCTGGATGATTGTCAGAGCTGGGTGCAGAGCCAGAATGTTTTCAAAGACCTACAGTATGTAGGACTACTTCTTTCCCTTCTTATATAAAACATATGACGTGTCACAGAGTTATATTTACCCTGAGATCCAAGAGAGTATACAGTAGATGACAGACTTTCATGACTCAATAATTGTCTAATAAGCCTTCCCTAGTTAAAATTTTATCTGTTCAAAATTTGTTACTGCATCCTCTATTGCTCTCCAAATATACAGCCCCCCTGAGTGCTATGGACTTTATTAAACTCTTTCAGAATTTTTTCATAAATTATAAGCTTTTGGTAGCATGAAATGCATGAAATGAAAATTACCTACAGACTTGCAAAATATACAAGAGTTTCGAAGGGTTGACAAGGGCTTCATTCGATTTTTTTAATTAGTTTTTGATGTACAATTATGAATTTAGAGTAGCAGTTCTGTAAGCTGCTCCCAAACATGAGAAGTCCATGCAGCTGTAATAGTTGTGTTTTAAACCAGTTGGTTTTATACGCGGAAATGCGGTGTGTGTAAAATTTGGCAAATACGGGAGTTGTCTTTTGTCTATGCTTTTTTATGTATGCAGAAGACATTAATTGCTGCAGTTATCTACCCTGTGTTGAGTATCCTTTTTTTTTTTTTTTTTTTGTACAGGGGAGAAAGAAAAAGTGTTTTAGGTATGAGCGTTCTCTGTGAAGTGTAGAAAACCAATGCTTATGTGATTTAAAGGGCAGGGGCAAAATTTAGCAGTGCCTCTGGCACACAGTTAATTGATGAACTAGCTCAGAATCAGTGGGCTGTATTTTCAGTGATGCACATGGCTATCATACTGGTTTCTGTTTCAAGAGTATCTGCAATTATGAACCTGTTAGAAAGGCACAGAGCCAGAAATATTTTTTTAAGTGTCTTGTTAGTACTGGCTAACAGAATTAATTATATACAGAATATATGAAGTCATAACAACCTCTAAAACAAAAGATGAAAACATCAGAGGCGTAATTTACTAGCCATATAACATTTTGTAGAGATTTCTTTTAAAAATGTAATAGTTTTTATAGTGAGTTTATGTGGTAGAAGGGTTCCAAGAATGGGCAGCAAACAGATATATCTTTAAAATTCTATTCACCTCTTTGGCACAAGAGACATAAAAGCATTCTCTAGGCAAATTCATGCGTCCCTAGAAGTGGGAATATGTTCAAAGATATGTGGAAAGTTACAGTATCATGCAATGCATTCCTTAGATGATACATCAAATTTACCTATTGGTATCATGAGCACACCTGTTCTGAAAAAGAACACTTTTAATCAGGTAGCCTTATCACTCAACAGATAAATTATTGTGACCAAAAAGTCCTGTTCCTTCCAATCGATCAATCAATTGATCAATCAATCACATGTCTGTGTGTCCTGATAATACAGTTCCAACTTTGCTTCATAGTCTTCCAGCAGGCCCCAAGGACTATCCAGACATGATGTTTTTCATAAAAGATAGTAGCATGTTTGATTTCTTTGTCATTGAGAAAAATGATTAAAAAGGTCACAACACTTGCTATTTCTTTAGCAGGTTCATTTGTGTTTTCAGTTCAATCGAGTCTTACCTCTCCTTTCTACATAAGAAAGTCAGACGTGCCAGGACTGCAAGACCAACTATTCCAAATACGCAGCCAAGAAGAATTACTTGTTTGATATCTGAAAAACAGACACCAACCACAACAAAACAGGAGGACATTGATACATTTCTTCATATCTGTTTGAACGTAGGCACATGTTGTTCTTTGTATTAGTGGAACAGACTGGTAAAGAGTAGGAACTCACATAATTCCTACATTTGACAGGGCAGGTGGCTGCAAAAGCTGTTCTAACACAAAGAAAGGATGGCTAGTGGTCAATACGTTGTTAATGTCATGAATGTGCAGTATTTATGTAGAACTGTCAATCCCAACAACTGGCCATTTTTCAATCCTTTTTCCATATGGTTTCATTGCTTTAAAAATTACCCCTATTTTGGCATTAAAACTTTGAAACTACCTCTGCTGCTTAATGGTCTACGTAAAAGAGAGCAAAAATAGCTGTTCTGATGTGGATATGGTGAACTGCATCAGACAGTGTCAATGTAATTTTGTGACTGCATAATAAAGACACATAATAAGAAACCAGATATGAAACAAATTTTGAATAACAAATCTCCTCTTGTTTTCTTATTCCGCTAAAGAGTTGCAGGTTACAAGTTCTGTTACTTTTCTGCTGATGTAGGACAGCACTAGCAGGATGCTGTACAGCGGTGGTGAGCAACAGAAGCTAAAGATACCACGCAGGTAAATTTTCATGACACATAAGAGGATTGGTAAAAGTTTAGGAGATGCAGCATCTAGAGTGAACCGTCTGGGAGAAACAATGCTTCCTGAGTTTTGCATCCTTTAAGGAAAAATACTTGTTGGAGTACCACAGCTGAAAAACTGCAAGTCCCCGTGTGAGCAGCCTTTGTCCCGGGCTCAGTGTCAGTGAGTCAAACAGAAGTGTAGTTCCTTGGCTCTGTGTTGTCCTAAGGTCAAAGTAGATTCAAGCTCTGCCCTTTTTCTGCATGTAGTGATAGCACTGTATGCATGTATTGGGGAGCACCTAGCCTGTTTAGAGATAGGTGAGCAGTGGTGCATCTGAGCTTTAATGTATCTGGGCTGCATTTTTGCCAGCCAGTCCTTCCATCGCTTTGTCCTGCCTGTGGGAAGAACTGCCCAGGCTACGGCCTAGCGTACAGTGATGGCAGAGTGATGTAACAGACACTTCTGTGATCCTAGAATAGATAATTTTGCTTCTAATTTGGTTTATACTGAAGTTTAAGGAAAGAAATGGGATACATAAACTGTATCACAGGCATTGGTCCTTCATCCAGTAACTTCTGTACAAGGCTCAAAAACTTGTGTTTGGCTTACACACATCTTACAGGCAGGTACCCTGTCTCTGCCAAGTGATGAGAACCCACCACTGGCCTCGGTAGTTGGGTCCAGTGATAATTTGCCTCTTGTGAAATCTTTGTATTTAATTTATAATCTCAGGTTACATTCCTTGATTTTAGTATGTTTTGCAGCCAGTCTCCTGGAAATGATAGACAGACAAAAATTCTGTAATAAGAAGAACTAATGTTTTTTGGCATCCTCATTTGAAAAAAAAGTGCAGAAGTCTAATGAGATTTCTGACAACTTTCCAAAAAGAACTGTATTTGCACAGAGCCTGAGCATGGAAAATGAAACCTAAACGTGAGAAGGGGAGGGGAAAAAAGGAAAAAAACAAAAGACAGCCAAAACCAGATTGCACTTAACACCACCAAATTATTGTCTGTCACAAACAGACTATCTGTGTATATATATGTATATATATTGCTAAGAATTATAATTTTTAGCTGCATTTTACTTCTGATCTTACTAGAGTCTCCTTTTTGCTTTTGCTGGATGGTTTCTTTTTCTTCCTCTATGTGATATTCTGTAAAGGGAGGTTGCTGTGGTACTGGCAAGACATGCAGTGGGATTGTAATTAGAAGCATAGCAAAATAATTATTAGCAGAGGATTTCCATGGAAACTTTAACTCAAGGAAGAAAAACTCAAAAGCAACAATATGCAGCCCCAACAGCATAATTTGTATCTGAAATTTCAAATACAGAAATGGATTTTGCAAAATAACACGTTCAGTTTTCTTGTTTCCACCTCTCTTTCTAATCCAGTTTTCGTAGTCCTCATGCCTTTATTTTAACTGTTCTAGCTGTTTTGAAAAACAGAAGCACATAGGAACTAAAAATTCTTGGTGATTTGCAATACGGAGCTTGAATTTGATGTGCCACAAAACTTCAGCAAGTGTAACGGGCATAGCGCTGTAAAGAAGTACCCCTGGAAGCTGAGAATAATAGAGGGCTGGACCCTGTGTTCTTGACCAGCAAGAAAGAAATAATTCAAAAATGTGTGTTTTAATAGTTCATGCAGGCAGTAAAAATGTGACCACTAATCACAGTGGCTAGGTCAGTGGTCACCCATTCAGGCGCCCAGAAATTTGGAAGTACTGTCCATTGATTTTGTCAGCATTTTTCTGGCATCAAGAAGACTTTCTGTCACAGGGCTTGATAAAATTGATATTGGTGACACAGCAGCATGATGCTGTGTAAAGAGGAAAATGGTGAAGAAAACTGACCTCAGTAACAGCAGATTTTGACAACGTGAGGATCTTTTCAGTACTTGTGCTGAATTCAGAATCACCACAAGGAAAACTGGCACTGGATTTCAACTGTGTCTTAGACTGAAGGCGGAAATGTATTTAGTGGAAAGCAAGTACTAGCTGTCCATGCTATAAAAATACTAGAGTTTTAGACATAAGTGAGAGGAACTTTGGACTGTTCTGCCTATCTTGGGAGAGACTTGGACCTGTCAATAAAATAACCTTCTCAGGCAGAGACTGATATCCAGCAGCATATTTTATGATGCAAAAGGAGGAACAAGGCCAGATATGAATGCCATTATTAGGGCACGGCAGTAAAAAAAATTAAGAACTGTGTATGCAATTTGTATTTTAGATTGTCTCAATCAGTTGTCAGTACTGTCAGTATCCTGCTGTTATGGGCAGCATTGCCATACTCCAACTTCCTGAGGCTGATAAAACTCATCATTTTTGACTCACATTGCAAATGAACTACATCCCCAAATATCAAAAAGTAAGGAAGGGCTTTGTTACAATCAGATCAATAAAATTCTTTCACACCTTATTGTCCTTTGTCATGTTTTAGGAAACCATGTGCTGGAAAATGTTGCAGTTTTTGTTTGCTTATCCATAAAGCTGCAGCACATCTCCATCATTCTGAATGCAGTTAATCTCTGCGTATCTTCCAACTCCTTCCCTCCGATCCCTCAGGGCTGGCTTTTTGCCCCGCTTTCTCTAGTGTAAATGTTAGCATCCGGTTTGCTTATTGAGACTGACTGGCTCCTATCCAGTATGTATGTGGTTGATGGCAGCAGTGGAAAAACGTTCTTAGCTTTCAGCTTGGCAAAATGTTTTGCCGCTGACTTTTTAAGATCTGGCCTTACTTTGTAAAGATTTCATTCTCTTCAGGCTTTTGACAGACGATCTATTATTACAGTGAACTATGAAGCATGCGAAATGATCTGCAAAATTTCTGAATCTCTCGTATTTTCAACTGTTAACTAAAGTACTCGATATGCTCTGGCCTATCATATTAAACAGAAATGTTTTGAAATACCTCTAGTTTCATTCTTTCCAAAATAGCATCACTACTGAGATTGGCCCCTGTGAACACAATCAGTTGCATATCAATTACTAACAATGGCCGGTTCAAGAAAACATTTCATAAACGTTCACTCATCTATTTAAAATTAAGCAACATTCGCTGTTTTGTATATGCATATGTTCAATAATTATTTTTTATGTTAAAGTCCACAGTCTGCTGCCCAAACTCACAGTGGTTCATCTCACAAATACCACTAAACTTGCAGAACTGTGTTGGAGATGAACAAGCAATTGGTGCGGGTCTGCAGAGGTTGATGAAATGTGTCAGCTGGCCAAGAATTCATTGCTGATGTGTTGTGCAGTTTCCACGTTTCTTTGGAAGGTGCTCAGAATGGAGAATCTGTTGATATGAGTTATTTTATGATTAACTGCATTAAAAGTGCTTCAACATGCTGTGTGGCCTTGCATTACCGTGGTGCTTTGAAACATTGCCATCTTGAGGACATTTGCAGTGTATGTGGTGTATGAATAAAACAAAGTCGAAACTTAGAAAATGTTGGACAGTTTCCTGTAAATTGTAGAGACAGCCTAACTGCTACTAAATCCAACAATCCCAGGTTAATTGGTAATCTAATAGTCGTGACACAAGATGGGTAATAAATCTGTGTTATTTATACTAAATACTATTACATCATTCACAACAATTTTACTGCTATAGAATAATACATTATATTTTAAGGTAACAATTCTTTAGAACAAAAGAGTGGAAGCCTTCAACAAGCGTGGGCCTTGTCTGCTCTCAAACCATAGAATTGCAGAACGGTTGAGGTGGGAAAGGACCTCTGGAGGTCGTCTTGTCCAACTCCCCTGTTCAGGTAAGGCCACCCAGAGTCAGTTGTCCAGGATTGTGTCCTGACAGCTTTTGAATATCTCCAGGGAGGGAGTCTGCAACCTTTCTGGACAACCTGTGCCAGTGCTTCACAGTAAAAAAGTGTTTCCTGATGTTCAGACAGAACCTCCTGTGTTTCAGTTTGTGCCCGTTACCTCTGGGCACCACTGATAAGAGCCTGGCTCCATCCTCTTTGCACCTTCCCTTCAGGTATTTGTACACATTGATACGATCCCCTTCCAAGCCTCAGCCTTTTCTCATAGGAGAGATGCACCAGTCCCCTAATCAGCTTTCTTTGTGGCCCTTCGTTGGACTCTCTCCAGCATGTCCACGTGTCTCTTGTGCAGAGGAAGGCAGCACTGGACAAAATACTGCAGGTGTGGCCTCACCAGTGCTGAGCAGGGGGGAAGGATCCCCTCCCTTGTCCTGCTGGTGATAACTAATGCAGCCTGGGAAACCATGAACCTTCTTTGCCACAAGGGCACACTGCTTGCTCACGTTCAGCTAGGTGTCCACAGGGCCCCCAGGTCCTTTTCTGCAAAGTTTCTCCTCAGGCACTCATAATGTGTCACTTCATAACCCACTCCTCAGATGGCTTGGACTGGATATATGTTTGCCCCAGTTACTTGCAAAGAAAGTTAAAACTGTAAGAGTGATGACAGAATGAAGAGTGACAATAAATGGTTGGGGGTTGTGCCATCACTTATACTTGAAATCTAGCTCAAATTACTAAAGGATTTCAATAATCGCTAGTTCTGTATGTGTATGCGTAGAGTATATATTTATAAAGCCGCTAAAAGAACATTACATAAGAAAATTACGTTAAAATAATGCTGTAAATAAAAATTCTTTTTGTAGCCTTCGTATTTTTGTGCTACAGAATCATTTGTAGCTAAGTACTATGCTTTCCTGTTTTTCTAAGACTGAGTTTGAAATGTATTTTAGGTTGTCCACTCAAGAAGCATGCCTACGAGTTCCTTTCAGGCAAACTCGGAGAAAGGGAAGCATGTAGTGCTAAACCCTTAGAAAGAGTAGATACATGAAATAAAATTGTAAAAACCCACCATAAACTACCTGTTATTTAGATCTGAATATTAGTCTTTCTGTAAACCCAGGGATTTCATGTCCAATGTCTTCCCAAGTAAGAGAAGTTGCTTTTGTCAAGGGCCATCATCATTTACTGAGATTGCCTTGTTTGTGATAATGTTTTCTTAATGACGATTTGTAACATTTAAAAGGAAACAGACCTGTTCTTGGGATGCAGCTGGGTGTGTCTCCAGACCAGGCCCCCGTCACTTGGCAAATTCTTTCCTTTGACCCAGTGAGTTCATAGCCCTGATTGCAGATGAAACTGATGGTTGAGCCCAGCAGGTAGGTAGTTCCATTCTTTCTTCCATTGGTTGGATGATCCAGCCAGCCACAAGAGATCACTAGTAAAAGAGACATATCTGATTAAAAGTATTTTGGATCCAACACAATGATTCAGATGGCATTTTAATAGTAATTCATGGAAAGACAAAGATTTTTAGACTAACTGAAAGACAATATTTTCTGACTTTAGAAAAAAAAAAAAAAATTAAGTCCGAGGAAGACAGGTGAAGGCACAGAAAATGAAGATAAATGTTCCACACAGTGGTGTAGTAGTGGAAAAAATGGAAAGAAATTTATTTTGTGTTTGTCTATCCTACCAGTGCAGATTTTTCCTGGTACAAGGACAATTCCTCCTGATAAGCATGTTTACAGGTGCATGAACCTACAGTTGAGCAAAACCTCCTTGAACAGTGTTAACTATTTAGATGCCATGTAGAAAAAGAACTGTAGTGATGAATGCTTTGTGGAATGTTGTATCACCTGGCTTTAGATCTTCTACCAGCAGCTTATGATTCTGATGAGATAGTCGTGTGGAAATTCCCACTTGAAGGCTTCTTGTTGTCAGAACATCGAATCTACAGAACGGGTCAGAGTCACAGAGCAAGACCATCACTTTCAGCAGGGGATCAGCAGGGTCTTCGTAAGGAATGAACACGGGCAGAAAGGAAGCATTGTGCTTTTCCCCATAAAAGAAATTGTTCAGTAAGAACTCTGTGTCATAAGTAAAGAGAGAAGTTCCATTTTCAACAGCCCCTTGGGAGATGGAGAAAGAGAGAGAGATTCATATGTAACATTGCCTACAGACCTATACCACCTTCTGCTACTAATCCAAGTGCTTGTTTACATAAATGTAGCTAGAGCTCGAAGAGATCTACAAAGCCCTACAGCTTCCTTTCAGTTCAAGATTATTTTCCTTTTCATTTCCAGCATCTTAACTTAGCACTAAAGTTAGTGTTTGGTTAACCCGTGTTTGATCAATTACTTAAAATTAGATCCAAATAATTGTGTAGCTATGATTTCACATAAAGATGGTTTTAGATGCCTGCTGGCAAAATAGTGATAAAGAAGTACCTCAGGCAGAGCTAGCTAAACCGAACATCACTAGCAACACAAATCCTGATCCTGTGCTTCTCTAAATTTATCATGTCTGCTGTGGCCCTGCTTTTTGTTTTCACGCCACTAAATCAGAAACTTCCTGAAGTAGGAGCAGTGAGACTTTTCAGTACGATCTGAAACCTTGAGTATGGCTACACTGTGCTTAATGCAGAGATGAGACGGTAGCCAGAGGATATTGTGCATCATGTTTCTGGCCCATCTGCTAACCCGCTGTTAGGAGTGCTGACCAGTCTAATGATGCAAGCTAGATATAGCAGCCTCATCACTTTCATTAAATGAAAGCAGCCATTCTTTTACACACACCCCTCCCACACCCTCTTTTTTAGAGGCACCGTCCTGGTTCCGGCCAGGATAGAGTTAAATTTCCTTGGGCTGAGTGAGAGCACAGCCGGAAGGCCGGGCCGTGAGGTCATGCTCGGTGGGTAAAGGAGACACGTGCTCTCTTATTTCCCTTTTCCGGTCAGCGCGGCGGGGTTTTTGGTTCCGTCGGGATCGCTACGGGGGCGGGCTGTCTACCTACCGGTGGCCGGTTGGTGAGTAGCTGCGTTGTATCTTACCCGTTTGGACTTCCTATTATAACTGTTGTTTTGTTACTAATTGTTTTTTGTTCAACCTACGAATTTGGGGGTTTATTTGTGCCTCCCCGATTTCACCGGGAAGGGAGAGGGGGAGTAAACGACCGGCCACGTGGTGATTGGCTACCGGCTGAGTTCAAACCACGACAGGGATAATTATTACATTGTGATTTGATAAATGTTTTTTTAAATTGTCAGCATGGTTCTTGATGGAAACGTTGCTCATATTCTGGAAGAAGACAGCTGACCCTGCCTATTGCTAAACTTCTGTAATGCTTTAGTCTGGTGATGCTGCGTTCAGCTGACCATAGTAGAATGTAGAAATATGAACTCTGACTCTTGATGGAACAAAGTGCAGGACATTCCATCATGATTCTGTCTTCAATCATTTGGCTAGGTACATTACCCACTTGGGTAGAGGAGGGCATACTTCTCTTACTCCCTTCTCTTCCCCCAGCATAGATTGCTTGGTACAGACTTCATCTGCTAGTTTGTAAATTGGAAGCTGTTTTGAATTTGGAAAGAAAATGTAATAATAGACCAGAGAAATTACTTACAGTTAGCTCCAAACTCAAACAATTGCTGGGGACTTGCATGAATTGACAGGGAGGTTTTATTCTTGAAGGTATACTCATCCTCTGTGTAGCCATTCATTACCCCAAAGAGACCCTGTGTGTGATTCATAAACTTATCGGGGAGCAGAACTGTCAGGGTCAGCAATCCTCCACTTCCCCTTATTTCCACTCCAGACCCAGAAGAGAACATAACTGTGATGTTCTCATCAGCTGTAGAATGGAGAAAGAGACCTATAACAATGAGAGGAAGAGGACAAAACAGCTAATCATCCATAGTGAACAGATTGTTGTGTCATCAGTTTTAACCATTTTTCATAAAACTTTTACTTCCTTCTACTCTGGGCTACATTTTAAGAAGCATTTAAAGGGAGGCCACACCTTCATACCTACAACTGCAGTAAGATGGCTACTACAGAGTAGTCGTAAAAAAAGGCCCACAGTTGATACAAGCTGCACTGCCTTCTGGCAGTGTCCCAGAGCAGAAGCCTTAAGATAGGAGGTGATTACATCAGAGAGTGGCTGTGGGCTGGAACCCCTGCTCTCAGTGGTCACTGGTTTCCTCTGCTTCTTGATTGTCTTGTCAAGACCTGCCTAATATGGCTTCTTCTCCAAGCCCCATCACTGCCCCTTCCATTTTTTTTTCCTTCCTGCATCTCTCTGATTCTGCAGCCCCTTGTTGATGTAGTCTTCTCTCTGCTCTTCATTATATTTCCCAGCCATTTGAGGAATAATAATTGCTAGCCACAGAAAACTTCCTCTGATGAATAGGAGGCTTACTGTTAAAATTCTAGTAATGTTTATAATAGTTGTTAAATTATTATAAAGACTAATGAAATGATCACACCCCTGGAGGAAAAAAAGTCAACTTTTCATAGTATCTCCAGCAGAAGAATAGAGGAATAACATCTGACCGATCAAGATGGCTCCTGATAGGTGAATGTGAATTTCAGTTATGTTTTAGTACATATTTTGGTTATATTTCACTATATTCCATTTTGCTTGGTAGATTTCATTGCATTAGGTGCAGTAAGCTCAAAACAGAATGTGGAGTGAGACATTTTTAATTCCATTCACCCTCCATGGGATGAGAAGGAAAACCATTGCTCTACAAGCCACTGAAAGAGAACATAGAAGATGTGGACATTGAAGCCCCCTGTTAAAACACTTCACTGTCATTGCCAGGATTGCATGCCATCCCTTCATAATCCTCTCATATCCCAGAAAGTTAAGGCAAGCACGAGGTGTTGGTAAAGGTTGTCATTTCCGCTATTTGAACATTCTGGGAGAGGAGAACATGCCACAGTCCAGCCTACTGGCAAATCATATGACTCTGCCTCTTCCTGAACACAGCATAGGTGCTTCCAGTTACAGCTGGGCTAACTGCCAGTAATGCTGATGAGAAGCAGAAGGTTGTGGGTTCTGTTGTGCTCACCTGAACCATGACTCCTCTCCGTGGGAACACAGCCACTGTGTGCTTCTCTGTAGCACCCTTGATCCATGGCTATTTGGAAGGAGATGTGTAGCCCATCATTCTGGTGGCTATATTCCTGCCCATATTGTAGCTGCCAGCAGCCTCAAAGGCCAGAGGAATCCATGTACTGGGCTAGTATAAACACAGGGCCAGGTAGGCAAACTGGATGGAAAGGGCATTCTCCCATGTGCTCTCGATTTTGTTTTTTTCACCAAGGCCCATGCCAACTGTGCACTACCACTGGTTCTGCCTCAATCTGGCAGCAACTGAACTGCAAAAAGTCATGTGATAATAAAATAAATGCTAATGAGCTGGGACACTGCCTGTCCTTTGTTTCACTCTTGATACAAATTTTGGAGTGACCTGCAGCCTGTTTTGCAAAAGGACACTGAAAAGAGTCAAAACACATGCACCTAGAGAAATTTTTAATGGTACATGGGCTTCATCAGAATACAATAGCTTACAAGGCTGATATTTGTAACTAACCTTTCAGGTCCATCCAACTTTGCTCAGAGAAGCTGATGACCTTCTGGTTCAACAGGACCTCCAGATTCAAATTCTCCGAGTAGCGTATTTCGATCACATCCGAGTTGTTCTCCTGCATGGCCACTGCAGACAAGCCTGTCACCTGAGCCTCAGTTCCTTCCAAATAAAAAAACAACCCCCCAAAATACCCAACATGATATAAAGTAAATATGGAAGGTTATAATTATAAAGACAAAAAAACCCCCAGATATTTCCTAAATATAATTAAATATGATTATTTATATTTGAGGGAATTGCTAAGCATATAAGTCACATAAAACCCACAGTATAAGTTTCCCTCCAGTATATTATGTTGAAAGCAGAATGTTTAATGCTGAGAAAAGTCTGGAAATTCTAAATTCTTCATCCCAATGGCAGTGACTGAGCTGTGTAAGAAAACCAGTTGATCTCTTTCTTGCACGTTCAGTCCTGTGAGTAAGCCTTGGGAAAATCGAAGATAATTTCAGGGAAGACATGACAGAAAAAATGGAGTGAACAGAAATTTAAGAAACTGACCTTCAGAATGAACTGCTCAGTGACTCATGCTACTTCTACCACAAACACAGTAAAATCTATCAAGGGCAAAATATTTCCTTGATAATCTCCATCCTATCCAATGTGGTATTGAGTATATGCATTCCTGTCTACATGTGTGCTAAACACACAATTTTTAGTCCATCCTTATAATTCTACCAGAAGTACCAAATCCTTGAAGTGCATCCCTGAGGCCAGCTGGGATATTCTTTCCTGAGGCAAGCCTGCTATTTATAAAATAGCACTAGATACAGGAAAAGCATAAACAAAAGTATCTGACGTAAGGCTTTTCAGGTTGTCTCTCATGACACAATCCCATTCTGCTGCTTCATGCTCTATTTTTCCCTCATTTTAAAATGCAGGTATGTGACAATCTCATTCTTACAGGCTGGTTTGCAATCTGCCCATTCAAATGATGAAGGCCACAGGTACCTCCAAAAGCTGCTTCTGCCCTGGGTTTCATTTTACAAACAAGCCAAAAGACAAGGGCAATCAGACCCTTTGAATAAAAAAATGACCCCCTTAATCAACTTCTCATCAGACATTCTGTACTTTTCTGCTAGACTGAGGTGCTCAGAAAGATTTTTTTTTCCCATCCAAAGTATGTTTTCTCAGCTCCTTTGGGGGACGTTATTGCTCTGTTAACATATGCATGCATATATACACCTAACGCGGAAAGAAAATAAAGCAGGACATACACTTACCTGCTTTCTATTATTTTTCAGCTACAATACTATGAAAATGCATCAGCTGGGAGCTATGCCTGTTGACTGATTCCTAGAACTGACCTTATGTTTCCTTACAGAGGGAAATGGGCATGGAGAGAATTGAGAATTGTTTTCCTGAGCTCTTAAACACAACAGAAAACCTACACTTCCATGCAATAAAATTAGTAAATAATCTTTGATTAGGAAGTTATTTTTTTCCTGAACATTTTGGCTGTCTTCTGATTAGCTTCAAAACATTGACCTTTCATAAATGGCCAAAAAAGGAGAAGACTAGAGAAGATAGGAGGAATGCTGTAAAGTGCAAATCAAGCAACATCAGAAGTTATTATTTGTCATCGCTGCTTCCTCTCTTACCAACTTACCATTGGGAAAGTGTGCCTGCTCTGTCCTCCCTTGCACTCTTAGGGATGTGAGATCAGACTCTAGCAACGTGTATTCTCCCTGGCCTTTGAAGGTGAAGTTCAGACCATCAAATGTGAAGAAGTGAGGATCCCCAAAAGCAGATGCTGTTTTTAAAAGCAAAAAGAGAAATCAGAACAAGCAAAACCCACAACCCATTAATCCTCCTCTTAGGTTCACGAGAAAAAGAAAATAATCTCATTGTGGTGATCCAGAGAATGGCATTTAAACCCAGGAAAAAATGCAAGGCTGATCCATGGTAAATGTGACGTGAGGAACAGCTATGACAACCTGGAACAGCACTGTGGTAACAGTGAGAAATGTCATTCCAGTTACCCCCTCTCATCTTCATCGGCCAACATTTAGGGGCTGCGTTTTAACAGGCTGTTAAGGGCAGCAATGCTTACCTGGTAGACCCCCTACCAGAATCCTCTGTCAGTCAGGCTAGAAGCCTGATTTGTATGCAGTGTATGAGGAGATTTGGACATAAACACAGGACTGTTCCTGAAGCAGCTCACCAGGGTGCTTCCAAATGTAGCTGGAAGTGACAGTCAGTGAAAGGGAATGGGGCTTTGAAGTCTCATCTGGCCTGAACAGAGAGAGATGGCAGTGATCCTCAGCCCCAAAAGCCTCTCTGGAGTTTAGCAGATATCCTTGGTTTTGCCTTTTGGATCAGTAAGAGGTCAGAAGGCCCCTCTCCCCTCCAGCAAAAAAAAAAAAATTGAAGTTGTGTCATCTTATCTGAGGTATGACTCTCGACGACTAAGGACATCTGTGTGACAGGTAGGTCCCTTTACTGTTTAAGTATTTTGGGATCATTGCCTCTCTCAATCTTTCCCTAGAGAAAGAGTCCCCTCCATAAATCAGGTTCATTAGATCAAGGCAAAGGAGGCCATTGTTTTTTTCTCCTCAGCAGTTTGTGCATTCACTTGGGATTTTCGGATCAAAGTGCACATAGCAAACAAACACAACAGAAAATCACAGTAAAGAAGGCCTGCCCCTGGGTGATAGGTTCAAGTAATTTCTCCACATCTGGCAGATGAGACATTTAACCCCAACATCTCATGTTCCAGGAGAGTTCTGTAAGTACCAAGGTAGCTAACTTTTTTTGTTTGAGCTGATTTTGTACCACATCCATCTTTGGCATGCTTGGAGAAGCTTTTAGCGATAAGTTTTTTGCAGAGGGTTCTGTGGTGTTTGAGGGTTAGTTTTCTCAGGTGCTGGTTAATGAACACTCTCCTGACTGTGTGGCTGGCATATACTTTCTAGGAGAAAGATGAGCATCTACAGTGCTTAGTGAGAGCTGCATGATGGATTTTTGTCATGTTTGAGAGATGGATGTAATGGCATAAGTACATTTAGGAATCTTTTTGCAAGACCATGTGCTTCACATCCCTCATCAACATGTCTTTGCTTAAGAGAGACATGTTGTAGCCTTTCTCTATCATGGTGGAACTGTCAGGGCCCTGAGCACACTCATAGGCCTTAATTCCACTGACGAGTCTCACTGGGCCCTCTAATCTATATCCTCTGTCCATGGGTTGCATCTAAGCTCAGGCCCGGGCCTGAACTATGTCATGGGTGTTCTTGTCTCCATCTCCAACACAGCCATGCCTGTGCCTGGCCATAAACCCCGCTGATCTGCACACAGACCTGCGACTGACTTTCTGGCTTGTCCTTGGACATGCCTTCTCACTATGTACTTGCCGAACAATGGCTGGACTGTGCCCCACCCTGGTTAGCATCACTGGACCAGATCTTTGACCCTGTCTGTCAGACTGACTTCTCAGCTTTCCTTCAGACTTGCCTTGTCACCACAAACTCATCTGGAGATCTGGACTCTTGGCTGACTGCTGCTGCCATCACTGTGTCCACCCTGCTCACTTCACTCAGGACTGGACCATGTGCTGGCAAGGACCTCTGCAGTTTTCTCCTTTTTTCCCCTGAAGAAAAGTGCTGCCTCTTTGCACTTTCCTTCTTTACAGGAGGCCACAATCTTGCCAGCCACCTCAGCACCCCAGCAGCATAGAAGGAGGCAAGACATGTGGCAGCAATAGAAATATGGCAGGACTTGAGGACTACTTAAAAGCAAGGGGCAGGAACAACAGACATATTTGTAAATGGTAAAACTTCCATATTTGATATGAGTAGCATTTTTCAGCACAACAGCTTTGCTAGCTACTGCCAAGCTGTCATTAACCATCCCTAACCATTTTCTTTCTGAGAAAGTGCCCACTGATGATAGGAAGTCATGAACATTGACTACTAAACTTCAGCTATTTAGGTTCCAGGGGTTAATGAGATACTCAACAGCAGAAAATCTTGCAGGACAATTAAAAAACACATACAGATTTTGCCACTGATAGATCAAGAGAAACCTCCACGGTACTTTTCCATAGGACATTGTGCCCTCACCATCGTCAAGTGACATACGCACATATACAAATATTCTAAAAGCCAACACTGTATCAAAAAACTACACCGCATAATGGAATTCTGAAGCCCTTACCAGCTCGAGGCGGGCGATACATCCTGCAGTCACTGGAGGGCCGCCTTTTCATATAGAAGTGACAGTTATCAGACCACAGGCAGCAGTAATAGAAGCTAATGACGTCATAAAGCCAATGGGAAAAGCCAGGTATCCGGGGAGGCTTCATGAAAGGTGGTGAACCCCAGTCATGGCCTCGATCAGGTGTGCTGCCTCCTGTTGAGTCATGCGTGAGGATTTGGGTCCCTGTGGAATCATAGCAACACTGCTGTCCTGCTGCATACTGGGGACTGATTGAGAAAAGCAGTGAGGAGAAAGTCATCGTTCAGCAATGTGAAATCTATTCATATTTAGAGATTACCTATTGCCTTTTTATGGATATTGCTAAATGTTTTGTTTGCCAAGCTTTATATGATGTCCAGAGATGATACCTCCCAGTTAGACTTCGCCCCCCACCCCTGCTCTGTTCTTGTAAATTAGACCAGATTAGGGGGAGGGAGGGAGGGGTTTTTGACCAAGGCAGTAAGGAGGTTCTGTAGGCCTTATACCTAAATGAACTCTTTAAAATTGTTCTGATAGAAAGAGTGCAAATAGTAACTTGTTGAACTTAAGTAGACCAATACAGGAAAGGCTTAATTAGGCTTAATCCAATCTCTTTTAGACATTAGTGCTTGTTTAGGTATTCTAAGGTTTAGCACGGTGTCCTGGTTTGAGTGAGTGGCAAGGGTTTTTGGTAGCAGGGGAGGGGGCTACAGTGGTGGCCCCCTGTGAGAAGCTTCTCAAAGTTCCCCTGGCTCCAAGTCGGACCCGCCTCTGCATCAAGGCCAGGCCAATTAGCCGCGCCTCTGCAATAATGTATTTAAGAAGGGGAACCTGGGAGGAGTTGGGGGAGTGGTGAGGAGGAGTTGTGAGGAGAACATCTGTGTGAACACTGAGGTCAGTGGAAGAAAGGAGGAGAAGGGGGGGAGATGCTGAAGCAGAGACTCCCCTGTATCCTGTGGTGAGATGGCAGGGCCACCCCCCTGCCACCCATGGAGGTCACCAGTGGAGCAGAGGCCAATTTGAGGCCTGTGGGCAGCCCCATGCTGGGACAGGTGACTGTGCCCAAAGAAGGCTGGGACCCTGTGGGAAGAAGGCCCCACTGTGGTAGTTTGGCACTGGGAGGGCTGCAACACGTGGCAGTGACCCACACGCCTGTGGGAGTGGCTCATGTCAGAGGGAGTTTGGGGAGGACTGTCTCCTATGAGAGAGGAACCGCACTGGGACAGGGGAGGAATGCCAGAAATTCCACTCCCCCAAGGTGGAAGAAGCGGCAGGACTGACTGCACCCCCATTCTCTGATCCCTGCACCACTGAGGGGGGAGCAGGTAGAGGTATTGGGAGCAAAGCTGAGCCTGGGAAAAAGGGAGGGGTGGGGGAAGGTGTTTTCGAGATGCGGTAATGCTTCTCTTGGTCCTACTCTGTTACATGTTGTTGTTCTTAGTGTCTATATTAAATGTATGTGCTTTTTTCTTCCCCTAACAAGTCTGTCCTTTGCCTTAAAGGATGAGATCATCCTTCCTTGTCCTTATCTAAAGTTCCTGGGTCTTTTGCTTCCCTCCTCCTCAGCCCTGGGGGGGAAGGGGGAGTGAGCAGCTGCGTGGTGCTCAGTTGCCCTCTGAGGTCAAACCACAACACACAGTGCAATTAAGTGTTTATTAAATCTGAGGCCTTAACTTCATCTCAGCCCTGAGGTCCAATACATGAATAAGACGGAAACAATAGTTGCTATGAACCTGAGAGTTGAGAGTCCAGAGACCTTTGTGACTTCTGTGACACTGCTATCTCTGAGGTGGAACAAGTGATTAAAAAAATGCGGTTTTAAAAAATTTACTTTACCTGGCTTGAACAGCTCTTACACAATGCACAGCGCCAGGGTGGTAAGTACACACACTCCCCTTTTCAATGTCACAGCCATAGTCTGTCTGAAAAAGATCAATGCTCACATTTAATGGGGTTCTTTCCCCATTGTCCTTTCTATTTTTGTCCTCATCCTTTGACATATTTGTAGAATCTAAATGAACTGGTTGCGGCTGTATGTTGAGTAGGATGCAATGATAGGAAAAACACTGAAGCGAGCGGAGCAACATGTTAGTCTAACCTGAGCATTTTGCAGTTTATTACAACAGACCTTGGAAGAACAGATGCAGCTAGACAGGGGATTCAACTAAGTGCATAACAGACACAGATCACGCCGGACTAAATTTAACTGTTGTCCTGTGTTCTTAGAGGGAGACAGTGCAGTAGATCTAATTTTTTTTCTTCACATGCTTTTAACTTTAGTTATCATTTTAGTATCATTTCAAATACACATCGTGTTTGGAGTTTCATAACCAGGAAAGGATAGTAACAAAAATTACCCAACTTTTTTTTCTTGATATGCATAAACACACTGCACCATTTGGTATCATAAATAGGAGAGGAAGTTACCCTTTCTGGTCCTCAGATCAGCGCTGTAGGTGAAAGTGTACACTAAATGGCAATTGATTTCCTAGCTTTTGTCAGTTCCTTGTTAACAGTGAAGTTGAGAAGGAGGAAGGAAGCGGGAGACAGGAAATAATGGATTACAGCTGTGGACTTGAGCTCTGAAGTACAAGGCGGAAAGGTTTGCAACAAATTATGATATGCTAGGCAGAAATGTGGCCTGCTTCTTTCAGCATGGGATATTGCCTACAAACACAGACTGCCATCTTGGAAGATCTCGAAGAAGTCATCCCTGCTCCCAGCTCTTCAGAGCTCACTGTCCTCCCTGAGTGTTTTCTGTCTGCCCCTGGAACTACTGTCTTAACTCCCTGTTTGCAGGTGTTTTCCATCTGCTGTTCTACAGGCACTTTTTTTATTCATACTACCTGGGTAAGCTGTATCTGCCTCTGCCATTTGACATGCTATTTGTGCAAGTTTAAATACAATCTCATTTCCTTGTAATGAGTTTTAGAGATGGAACAGGGGTGTGTCAGGAGTATGACATTCCCTAAGCTTCTACTGGGAACCCTAATAAGCCAGAGGGGTTGATTAATAACTTACATGGAATCTGCCAGTGTCAGCTCTTGCCTGTGCCAGGGTGCAAGGGCAATCTGTAATTTCTTCTATAAAGTTTGGAAGCTTCTCCTCCTTTCTGTCCCATTCTATACATTTTGCAGTTGCCCATGCATTTGGGTCATTTCTGAAGTCTTTCCCAAGGTGCCAAGCCAATGCATGTTCTCGGCTCCAGACTGATGGAATGTTTCTGGGGGGGGGGGGGGGGGGGGGGGGAAAGCCAAAAAATAGATCTGATAGCTGAACAAGTACTGTTTTGACAGTAACACTGTCTTAATCACTAACAATAATTATGAAGAATCTTTCAACTTGCGAGTTGTTATTTCATTGCAAATTGAAAATTTCTTTTTCCTGCAAAAAGTTACAGCAAATCAAAATTTTCTAATTCAGAAGGTGACATGACAGCATGCAGCAAGTATGCAATAATCAGAATACGTTTTAGCATTTGTGATTCTGGCTTATGTGGACCTTCTTAGAGACAGGTTTTCTTCTCATGCCTTTTCACATCATAGTTCCATTTAGGCCAGAATGAAGAAAATCTGGATTCTCTAACAAAACCCAACCCCATGCCCCAGTAGTATCAGGCCCAATGGCAATATATGGGGAGAAACCATTCAGAATCCTTGAAATGTTCCAAGGCTACTGTGCTCTCCACCCATGAAGAAATATCAAACATGAAGCGTAATAAAAAAAACCCTCTAGAAAGATAAAAGGTTACCCTACTGTGGGCAGCGACTGCTAAATGCTAAAAAAGGTTCTGATGTATTAGTAATATGTTCTAACACTGAAGAGGTGGCATTATATATTCATAGGGGCTACACCATCTATATCAAAAACTGCAGATGTGGAAAAATTATGAAGGAATATCTGTACAAGCTTAGAATACACATGGAGCACTTAACAGAGGTAAATCACCAAAAATCATGGGGAATATACAATGAAATAAAAGGAAGTGGGCATAATATTTGTAGGAATGGAAAGGCCTACATACAAAATCGGAAACAAATTAAATGCAGAGGAAGGCCTGTGGCTGCAGTGACAAAAGTTTGACAATCAGGGCCTCCTCCACAGTTGTGACAAAAGAAATCAGCAGATCCTAGTTTGCTGACAGTACTGGGTTTGGCTGGGGTGGAGTAATTTTCTTCATAGCAGCCCATAAAGTGCCATGTTTTAGATTTGTGATCAAGACAGCGCTGATAACACCCCAATGTTTTAGCTGTTGCCAAACAGCTGGTTGCACAGTGTCAAGGCCTTCAGTGTTTGTCATGCTGGCCCCCAGGGAGTAGATAGGGGTTGGCAAGAGGCTCAGAGGGAACACAGCCGTGACAGCTGACCCAGACTGACCAAAGGTATATTCCATGCCATAGACCATCATGCTCAGCAATAAAACTGCAGGGGAGATTTTCCAAAGTAGCCCTTACTGGATGACAGACTGGACATTTGTCTGCTTGTGGCAGGTGGTGAACGATTGCCTTTGCATTACTTCCTTTGTGCCTGTGCCCCTCTTTACTTAGTCAATTGTCTTTATCTCGACCCACGAGTTTTTCTCACTTCTGCCCTTCCAGTTCTCTCCCCATTTTTTCATGTGAAATGGAGCCCAAGTCCCAGTTTTAAACATCAAAGGAGACAGCAGCTTTAATACAGGAAGCAATAATAAGGTACTTATGATAAAAGAATGTTATGATGTACTTGCCTCTGCCCATCAGAATAGTTGCTGGACGTAATTCTCAAAATTCCAAAGTCCCATGTACTGTAATTTCCTTTAGCAGGTACGGGAATGAAAGAGAATTTCCCAGTATTGGGGATTTCTCTTGCCAAAGTATAAAGATATTTCCATTCAGCAAACCAGTTTTCTGAGTAACTGTCACCTGTCACATACAGGAAGAAAATAGGTTTGGACACTGGAAAAGAACAATTACCACAAGATTGAAATTAGATGTCTCCACCCATATGTAAATGAAGAGGAAAAGCTGCCGTGATTGTCATAAGGTATACTTGCAGATCTCTTCTTGAGGCATCAGTGAAAGTGACTGCATGCTGCGCAGAGCTCTGCACATAAGTTACACGTGTGAAGACTGCTTGTGCGCAGGTAGGAAAAGTGTCACTTTACCTGTTTCCTGGTATCCCCAGACTTCTATGTTGATATGGGTTGCTGCAAGTGCCTGGTGTGTCCAGGTAAGAGTTAAGTTTCCATCAGTGTTGGGGGTCCCATAGTATTGCCATTTTGTCTCATTTACCAATGTGCATTTTTCTCTATCCGAAACTCTGCTGTGATGTACTGCATTACAGAACAGAAAAAAAGGATTATTGACATTTCTGCTTTGCATAGCTCTGAAAAGGTGCTGCTATATTATTTAAGATTTAGCAGTATTTCCCTTGTGTATGTTTTCGAACAGGATGCATGATATAAAAAGAGTAAGTTGAAGCTGAGAGAATGCAACCCTTACTAATGTCTGTAGTCCTTAGATGACAACACCACGATGCAGTTATTTTCCAATAGAAGTAGCGACAAAAAGGGTACTGTTTTGGTCAACTTCATTTTTAAGCAGGACTTTGTATGAGTTAATGCTGCTGCTGCTGTGTAGCAGCAGAACTCAATTGCTGTGAAAGTTCATCTCTCAAAATATGAATTAACACGAGGGCAACAAGAATGACTTTTCTGAGGTCAAACAGCCTGCTGATGAAGAAGAGAAGTGGTCAAAAGGGGAAGGTTTATATAATCTTGCATCCATGGAGCAAGAATATAGAAAGAAGTACACTGTAGATTTAAGTAAGTAACCTGATAACCAAGTTCCAGAGTACGGAAACGTCAGCCCATCATCTGTAGAAACTTCAAAAGGGATGAAACCAGTCTCATACAGCAGTGGGGAGATGCAGTGGGCTTTTCCATCCTTAGCAACATAGCCACTGGTTTTGATTGTCTGCTTGAACCTGTTGATGTTGAAAACACTTTTCAGTGTCACCATTGAGAGAAAGAAAATTCTGAATGTCTCAGTTGTGTTTCATTAAGCAACCTTGTGTCATGTGTAGATCATTCCAAGTCCCGTGGCTGTTTTGCTTGTAGCAGTGAATATAAACTGAAAAAAATCATGTGTACTTTGTGCTTATTACACCAGTGTGGGTTCTGCTGTGCACTGCACAAATACACAGCAATCTGCAAGCCTTAGATTTACTATTAAATTACTGGGGGAGAGGGGCATGATAAATTGGCAACAAATAACAAAAGGACAGTAGGAAGACAAAGGTGATGTTACATGATTAATAGGATTACAGGGTGGCTAATATTGACCATGATGTGCAGGCATTGCAAATTTTTGGCTTTGTGGGGTTTTTTTGCTGGTAAGTCCTGTGAAATCAACAAAAGTAATTTTCATGCTGTTCTAGAATTTCTGTTGCAAAGATTAACTCAGAACTCATTGCTTGTTATTTAACCACCTGTTTCCAGTTAGGGCTCTTGCCTAGTGGGCTAAAGTATAATCCCACCCATGACTCTTCAGGGTTGATGTATGGTGACTGCACAGCTATTCCAAGTACTGTAGGAAGTTGAGGCCTGCTAGGAAGTAGTACCTTTGCTTGTCTCCACTGAAGTTTGTATTGGCTCTGATAATGCAGCTGTGCAGGTAATTCAAAGTACACAGTTGTGTTCTATAGAATGAATGCCCGAGTTAAAGGTTTTCCCAGTGAAGAACTAAAAACTGTTTCAGGTGCTGCTATCCAGATGGGAAGGATTCCAAAATCTCACTCAGAATCTTCTGTGCAAAGAATGTTAAGACATCGGGGTCAGTAAAATTCAGTGTACCATATGTATTGCATGTGTGACACACGTACGTAAGTGTGATCCAGGCTGACTGCTTAGGGATCCACAGCTTTGTTTTACAGGAAAAAGATAAGGTGTCCTACCTACTTTTCTTTCTTGTTGCTTTCTCATTCAGATTAAGAAATGAATACTTCTTTTTCACAAAATGGAAATGCTAAAAAAATCTTGACAACAAAGAGCCCCCAAAAGAAGCACTTTTAGAAAATGGTTTTGAAATATTAAGGGAAGAACTAGCAGAGTAATGATTGTATGGCACAATAACTTGACCTAAATGAAATGATCCTTGTGGGTGAGGTTTAGCAGAACCTTCGTGTGTTTCAGGATTCTGACAACTTTACAAAGTAAATTTTCACTCCTGTATAGACTAGTCTTGTTTTGTGGTAATTACCTATTGTCAGAAAGTGAGATTAGAAAGGTTCACCTCCCTTTGGTAGAGGAATATAAAATCATGGCCCACCTGCACGTTATCACAGAAGAGGCATTAAAAGCTGTGTTTTCAATGACAAAGTCTTTGCCTCCCATCAGAGATCCTGAGTGTGGAGAAATTTGAAGACAAAATTCTTTATAGTCAGGACAGCAAATTCCCAAGGACTGGCATGTCACCTGGCAAGAACAGGTACCAAGCAGCTCCCCACATTGGTGTGAGCAAGAGTCTTGAGCTCCTTGTTAAAGGAAGAAAAAGACATAGTCAGGAATGTTATTGAACTCTTCTAGATGTTCTCTGAAACGGAAGTACATCATCTAAAGGACTACTGTAAATAATGAAGTAAGCTGGTTATGTTAGTTCAGGAATGTATTTAGGTGAAGGCTGTAATCACCTGCCTATTAAGGTTGCTCTATTTTGAATAGAAAAATACACTTATTTACCTCCCGGACAGCACATAATTTCATCAACTCCATGGGTATTTTTACATCTAATAGAAAGATAAATCTCCAGAGTAGCCCCTCGGTGAGTGTCACTAACTGTATTTATTTCTAAGAGTAGGTCTTAAGCAAACCAGAATGGAGTCCCGCCACTGCCAACCCTACATGGGAATCAATGAGAATGGAAGGCTAGCGCTTTTGGATGAATGGAACGCTAACATTAGTGACAAAGTGTGCTCCAACATGAGATTATGAAAAGCTACTGAAATTGGAATCATAGAATGAATCATAGAATGGTTTGGGTCAGAAGGGACCTTAAAGATCATCTAGTTCCAACCCACCTGCCACAGGCAGAGACACCTTCCACTAGATTATGTTTCTGAAAGCCTCATCCAACCTGGCCTTGAACCCTTCCAGGGAGGGGGCAGCCACAGCTTCTCTGGGCAACCTGTGCCAGGGCCTCACCACCCTCACAGGGAAGAATTTCTTCCTTAGATCTCATCTAAATCTCCCCTCTGTCAGTTTAAAACCATTACCCCTCGTTCTACCCCTACAACCCTGATAAAGAGTCCCTCTCCGCTTTCCTGTAGCCCCTTTCAGTCCTGGGAGGCTGCTCTAACTCTCAACTCTCTCAGCCTGTCCTCACAGGGGGGTGCTCCAGCCCCCCGAGCATCTTTGTGGCCTCCTCTGGCCCCGCTCGAGCAGGTCCGTGTCCTTCTGCTGTTGGTGCCCCCAGAGCTGGACCCAGCACTGCAGGGGGGTCTCCCGAGAGCGGAGCAGAGGGGGAGAATCCCTCCCTTGCCCTGCTGGCCACAGGTTCTTTCTTTTGTGCATTTTATTTGAGTGTAACCTTAACAAGGTAGCTGTTAAGATGACTAGGTACACAGACAGATGACTAGGTCCTTGGCTTAGGTCTGAGTGATGTCTAGCTGAACAGACAGTGAGTAATTACTGGACATGACACGAAAAACTGCTCAACACAAATAAAACAGTGAGAAGTTGATAGATTTTACAGTAACACTGTGAGGAACAGCTGGATTTCACAAACATTTGAGGGGGAGTTAAGTGAGATGGACAAGCTGCAGACAACTGGGAGTACTGAGGACCTTTGGGGGAGTGGGGTCTTGCAAGGGCGACACTGCTTGGGTAACTATATCAATAATACCATGCAATGGTGGGATGACCTAGGTAAGTATCAGAAATTCTAAATTTGCACATGGATGTAGCAAAAGCGGGACCAGTGATGAAAAAGTAATTAGGGGAGGAGTGCTTATTTGGGAGGACACAAGCAAAAAGAAAGGGAGGGGTCAAGGTGAATGGTGAAGAACAAGCATGGGAAAATGGAGAGAGGGAACACAAAAGGACCCAGTCACACATAAACAAGCTGCTAGTCAGTACGTTTTTCTGTCTGAGCCCTGCACCTGATCACCATAGACATTTTATTAAATCTTGTTGCTATTTTCCGTATCGCCTGGCTCTCGTGTGTGTGTGTGCATGTACGCATGTTGTAATTGTGAGTGAACTTCAGGATGAACTAGCCAGTCAGTAGGAGACCTGCACTTGGAAAGGCCTGAGGTCTGAGCTGTTGACCGTGTAAGGGACTTGGGGTCTGGGCTTAGCTAATAGACAAATTTAAAGCCTATACTAGCATGCAAGTTATCTATGAATGTGATGGGTTCGTGAATCGGAAGAGAAGGGGTGTGTTTGTGTTTTTGCTAGTCACCTTCCATTGTGATCAGCTGGAGAGGAGGAACTGAGTGGTGTGCACGTTTATGGGAGTGCTGTCTGTGTTTATTTGGATGCCAGTAAAAGCATTGCTCTGTGTTAGCCTGTGTGGCTGGCTGTGTTAATGTGGTGGGTGTAGTATATGTATCTGCCTCTTTGCAATACAGGCTCAGCCTCCATACTGGCTGGACCTACAAATGGGAACAGCAGCATCCACATCTGTGGGAACTGAGACAGGACGAATTTCCCGAATCTGACAGTACGGCAGATCTGACTCTAGTAGATTGAGATGGAGAAATGTACTGCATCCCAAAAGCTGCTGGATTCATATGCTCCTCAAAGGTCGTTAACAATGTATGAACAAGGCTAGGAGAGGAAGAAATAATTTACGGTCACCCCTCATGGGGCTGAAGAGCAATTGCTTGTAGTTCCAGGTATGTCAGCTTCTGCTGAAATGAGGAGAAAATGTTGCTGAGTTGTTTTGTGTATGGAGTAGGGGGATAGGGAGGGCAGTTTGGTTTTTTTGGTAGGATGGAGAGATCAGGAAAAGGAAAAGGTAGCAAAATCTCTCTCTGTTGGTTTTCCTCCTTTATCCTGGGATAATATGTGGGTGTGTGGCAGGAAAAAACAGGAATGGTAGTGAGTCAGAAATAAAAACCTTCTTTCTATACCAGAAAACCTGCCTGTGATGGAGGTAGAAATGCTTGTTCAATATAGGGAGCTAGGAAGTTGTTCTATGTCTTTAAAAATATTTACTGCATTCTCCAGATTGTCTGTTTAGTTACAGGAGAGATCCACTCTCCTACTGGAAATCACAAAGGAAGAGGTTGAAAATGACACTGCTGGCGAAAGCCAGCTTGTGTGCCTTTGCTTCAGCTTGTACAAAGGGTATCAGTAATTTCTTACTGATGTGTGTATTCTGAAGTTCAGAAGTCAAAACAGTTTGTAGTTAAAAGCAGCAAAATTTTTGAAAGTCACTCACCTGCATTCCAAAGAGCAGTGAGGGTGAAGAGAATGAAGAAAGAAATATCTATGCCAATGAATTCCATACTTTGTCCAGATGATTCAGGATGGCTGATTGTGATAGCCTTTGTGCCTGTTGGGAGAAGCCTTTTATAGAAACACGTGTCCAGAAATAAACAAGATTCTCACTGTTCAAAGGTTTGTTGTAAATTACTGAAGCAAAACAAATCAAAGGAGATGCTCCTTTTCAGAGGTCATCTCTGATTCAGGAGAAGATGGAGGGGGTGGGAAAGGTAGAACTCCCACACATTATTTCAGTAGTTACATTTTTCTGAAATGGAAGGAGATGTGTGTTGTTTTACAAGCATTTCTGCTCCAAAGTTCAGGACCACAGGGTCATTGGCACAAGGTGTATGTTTTAATTTTATTGGAGGAACTAAAACCAGTTATCAGTAAGAAGACCAATAAAGAATAGATGCTGACAGTACAGTTTTGTTCAGGAGATCATGAGACATTGCGAAAGCATGTTTATTGCACAGTATATGTGGGCATGAAGGTTGCAAACAAGAGAGAAAAGAGATTCTGAGGAAGGTATAATTGAAAATGGTAGCATGATGTTAGAGCAATGAAATAGACTACAGAAGCCTTCTGACAGAAGCACAAGGATATTCTGTCAAGGAAGCAGGACAGAGCTGATGCAGTAACAGCTACAGTGTAACTATCTGTTCCACTAGCAGAACAGAAACTTTATGATGGAGGGGTTTTAAGGGATACTGAAAGAATGCAAGGCATACTCCGCTGATCTGGTATGTAAAATATCAGTGCATAAGAACATCCTTAATTATAGTTGGGTAGACGAATCAGGGACAGAATAGAGTCCAGAATAATGACAGGTGAGTTTTGGGAAGCAAGGCTATTCAGACCTAGATAACAGTATCAGTAGTACCATGTAGGACTGCAATTGCCTATAATTTTGGTGTAGATGTGGTGAAACTGGGACCAGCGGTCAAAAAATAATTAGGGGCATATTGTTTATTTGAAAGGCATTCAGGTAAAGAAAAGGATGTGCAATGGCAGCAGTGGGCCAAACTTCAGAAAAAATGGGAGTATAAGATACAGGATCATAGAATAATTCAGGTCAGAAGGGACTTCAGGAGGTTTTTCTTGTCCAATCTCCTGCTCAAAGCAGGTTTAGCTATGAGGTCAGTTCAGGCATCTCAGGGCTTTATCCAGTCTGGCCTTGAAAACCTCCAGGGATGAAGACTGCATGACTTCTCTGGTTCCTCTGTTCCAATGAATGCTTAGCTCTCTTTACCATGAAAAAGTTTCTGCTTATATCAGACCCAAACCTTTCTTGCTCCACTCTGCACCCATTGCTTCTTGTCCTCCCACTGTGCACCACTATGCCTGATTCCATCTTCTCAATAATCACCATGCAGATACCAGAACGCTGCTATTGGCTGCCTCCTGCTCCCACCTGTCACCTTTTCTCCAGGCTGGGAAGGCCATTCCCCTTCCCTCAGCCTCTCCTCATACTGTGAACGTTCCAGCTCTCTCAGCATCTTGGTGGTGCTCTCTTGAACTTGGTCTAGTTGGTCAAGGTCTTGTATTTGCAGAGGCCCAGAACTGGGCGGAGTAGTCTAGATGTGGCCAGACGAGTCCTGCATGAAGATGATAATCGCTTCCCTCAACATCTGGCTGTGCTCCTCATAATACAGCTGAGGATGCTGTTGGCCCTCTTTGCGGCCAGGGCACAGTGATGGCTCATGTTTGGCCTGCTGTCTGCCAGGACCTTCAGGTCCTTTTCTGCAGAGCTGTTCCCCAGCCATGAGCGTTTTTTCCTTCCTAGGCTCATTTGTCCTTGCCGAATTTCTTAAGGTTCCTGCTGGCCAATTCCTGAAGCCTGTCTGGATTTAGTAAAAAAACAACAGAGGACACCTCTGTGATAGTAGGAATGCAGGGTGCCTACAGATGATAGTAAAGCTGATCAGCGAATCCTAAGTCCTCCGGGACAGCAGAGGAAGACCCCTGGGACAACCCACAGGCAACATATATGATTTGTTAGATTTAAGGTCAATAATTAACAGCTTTATAGTTGCATGAAATAGTTTGCATAATCATATAATTATGAAGTAATGTTATTTACCTAGCCATTTTTTTTCTGTTTTCCCAAATTCCTCATAATGTGTTCACAAATCAATAAATATTGTAATCAGTTTGGATCAGTTACTTCCAAAGTCTCCCATCTACAAGTGTGAGCATGAAGTAACAGTGCCCCAAGGCCTTTCATTTGATCTCTGTTGCCCCAAGGTGCATAAATTGCTTTTTGGTGCACCTAAGCCCTCCGTTTGCTCTCTGGTCCCCTCATGACGACTCTCCTTTTTTAGGCAGCCCAGGGCTCTCCAGTTAGCTTTCAACAAGCTGCTCTAGAGTGCTTGCATGCCCGTCTGCTGCCCCTGCAAGCCCCAATTCTCTCGTGAGGTCCGACGGCCGTGCCCGCCCCGCCCCACTCCCGCAGGCGCGGGCTGGAGGCTGCGGGTGGCCGCGTGTAGCCGGCCAGCACGGGTGCTCCGTTAGTACTAGCGGCCCCTCTTTCTCTAAGGGGCTGCAGCTGTACGGCAGGGTTGGGTAGAAGTCTCGGGTGCCACCTGCAGCTGCTGCGAGCTGAGGTCACACGGCCACAACGGAGCTTCTGCCAAGCCCTCTAGTGGGGCCGCAGGGCAGCGTGGAGGAGCTGGGTCTGTGCTTGGAGCTGCGTGCCCCGCCTAGAACAAGGGTCTGCGTGCCCGGGACCGTCCTGGGAAACTTGAGAGAGACAGTGGGGGTGCTGTGGGCGGGCCACGAGAAACGGAGCGAAGGGGCAGCTGAGGCGGCGGCGATCGCAGCGGACCCGGGATCGGGTTCCGGCCGTGCGGGGGGGCGGGGGGGGGGCGCGCAGCGTCACGGCTCCTGCGGCTGCGCGCGACGCCTTCCTGTCCCGAGGCATGCTGGGAGCCGCGCGTGGCCGGCCCAGGCTTCTGCTCGGCCGCGTCCGCGCTGCGTGCCGGGAGCGGGAGTGCTGCGGCCCGGGCTGCCGGCCGGCCGCCTCGGCCTGCGCGGCGCGGTGAGCGCGGTGGCCCTTCGGCCCCGGGCCGGGGGTTTGCGTGAGACCAGGGGCGGGTTTAGGGTTAGGACACAGCCGGAGCAGGGGTACTGCGGCTCTGGCGCTGCGCATGCGCGCTGCCGCTCGCCAGTCCCGGCGATGCGGTGCTGCGGGGCGGTGGCGCCGCGCTCGTCGCTGACTCCCGGTAAGGACACGCCGCCGCCGCCCCCCGTGCGCGCTGTCGACAGGTACTCAGGGCGCAAAGCGCGGAACGGCAGCGTCGGTGCCGCCCCTGGGCAAGAGCCGCCCGCCGGGCGCTGCTGCTGCTGCCGCCGCCTCAGGGGCGAAATGCGGAACCGCAGCCCGACGTTCGCGAGGGCATCGGAGAGGGGATCGAGCACCTTCGGTGGGGGCGGGGTGTCTGAGCCGGTGCGAGCCGAGGGAGCAGCAGAGAGAAGGTGAGCGGGACCGCGCGGTCGGTCGCCTAGCGGCTGCCGGGGGGGGGCCGCCTGGTGCGGCGGGACCGGCGGCAGAAGCCGCTCCGGGTCGGGGCCGGGCGGCGGCGGCGCTTCCCGGGGCGGGTGCTGTAGTCACGTGACCGGGGGCTTCCGGTCGGCCCTGTTGGCTCCCCGGGGCACGTCGGGAGCTGTAGTTTTTGCGCACTTGGCAGCGCGAGGGGCGGTTTTGTGGCGGGTTCGTGCGGTTTCCCGCGGGCTGCCCGCGGCTCCCCGAGGAGCGGTGTGCCCGTGCCCCGGCAGTGCGCGTGCGCGGTGGGAGGTGGCCGGTGGGGCTCCGGCCGGGGGCCATCTGCGGCAACAGTGGCCGGTGCTGCTGCTGCCTCTTTCCCTCTTCCAGCGCGGTGCGGCCGCGTAGTGCGCGAGCGAGCGAGGCTGCGTGAGTAGGGGGATCGCGTGGGGGGTGAGGGGGGGCTGTGATGCGCAGGGAACGGGGGTGACCGGGCACCGAGGGGAGACTCGGCCTGTGGGAAAAATGGAAACGTGGCCCTGGGAAAATGACCCTGGAGAGGGGCAGGGCTGCGCTGGGCTTGGAGGGGACGTGGCCGGGCACGGCTCCCCACGGGGGTCCTTCAGCCTGGGGGGTTTGGGGTGCGGCGCTAACGGTGCTGGAGAAAGAAAACCTGAAGCGGCACTAAGGAAGTGATGCCCTGCCTGTGCTGGTGCTGCCCCGCACAGAGGTGGGGCCGGGCCCTCTGCAATTCCGAAGCGCTTTCCAGACCTGCCCGTGGGGCTCTGGGGGTGCAGGGCTGTGGGCTGGCTGCATTCCCCCCCCACACCCCTCGGCATCGTCCGTGGGGACTGCGGAGGGGGTCAGAGAGCAGACGGGGTGAGCTGTGCTGTGGGCCAGAAATGGAGACAATGTTTTGTGTTCCTGGGGCTTGAGAACAGACGCGTGTGGCTGATTGAGGGGCTCAGAAACAGACGGAGTTGTGTGGCTTTGGGCTCAGAAACAGAGGTCAAGTCGTGCATTTTTGGGACTTGAGAAGAGGCTCAGCAGGCAGGTTTTTGGGCTCAGAAAAAGGCACTAAGGCGGCTGGTTTAGGGGCCAAAAGCAGAATGCAGTTTGGCTGGTTTTGCAGGCAGGTGAGAGGCGGAGGGGTGTGGGAGGGCCCTGGGGGCTGCAGGGGAAAGGAGGGTGTGGGGGTTGGGGTGGCATGGGACCCCGAAGCTTGGGAGGCCGGCATGCACCAGGCCAAACTCCACGTCTGCGGTGGTCTCTGGGGGGAAACGCGCTTTTCAGACCCTACGTGCCCTCTTCGAGTTCAGCAATTCTTTGTACACTGCTTAGAATAATTATGACCTGATTAATAATACAAAGTAATGAATGATTGGAGAATGTGCAAGGAGGATGTTTATTCCTAATACTCAAGCTCTGACAGTGATTGATTTACAGCCTTGTCAAAGCCCAGGCTGTTGCCGGTAGCTGGACCTGTGAGGAGAAAGAGCTGAAATCAAGCGGAGTTTCAGTGCAGAGCTGAAGCGTCACCGAGCCAGACCCGCAGCCAGCAGGAGCTGGAACGAGACGGGGTGTCCGCTGTCTGGAGCCAGCATTAGCCAGAGCCACGATTCTCTGCGGCTGTGGGGAGCAGGAGCTGTGCTCAGCCGGGGTGTCGACTGGCTGCAGCATCCCTTGGCTCGACGGCGGAGGCTCCTCAAAGAGGGCAGGATTTGAGGCGAGTTGGTGAGAGAGAGGAGCAGCAGGGTAGGAGCCATAGAGCGAGGGATAGCTTCTGAGTACAACGGATGCTTTATCTCTCTGGTTTTCTGGCTTCCACGGGAGATGCTGGCTGCAACACCTGCTCTTTGGGGGCAGCACGGCACTTCCCAGGAGGGTGCTGTTGCGGTAGAGGTCAGTGCTGGCTGGCGTGTCGGTGACTGGCGGCACTCTGTCTTGCAGGTGGTGGAGAGGAACCTGGTGAATGCAGGAGCATCCCAGTGAGATGATGTGCTCCTGATGAGGATGGATTCTGGAGCATGCTCTCTGAAAGGTAAGTCAAGGGGCAAAAGCCGTGGGTAGGGTAGGGCCAGCAGAGGCTCTACCATCAGGGCTGTGGAGAGGGCTATTTAGGCTTCCTTAAGTGTGGGGGAAGAGAGCAGGGTCTGTCCCACAGGATGTGAATGTTCTGGCCTGTGTCTGTGTCCTCATGTCATTTGTGGTGTCTGTGTTCTGTCTTGTATGCGGTGCCTTCCCCACGTCTCTGTGGTGCCCCGTGGGCTCTCTGCATGGCGCATGCACCTTGGTAGGTGTCCATAGGGTCTCGGATGCCTTGCTGCTTTGGAAAAGAGCCCGTTGAGCACTCCCCATCTCGTGAGTGGAGCTTACGGCGTCTTTTGCATCACAGATGTTTGTGGAGGGTTGCCTTTGCGGAGGAGATCTGGGCCAGAATGACAGCTCTGCTCTTCAAAGTTCTGTTTCCATAGAGGTCCCTCCCCTACAGCACTTCACACCCACGTCCTTATGGGCCTCGGCCTTAAAGCCCGGCTCCTCCCACGTCGGTATTGCACTGCAGCACTCGCTGTTGGATTTGGCCACGCCTTGCTTTGCAGGGCTTTGTGTTCTGCAGGTGACACAGGGCCGTCTGGATCCCCAGAGCCAATCCTGGAGCGAGGTTTGCCGGAGCGTACAAACGCAAGCGAAGGAGGAGTGGGAGCGGGGCCCGTTGCGAAACATCTTCCTTGGCTCCCGGTTAGGGAGGCTGACACCGTGGGGGCGTGTGGAGCAGTGACGCTGCCGAGGCGCACGGTGAGGCACTTTCAGGGGTGGGTTTAGAATGGGGGTGATCTGCCACTGTGGCAGGTGGGCAGTGGAACGGATGTTTGGAGTGAGGGGTGGATCAAGTGGATGTTGAATGAGCATCAGTTTCTGAATGTGTCTAACCTCGTGTGTGTGAATTTTTTTTCATTTCAGGTTGTATTTAATGTTGAGATAGTAAATGTTTTTTTAAAATTGTATTTAAAAAAAAGCCCAGCTGGGGGTTCGTATCTCTCTTACTCAGACAGAACCCTTCCTCAGGCTTTCTCTGTGCCCCAGAGCTTTCTTACAGTCTTCACTGTTGTCTTGGATGTCTCCATTCAGTCACTCATCCCCTGAGGACATCTGTACGTTGCTGGAACGCCTTGACTTTTTCACCGTGTCCCAGAGCCGCCTTCTGTCTCTCTTTCAGTCTCAGCACCCTGCTCGTGCTGTCATCACGCCTACTGAGGCCAACCTCGTGCCCCGCAGCCCTCTTCTGGCACCGTGGTGTGCTCTGCACCCTTCTTCCTCCCTGAGACCCTTTCCTGATGCTACCTTTCATCTGCAGAACGCTCGCGTTGTCCTCTGTGCTAGCTAGGATACCTACCTGGTCCCCTGAGGACATCTGTAGTTTCTTCAAATCCCCTCTGGACTTCTTCGTCATGTCCTTGAGCATTCTTTTGGCTGTCCTCCATTGCTACTGTCATGATGCCTCCTGAGGTCTTGGATGATCCCTGCAGCACACTTTTAGCCCTGTAAGTCTCCTCTGGACTTGTTTTGTCGCAATAGCACCTCTCCTAAGATCTCTGTTCCGAAAAAAGAGCGTTCTTTTTCTTCTTTATGCCACCTAGGATGCCTCCTGAGACCTTCTTTGTGTACCACAGCCCTGTCTTACCTCTGTATCGGACTTGAATTCTCTCTCATTCCCTCAGAAACCCATCCTCAGGTGTGTTTGTACCTCAGAGCACTCTTAATCATCCTCTCTGCCATCTAGGGTGTCTCCATTTGGTCCTGGCCTCCTGATGACATCTGTGCTGTTCAAATCCCCTCCAGACTTCCTCCTCATGTCCCTGAGCCTTCTTTGGTACCTTTGGCCCAATCAGGACCTCTCTAAGGGTGTCATGATGCCTATCGATGCCTTCAAGGTTGCCCCTAGCAGACTTTTAGCTTTGTAGCAGACCTCACAGCCATCTCATTCCCTCAGAGGACTTCCCGAGTGTTCCTGCTATCTGTGACCCAGCCCAGTCAGTCTGTCCTCTCTTCCCTCTAGCCGTGCCTCTGTTCGTTCCCTGGCCCTCTGATGACGTGTTTCCTTGGTTCAGATCCCCTCGGGATTTAATCGTCATGTCCCCAATCCTTTTTCTGTCTCTCTGGCTCCCTCGGGACAGTTCTCCTCCCAGTCACGATGCCTCCCAAGACCTTCCTTGTGGTCCGGTTCTGTCCTGTAGCACTTCAGGTGGGGCCATCTTTGAGCCACACACGAACTCATTTGTTCCTCTGTGCTAGCCAGGATTCCGTGTTTAGTTCCCAGCCACCCAAGACCATCTGTACTCTGCTCAGGTGATCACCCGAGTTCCTCCTGGTTGTCCCTCAGCCTTCGTTTATCCATCAGCCCCGCCCCCACGATCCCTCTCCTCACAGCCGCAGTGCCTGCTGAGACCTCCCTCGATCTCCTCAGCACCTTGAGACACTCGATCTCCTTTTCTCTCTCTCTCGTTCTGTCAGAGCCTCCCTCCTTTCTTTGCTGTGCAGCGCTCCTTTTTCTTTCTCTGCCATCGACGGTGTCTCCATTTGGTTGTTCTCTCAGTCATCTGTAGTTTGCCCAGATGCCCTCCTGAGACTCCAGGGCCCTCGCTGTGTCTGCAAGGCTTCTTTTCTTATCCTGCCCCCTCCTAACTCCTCTACTCTGTATAACAGTGTCTTCTGAGTCCTTTTGCGTACTCCACCGCACTCTTGTGGCACTTTAGCTCCCTTTGGATTTTGTTTTTTGGCGCTCTTCAGAGCACTCTTCTCTTACTCTCTGGCGTGTCAGCCTGCACACGTATGTGGGTTGGAACTGCCCTGCCTGGGGGCACAGCGATGTCGGTCAGGGGAAGAATAGCACTAAGAGTCTAGTTAATGTTGATTTGCCTGGACTGATTAGGTACAGCCCCCTCAGAGCAAGCAGCCCTCAGCAGCAGGCAAGGATGTCAAGGGGATGACCAGAGCTATCTGGGAGAGGCTGCGGGAGTGGTAGTTGAACAGATGGAATCTCAAAGGTGTTAAGGCTTGTGTGTGTAGGGCTTAATGCTGTTTTGTTTTTATGTTTTTTTTAATGGCAGGCTGTAATGAGAGCCTAGACGGTGTTCCTACATGGAGTCAAGAACTCTGGAATTGTTAAGCTGTCACTCAGCATCCTAAAAATTTTTTTCAGATCCAGAGGGACAATATATGCACCAAGGAGTGACAGAGGCAGCGAGCAGAGCACTGTAAGAAGGTGGGTCAGCGTGTGATGTTGGAGGAGTAGATGTGGCGAGGCGGTTGTCGGCTGGGTCAGGGTTTTCATGGAGAGAATCAAGTGGCAGCTCGATGAAGCATTTCTCTTTGGTTGTGCAGGCTGCCTTTGGAATCGGATGAGTGTTTGAGGTGAGCTGGGTAGTAGAGAGGAGGAGCACGGGGCTGGTGATTTCTCACAAGCACAGTGGTAGCTCTCTGTCTTTTGGTATCGTAGGTGCCACGGGCCACGCTGGCCGCAGCGTCCAACACTGGACTCTGCGCAGAGCAGCTGAGCGGAAAGCCCCGTGGCTGTTGAGGTGGAGGGTGTTGTGGCAGAGGTGTGTCAGCTGACGTGATGCTGACTGCTGGCACTGTTTTTTTTTTGCAGATGATGAAGAGGAACCTGGCAGCTGTAGGAATATCCTGGTTAGCTGATGTGGTTTTTGTTGAGGATGGATTCAGACCTCCGGCCCTCTGACAGCTGAGTTGAGAGATCAGGGACCCGCTGCCCTACAGTGTCTAATCTTGACTTCAGTTAGAAAGAGACTTTACAAAATGGAAACCTTTCTCAAGGAAGTTTCATTTTATGAACTTCCCATCAGAATGGATCTTCAGAGATGATGTATTTGGCAGTAGTACTCTTGGGCGGTGCAGCTGGCCCGACGTCCCTGCTAATTATGGAACACACCAAATCCCCCTCCCCTCATCAAGTTGTACGTGTGTATTTTGGAGATAGACAGTCTAATGGTATCAGCTCACAGCTGGGCGAGTTCAGGGAATGCAAAAGGAAAATCAAATACTTACGCATCTAATAAAAACGCTTCTATAAGCATATGCCCACCTTGACACTAAAGAGTGAAGGACTGAGCTTTATTCTTTATTCTTTGTTTTACCCTTTAAAGTTTTACACTTCACTTCTGATTTTATTGACCCAGCAAGCAGGATGTGCAGCAGCAGCAGCAGCGCAAGGGCCGCGGCGGATCCATCAGCCGTAGGTTGTGATGACGGTATGACCTCGTCCCGCAGCCTCGCAGGGTTCCCTCCCTGCAGCCCTGCTGTGAGGACGGGATGAGACATTCTGATACCAGCAAGAGCGTTTGCTTTTATGGGCAGAATGTGCTCGGGATCGTATCGATCGGCCTTGCTGGTGATTTCAGGAGTTGAAATCGCTCTGGCCTTGCCAGGGTGTGTTGTATGTGGAGCTGACCTCTTCCCAGAGCGTCCTCCCCGAGCTCCACTGCTATCCTGTCCCTTATTCTGATGGAACTTTCTTCTGTGTTATATTTTCAAGATGCCGGAATAGGATTTGGGCTTTTTGTTTTTCAGGTGTGTTGTTGTCAGTGTCTCCTGATGCTCGACGGGTCCCCTGGGCCAGGTTTGCCTGGCGGCCGTTAACCCCTTGACAGCAGGGACAGCCCTCTGTCACTGCCACGGTGCAAAAATGCCCCAAGCACCCTGATTCTGGGTCTGCAGTGGGAGGAAAAAACCCTTCAATTTGGGGCTACTGGGAAAGCCAAACCTACCTGGATTGGTGCAGCTGGAGAACAGAAAACCCATTTTCATGCACAAAACCAAAAATCACCAATTTTGATGTGGAAAAGTGCTGGAAAAAAACCGGAGTAGAGTATTTCGGAAAAGCACAAAACCCCCAGGTTTTGTATTACAGAAATAAAAAAAAAACAAACCCAGACCCAATTTGAGGGAAATCTGGGGTGAGATGCCGGCTGTTTGAGGGCATTGCGGGGGGTTCTCTGGTGAGGATTATCCAGTACGGGTCAGTTTTCCAGAGTGAATCATCTGTTGGGGTTGACCCAGGTGAGTGGTTAAAAATCGCTTATTCCAGTGCGGCGATCGGTCGTGCCCGCTAGCGCGGGCGCGTTCTTGCTCGTTGCTGCCACGGTGTGGCCAAAAGCGGGTATTGCGGGCCGGAATTCATTTCTCTCTCTCTCTCTCTCTCTCTCTCTCTCTCTCTCTCTCTCTCTCTCTCTCTCTCTCTCTCTCTCTCTCTCTCTCTCTCTCACACACACACCCCCCAGCGCGCATGCGCGGCTCCTGGCACCGCCCCCACCGGCTCCGCCCCCGCCCAGCGCGCATGCGCGGCTCCTGGATCCGCCCCACTCCCCCGCCCCCGCTGGCTCCACCGCCCCCCCCTTACCCGCGCACATGCGCGGCTCCTGGCTCCGCCCCCTCCCGGCACGCATGCGCGGCTCCTGGCTCCTCCCCCGTTCAGGATGGCTCCGCCCCTCGCCCACGCTGGCTCCGCCCCCCCCGCCCAGCACACATGCGCGGCTCCTGGCTCCTCCCCCGTTCAGGCTGGCTCCGCCCCCCCGCCCAGCACGCATGCGCGGCTACTGGCTCCGCCCCCCTGCCCACGCTGGCTCCGCCCCCCGCCAGACGCGCATGTGCGGCTACTGGCTCCGCCCCCCCGCCCACGTTGGCTCCGCCCCCCGCCCAGCACGCATGCGCGGCTCCTGGCTCCTCCCCCGTTCAGGCTGGCTCCGCCCCCTGCCCACGCTGGCTCCGCCCCCCCGCCAGGCGCGCATGCGCGGCTCATGGCTCCGCCCTGTTCACGCTGTCTCCGCCCCCCCACCCAGCACGCATGCGCGGCTCCTGGCACCGCCCCGCCCCCCCGCCCACGCTGTCTCAGCCCCCCCCCGCCAGGCGCGCATGCGCGGCTCCTGGATCCGCCCTCCGTCCACGCTGGCTCCGCCCCCCACCAGGCGCGCATGCGCGGCTCCTGGCCCCGCCCCCCGCCCACGCTGGCTCCGCCTCCCCGCCCACGCTGGCTCCGCCCCCGCCCAGCACGCATGCGCGGCCCCTGGCTCCGCCCCCCGCCCGCGCTGGCTGTGCCCCCCCCGCCCAGCACGCATGCGCGGCTCTTGGCTCCGCCCCACCGCCCACGCTGACCCCGCCCCCGCCCAGCGCGCGTGTGCGGCTCTTGGCTCCGCCCCCCGCCCACGCTGCCTCCGCCCCCCGCCCACGATGGCTCCGCCCCCGCCCAGCACGCATGCGCGGCCCCTGGCTCCGCCCCCGCCCGCGCTGGCTCCGCCCCTGCCCAGCACGCATGCGCGGCTCCTGGCTCCTCCCCCGTTCAGGCTGGCTCCGCCCCCCCCCGCCAGACGCGCATGCGCGGCTCCTGGCTCTGCCCCCCCGCCCACGTTGGCTCCGCCCCCTGCCCAGCACGCACGCGCGGCTCCTGGCTCCGCCCCCGCCTACGCTGGCTCCGCCCCCCGCCCAGCACGCATGCGCGGCTCCTGGCTCCGCCCTCCGCCCGCGCTGGCTCCGCCCCCGCCCGGCGCGCATGCGCGGCTCCTGGCTCCGCCCCCCGCCCAGCACGCATGCGCAGCTCCTGGCTCCTCCCCCGTTCAGGCTGGCTCCGCCCCCCCGCCCACGTTGGCTCCGCCCCCCCGTCCAGCACGCATGCGCGGCTCCTGGCTCCGCCCCGCCTACGCTGGCTCCACCCCCCGCCCAGCACGCATGCGCGGCTCCTGGCTCCGCCCTCCGCCCGCGCTGGCTCCGCCCCCGCCCAGCACGCATGCGCGGCTCCTGGCTCCGCCCTCCGCCCGCGCTGGCTCCGCCCCCGCCCAGCACGCATGCGTGGCTCCTGGCTCCGCCCTCCGCCCGCGCTGGCTCCGCCCCCCGCCCAGCACGCATGCGCGGCTCCTGGCTCCTCCCCCGTTCAGGATGGCTCCGCCCCCCGCCCACGCTGGCTCCGCCCCCGCCCAGCACGCATGCGCGGCTCCTGGCTCCGCCCTCTGCCCGCGCTGGCTCCGCCCCCGCCCAGCACGCATGCGTGGCTCCTGGCTCCGCCCTCCGCCCGCGCTGGCTCCGCCCCCCGCCCAGCACGCATGCGCGGCTCCTGGCTCCTCCCCCGTTCAGGATGGCTCCGCCCCCCGCCCACGCTGGCTCCGCCCCCGCCCAGCACGCATGCGCGGCTCCTGGCTCCGCCCTCCGCCCGCGCTGGCTCCGCCCCCGCCCAGCACGCATGCGCGGCTCCTGGCTCCGCCCTCCGCCCGTGCTGGCTCCACCCCCGCCCGGCGCGCATGCGCGGCTACTGGCTCCGCCCCCCGCCCACGTTGGCTCCGCCCCCCGCCCAGCACGCATGCGCGGCTCCTGGCTCCTCCCCCGTTCAGGCTGGCTCCGCCCCCCGCCCACGCTGGCTCCGCCCCCGCCCAGCGCGCATGCGCGGCTCCTGGTTCTGCCCCCGCCCCCACTGACTCCTCCCCCGCCCAGCGCTCATGCGCGGCTCTTGGCTCCGCCCCCACCCCACTGGCTCCGCCCCCCACCCGGCGCGCATGTTCAGCTGCGTCCCCAGGACTGGAGGACTGGCAGCTCATAGTAGACGAGTTCGCAGGGCTGAGGGGCTCTTTAGGCGTTTAATAACGGTCTTGGTCGCTATAGTTACCGGGGGCGGGTAGCGTGGGCCGGGCTGGAGGAGCCCCCGGGGCGGGCAGTGAGGCTGCGGGAGCAGCCCATCCCTGTCCGGGGCGGTGCTGGAGGAGGAGCCGGTGCGAGCCGGGGGAGCAGCAGAGAGAAGGGGAGCGGGGCCGCGCGGTCGGTCGCCTGGCGGCTGCCGGGAAAACCGCGACGGGGCGGGGGCCGCGCGGTGCGGCGGGACCGGGGGCAGAAGCCCCTCCGCGGCCGGGCCGGGCGGTAGCGGCGCTGCCCGGAGCCGCGCTGTGGCGCGCGGGGCTGCGTTTGGCCGGGCTTGTAAGAGCTGAGAGACACCCGCGTATTCTTTTAGGGGGAGGACTGGAGCTACAGAAGAAGAAGGGAGGAGAGAAGGAGAAAGAAGGGTCGGAAGTGCTAAATTTCCTTGGCAGCCCTGAGAGCGAGAGCTGTGGTGAGTCCTGGGACCACGGGGTCCTGTTGCCCCCTGAGTGCATGTGAGCCCTCCCCTGTTGCCCTCTCTATTCCACACTGATGTGATTTTTTTTTTTTTTGCTTCCCTTTACCTCTGCTCTCCTCTCTTCTGTCCTGCTCCCTCTCCTTCTTTCTCTCTCTTCTTCTAGCTCTGCCTTTTTCTCTCCATGATACTGTCCTGCTGCTTCTCCTTCTTTTTTTTTCATTCTCTGTCTTGCTCCTGCAGCCTAGCGCTGTTTTTTTCCTTTTCCCATTCTTTGTCCTGATTGGCATCGATGCCTTTTCTCCCACAACTTCTCTGGCTTGTTCCCACTCATTCTTTTTCTCTCTGTGTCTGCACGTGCCGCTATGTGTCCTTGACTGTCTATTGCCCTACCCCCTTCTCCATCTCTATCTCTTTGTCTTGCTCACCGACGCCCACCCCCCTAATTCTCCCTGTCCCCGTCCTCCACCCTCTTCACCTCGCCCTCTCTCGGACCCTTTGTGCTGCTCCCTGCCTCGGCTATTGATTGCTTCATGTGTCCTATGCGTCCCTGTCTTTTCTCATGCTCCACCTCTCTGTCATTCTCTTTGTTGCTTTTGTTGGTTCCAGGCCGGCATCCTGCTCTGTATCCCTCTCCCTTCCGCAGTTGTCTCTTGCTCTCTGGCTCCCTGTCCCTCACCTCTCTTCTAGATGCCTCTGTCCTGCCTCCTCTGTTTTCTGATCCCTCTGGCCTGCTACCCATCGCTGGCTTGGCGTTCTTTCTCCACCTCTCTGCCTCGGTCCTGTCCCTCTCCTCATCTCTCGGTTCCTGCTGTTCCTTTCACTGCCTCGCTGCCTGTCCCTTTTCTCTTCTTCTCTCTGTCCTCCATCCTCTCCCAAACATTTTGCCTGTAGAGCTCCATACCACTGCCCGTCCCATTGTTTCTTGCTATATCCCCCTGCCCAGCTCAGTGTCCCGTTATTTCTTGTGTGGTGCTCCCTGGCTTTTTTCAAATCCTGCAGCCCAGCCATGGTTTTAATCTCTCCCTCTAGTTGTCCTGATCTGTGCAGGTTTTTCTCTCTCTTATTTCCTCAACCACTCCAGCTTGTTCTGTACCTTTTGTGCCTTCTGGTGGTTCACCCCTCCCCTTTCCCAGGTGATTGTGGTCAGGGTGGTGGGTGGAGCCTGGGGTATATAAACCACAGCCTCTCCTCAGGGTGGTTATTCTGCTCTTGGGCCTCTCTGAGGTCAGTGTTCTAGTGGTCCTTGTGTAAATAGCAGCTTTTGAGCTGTCAAAGCTCTCTGGGCAGGTGTGTTTTGATAATCACAGAAATAGAGCTACCCAAGGTAAGAGTTTCAGGATCAGTCAAGGTTCAGCAGCATATATAAGAGGAGGTGCAGTGGCACATAGTGGTTTATTTTCAGGTAAGTAATTTTGTATTAAGTGGTGGCAGGTGTGTGTGTTTAAGATGGCTTAATAGCATATGTGTTGTATTTTCCTGGCTCTTCTGACTTTATTGAAGATGGGAGTTTGGTTTTTTTCCCTAGTATTGCTGTACACATTGTAAGTTGTTGATATCATCTGTCTAAATAGGACCAAAGATGAGATAATGTAGCAAGGGCTAGAATGAGCATCTTGTGTGCATTTGTATATGGAATTTTAGCATTTCTCAGAAAAGGGGCAGGGATGTAAGGTGCAGGGTCTTTCAGGGTACGGGATGGCTCATTTCCTTTCCTAATTTCCTGCAGAGAACCATGTTGTTTTGCAGGTGCTGTGTAGGCAGCCTTTGGAATAGGATGAGCATTTGAAGTGAGCTGGGGTAGTAGAGAGGAGGAGCACGGCCCCAGTGTTTTCACACAAGTACAACTACGATGTTTTGTCTTTTGATGTCATAGGTGCCACAAGCAATGATCGCCGTAGTGTCCAACACCAAAACCGGTACGGAGCAGGTGAGCAGAAAGTGTGATGCTTTTGAGAAGGAGCGTGTTGCAGAAGAGGGCTGTGTCAGCCAACACGGTGCTGACTCCTGGTGCTGTTTTTGTGCAGATGATGAAGAGGAACTGTGGCAACTGAGGCATGGACTCCCGAAGAAATCCAGAGAGAAGAAGAGAGAGAAAGAGAGAGTTTATTGTTACAATGATACATGCTTATGCTCTCGGATGCTGTCGGTAAAGCTCTTACTTCATAGTTAACAAATCAGCAATTAGACAGCTATCAACCTTTTCTCCTATCAGCATAAGACCACTCTAACACACGCTGTGCCGACCAATCACCCTTGTAATAAACCATTGTAACAATTTGCTAAGTTCAACAAGGCGGATACGTTAAGCTTGAATGGTTTGTAAATGTCAAACCATAATATCCTGCTGTCTGAAATACTGTAAAAAAAAAAAAAAAAAAAAAAAAAAGGTGGTACCCTGTATGGATCTGAAATGATTTGTGGTCACTATAACCTATATTATGATTATGATGAATGTTTGAATATATACGGGTAAAATATTAAGTGTGCTGTTCTCTTGGAACAATGGAACCTTTCCTAAAAACCCCCACCTAGAGCTAATATGTAACCCTTTCCTAAAAACCCCCACCCAAAGACAACATGTAACTGCTGCTTGAAAAGGCCTGCCGAAAGACGGGATCATGAGGCTTTCGAAAGATCCAATAGGAGAAAAATGCGCCAAGAGACCAAGGCTTCGAGACTTTCAAAAAAGACCCAAATAAGGAGAAGGGCGCATACCCCAACAACTCAACACCAAATAAGGAGAAGGACGATGGTACAAGAGTATAAAAGACGCTGCTTTTTAGAACTTGGTGTGCGTGTGGCAGAGTTACAGCTCTCTGCGCACCCAGCGCTGCTTTGCCTATTGCTTCCTACCCTAAATTGATTGAACCCAAATAAAATTATGTATTTTTTTTAAAGAATTGGCTTTGCGTGATTACAACACCCTCTCGTTCACGCGCTGTTCTCACGGTACCATCTTCTCACAGTCCAGTACTTTTCCACAGTTTAGTGTTGCAGCTGTCCGTTGTTTTTCCCTGCCACCTTGGCATAACTCAACAGTCTCTTATCTTTCATCCAAGGCTTGTTTTTCATCAAAGCCTAGCACTTTCTCAGAGGCTGTGCAAGGCTGGCAGGCCAATGCCTCCCACAAGGAACCTGGTGTCCATAGGACTATCCAGGTTAGCTGATGTGGTTGTTGTGGAAAAATGGCTTCAGACTCCCAGCCCCCAGATAAGTTGAGGGACTGGTGTTTGGGAGAGGTCTCTGGGGTGAGCCCAAGGTTGGGAAATGCAGGGAGGAGTTTTCAAGTTAGCATAGATGAGAGGACTGTCCAGGAACAGTGCTTTTTGGGCAGGGAAAAGGTGCAGGTGATCTTTCTGCACAAGACTGCCATGTGTCGGGCAGGGCAGTTCCAGCCTATGGCTGTGTTGTTGTGTAGTTTATGTTTTCCTTCTTATGTGTCCTAGAGATTACTTGGGTCACGACATCCTTGTTGCTCTTTGCATTGAAGTAACACAGCGTGTGCTTCAGGCACCATCCCTCGGGGCTTGAATGCTTGTAGTCATTGACACAGTGCTGGTTGGGTGCTTTTTTTTATTTCATTACAAGCTTAAAGCGTGGATAGGTGTGGAAGTTTCAGGTCGGTCTGCTTCTGCAGCATTGTGCCAGGCTGCGTTAACATCTCTGGTCTCGAGCAGTCCAATTTTGTAAAGACGTTTCCTGAGAGTTCTACCCTGCATCCTTACATGCTTAGGTCTTGAAGTAAGGTGTCTTGCACATGCCTCATCCCAGTTGCTCCTACCTGTTTTTGTCTCAGGCCACAGCGTTTGGTACTTATCAGCCCGCCATGGATTATTCCCCATGGCCTCTCACGTCTTCTCATATGGCACATTCTCTGGCTGAGGGGGTCGTTCTTAGAGAGCTTGTTTTAATGTCTCTGACACAGCATTTGTCTTGTATGTGTGCAGTGTTGGTCTGTGCCTGTATATGTCTGGGTTGGAGTTGGTCTGCCTGGGGGCACAGCAGTGATAAAAGGGTGGGAGAATTAAAGAAAGTGGAGGCCACAAAAAGTGGTGGCTGAAATGGGGTGGGATGCCAAAACAGGGTGGGAGGTTGGAGAGAAGTAGAGGCCAGAAAAAAATTGGAGGCCAAATTTACTGGGAGGCAAAAAGGGTGGGAGGCAGGAAAGGGGTAGGAGGCCAGTGAATAATAGAGGCCACAAAAAATTGGAGGCTGAAATTGGGTGGGAGGCCAAAAAGCTGTGGGAGGCTGGAGAGAAGTAGAGGCCAAGAAAAATTGGAGGCCAAAAAGGGGTGGGAGGCCCAAAAATTGAGGGAGGCTGGAGAGAAGTAGAGGCCAGGAAAAATTGGAGGCCGAAAAGGAGTGGGAGGCCAAAAAATGGTGGGAGGCTGGAGAGAAGTAGAGGCCAGAAAAAATTGAAGGCTAAGAAGGGGTGGGAGGCCAAAAAGGGGTGGGACGCGGCTGAGAAGTAGAGGCCAGAAAAAATTGGAGGCCGAAAAAGAGTGGGAGGCCAAACAGGAGTGGGAGGCCGGTGAGTAGTAGAGGCCAGAAAAAATCAGAAGTTGAAAAGGGGTGGGAAGGTAAAAAGGGGTGGGAGGCCAAAAAAGGGTGGGAGGCTGGAGAGAAGTAGAAGCCAGGAAAAATTGGAGGCCGAAAAGGAGTGGGAGGCCAAAAAGCAGTGGGAGACAGGTGAATAGTAGAGGTCAGAAAAAATTAGCAGCCGAAAAGCGGAGGGCGGCCAAAAAGGGGTGGGAGGCCCAAAAAGGGTGGGAGGCTGGAGAGGAGTAGAGGCCAGAAAAAATTTGAGGCTAAAAAGGAGTGGGAGGCCAAAAAGGGGTGGGAGGCTGGTGAGAAGTGGAGGCCAGAAAAAAATCAGAAGTTGAAAAGGGGTAGGAGGGCAAAAAGGGTTGGGAGGCCAAAAAAGGGTGGGAGCCTGGTGAGAAGTAGAGGCCAGAAAAAATTGGAGGCTGAAAAGGAGTGGGAGGTGAAAAAGGAGTGGGAGACCGGTGAATAGTAGAGGCCAGAAAAAATTGGCAGTCAAAAAAGGAGTGGGAGGCCAGAAAGGTGTGGGAGACCGGTGAATAGCAGAGGCCAGAAAAAAATTAGCAGCCGAAAAGGGGTGGGAGGCCAAAAAGGGGTGGGAGGCCCAAAAAGGGTGGGAGGCTGGAGAGAATTAGAGGCCAGGAAAAATTGGAGGCTGAAAAATAGTGGGAGGCCAAAAAGGAGTGGGAGGCCGGTGAGAAGTAGAAGCCAGAAAAAATCAGAAGTTGAAAAGGGGTGGGAGGGCAAAAAGGGGTGGCAGGCCAAAAAAGGGTGGGAGGCTGGTGACAAGTAGAAGCCAGAAAAAATTGGAGGCCAAAAAGGAGTGGGAGGCCAAAAAGGAGTGGGAGAGCGGTGAATAGTAGAGGCCAGAAAAAATTAGCAGCCGAAAAGGGGTGGGAGGCCAAAAAGGGGTGGGAGGCCCAAAAAGGGTGGGAGGCTGGAGAGAAGTAGAGGCCAGGAAAAATTGGAGGCCAAAAAGGGGTGGGAGGCCCAAAAAGGGTGGGAGGCTGGAGAGAAGTAGAGGCCAGAAAAAATTGGAGGCTGAAAAATAGTGGGAGGCCAAAAAGGTGTGGGAGACCGGTGAGAAGTAGAAGCCAGAAAAAATCAGAAGTTGAAAAGGGGTGGGAGGGCAAAAAGGGGTGGGAGGCCAAAAAAGGGTGGGAGGCTGGAGAGAAGTAGAAGCCAGGAAAAATTGGAGGCCGAAAAGGAGTGGGATGACAAAAAGGAGTGGGAGAGCGGTGAATAGTAGAGGCCAGAAAAAATCAGAAGTTGAAAAGGGGTGGGAGGGCAAAAAGGGGTGGGAGGCCAAAAAATGGTGGGAGGCTGGAGAGAACTAGAGGCCAGAAAAAATTGGAGGCTAAGAAGGGGTGGGAGGCCAAAAAGGGGTGGGAGATCGGTGAGTAGTAGAGGCCAGAAAAAATCAGAAGTTGAAAAGGGGTGGGAGGACAAAAAGGGTTGGGAGGCCCAAAAAGGGTGGGAGGCTGGAGAGGAGTAGAGGCCAGAAAAAATTAGCAGCCGAAAAGGGGTGGGAGGCCGATAAATGGTGGGAGGCTGGAGAGAAGTAGAAGCCAGGGAAAATTGGGGGCCGAAAATGGGTGGGAGGCCAAAAAGGAGTGGGAGACCGGTGAGAAGTAGAAGCCAGAAAAAATCAGAAGTTGAAAAGGGGTGGGAGGGCAAAAAGGGGTGGGAGACCGATAAATGGTGGGAGGCTGGAGAGAAGTAGAGGCCAGAAAAAATTAGCAGCTGAAAAGGGGTGGGAGGCCAAAAAGGGTTGGGAGACCAAAAAAGGGTGGGAGGCTGGAGAGAAGTAGAAGCCAGGAAAAATTGGAGGCCGAAAAGGAGTGGGAGGCCAAAAAGGAGTGGGAGACCGGTGAATAGTAGAGGTCAGAAAAAATTAGCAGCCAAAAAGGGTAGGGAGGCCAAAAAGGAGTGGGAGATCGGTGAATAGTAGAGGCCAGAAAAAATTAGCAGCCAAAAAGGGGGGGGGGGGCCAAAAAAGGGTGGGAGGCCCAAAAAGGGTGGGAGGCTGGAGAGAAGTAGAGGCCAGGAAAAATTGGAGGCCGAAAACGGGTGGGAGGCCAATAAATGGTGGGAGGTTGGAGAGAAGTAGAGGCCAGAAAAAATGGAGGCCGAAAAGCGGTGTGAGGACAAAAAGGCGTGGGAGGCCAAAAAAAGGTGGGAGGCTGGAGAGAAGTAGAGGCCAGAAAAAATTAGCAGCTGAAAAGGGGTGGGAGGCCAAAAAGGGTTGGGAGGCCAAAAAAGGGTGGGAGGCTGGGGAGGAGTAGAGGCCAGAAAAAATTAGAGGCTGAAAAGGAGTGGGAGGCCAAAAAGGGGTGGGAGACCGATAAATGGTGGGAGGCTGGAGAGAAGTAGAAACCAGGAAATATTGGAGGCCGAAAAGGAGTGGGAGGCCAAAAAGGAGTGGGAGACCGGTGAATAGTAGAGGTCAGAAAAAATTAGCAGTCAAAAAGGGTAGGGAGGCCAAAAAGGAGTGGGAGACCGGTGAATAGTAGAGGCCAGAAAAAATTAGCAGCCAAAAAGGGGGGGGGGGGGGCCAAAAAAGGGTGGGAGGCCCAAAAAGGGTGGGAGGCTGGAGAGAAGTAGAGGCCAGGAAAAATTGGAGGCCGAAAACGGGTGGGAGGCCAATAAATGGTGGGAGGTTGGAGAGAAGTAGAGGCCAGAAAAAATGGAGGCCGAAAAGGGGTGTGAGGACAAAAAGGCGTGGGAGGCCAAAAAAAGTGGGAGGCTGGAGAGAAGTAGAGGCCAGAAAAAATTAGCAGCTGAAAAGGGGTGGGAGGCCAAAAAGGGTTGGGAGGCCAAAAAAGGGTGGGAGGCAGGATAGAAGTAGAAGCCAGGAAATATTGGAGGCCGAAAAGGGGTGGGAGGCCAAAAAGGAGTGGGAGAGCGGTGAATAGTAGAGGCCAGAAAAAATCAGAAGTTGAAAAGGGGTGGGAGGGCAAAAAGGGGTCGGAGGCCCAAAAAGGGTGGGAGGCTGGAGAGAAGTAGAGGCCAGGAAGAATTGGAGGCCGAAAAGGGGTGGGAGGCCAAAAAGGGGTGGGAGGCTGGAGAGCAGTAGAGGCCAGAAAAAATTGGAGGCCGAAAAGGGGTTTGAGGCCAAAAAGGGTTGAGAGGCCCAAAAAGGCTGGGAGGCTGGGGAGGAGTAGAGGCCAGAAAAAATTAGAGGCTGAAAAGGAGTGGGAGGCCAAAAAGGGGTGGGAGGCCGATAAATGGTGGGAGGCTGGAGAGAAGTAGAAGCCAGGAAATATTGGCGGCCGAAAAGGAGTGGGAGGCCAAAAAGGAGTGGGAGACCGGTGAGCAGTAGAGGCGAGAAAAAATTAGCAGCCGAAAATGGGTGGGAGGCCGAAAAGGAGTGGGAGACCAAAAAATGGTGGGAGGCTGGAGAGAAGTAGAGGCCAGGAAGAATTGGAGGCCGAAAACGGGTGGGAGGCCAATAAATGGTGGGAGGTTGGAGAGAAGTAGAGGGCAGAAAAAATGGAGTCCGAAAAGGGGTGTGAGGACAAAAAGGCGTGGGAGGCCAAAAAAAAGTGGGAGGCTGGTGAGAAGTAGAGGCCAGAAAAAACTGGCGGCCGAAAAAGAGTGGGAGGCCAAAAAGGAGTGGGAGGGCGGTGAATAGTAGAGGCCAGAAAAAATTAGCAGCCGAAAAGGGGTGGGAGGCCGAAAAGGGGTGGGAGGCCCAAAAAGGGCGGGAGGCTGGAGAGGAGCAGAGGCCAGAAAAAATTGGATGCCGAGAAGGAGTGGGAGGCCTAAAAAGGTGTGGGAGGCTGGAGAGAAGTAGAGGCCAGAAAAAATTGGAGGCCGAAAAAGAGTGGGAGGACAAAAAGGAGTGGGAGATCGGTGAGTAGTAGAGGCCAGAAAAAATCAGAAGTTGAAAAGGGGTGGGAGGGCAAAAAGGGGTCGGAGGCCCAAAAAGGGTGGGAGGCTGGAGAGAAGTAGAGGCCAGGAAGAATTGGAGGCCGAAAAGGGGTGGGAGGCCAAAAAGGGGTGGGAGGCTGGAGAGCAGTAGAGGCCAGAAAAAATTGGAGGCCGAAAAGGGGTTTGAGGCCAAAAAGGGTTGAGAGGCCCAAAAAGGCTGGGAGGCTGGGGAGGAGTAGAGGCCAGAAAAAATTAGAGGCTGAAAAGGAGTGGGAGGCCAAAAAGGGGTGGGAGACCGATAAATGGTGGGAGGCTGGAGAGAAGTAGAAGCCAGGAAATATTGGAGGCCGAAAAGGAGTGGGAGGCCAAAAAGGAGTGGGAGACCGGTGAATAGTAGAGGTCAGAAAAAATTAGCAGCCAAAAAGGGTAGGGAGGCCGAAAAGGGGTGGGAGGCCAAAAAATGGTGGGAGGCTGGAGAGAAGTAGAGGCCAGAAAAAATCAGAAGTTGAAAAGGGGTGGGAGGGCAAAAAGGGGTGGGAGGCCAAAAAAGGGTGGGAGGCTGGAGAGAAGTAGAAGCCAGAAAAAATCAGAAGTTGAAAAGGGGTGGGAGGGCAAAAAGGCGTGGGAGGCCAAAAAAGGGTGGGAGGCTGGAGAGAAGTAGAAGCCAGGAAAAATTGGAGGCCGAAAAGGAGAGGGATGACAAAAAGGAGTGGGAGAGCGGTGAATAGTAGAGGCCAGAAAAAATCAGAAGTTGAAAAGGGGTGGGAGGGCAAAAAGGGGTGGGAGGCCAAAAAATGGTGGGAGGCTGGAGAGAACTAGAGGCCAGAAAAAATTGGAGGCTAAGAAGGGGTGGGAGGCCAAAAAGGGGTGGGAGATCGGTGAGTAGTAGAGGCCAGAAAAAATCAGAAGTTGAAAAGGGGTGGGAGGACAAAAAGGGTTGGGAGGCCCAAAAAGGGTGGGAGGCTGGAGAGGAGTAGAGGCCAGAAAAAATTAGCAGCCGAAAAGGGGTGGGAGGCCGATAAATGGTGGGAGGCTGGAGAGAAGTAGAAGCCAGGGAAAATTGGGGGCCGAAAATGGGTGGGAGGCCAAAAAGGAGTGGGAGACCGGTGAGAAGTAGAAGCCAGAAAAAATCAGAAGTTGAAAAGGGGTGGGAGGGCAAAAAGGGGTGCGAGGCCAAAAAAGGGTGGGAGGCTGGAGAGAAGTAGAGGCCAGAAAAAATTGGAGGCCGAAAAGGAGTGGGAGGACAAAAAGGAGTGGGAGATCGGTGAGTAGTAGAGGCCAGAAAAAATCAGAAGTTGAAAAGGGGTGGGAGGGCAAAAAGGGGTGGGAGACCGATAAATGGTGGGAGGCTGGAGAGAAGTAGAGGCCAGAAAAAATTAGCAGCTGAAAAGGGGTGGGAGGCCAAAAAGGGTTGGGAGACCAAAAAAGGGTGGGAGGCTGGAGAGAAGTAGAAGCCAGGAAAAATTGGAGGCCGAAAAGGAGTGGGAGGCCAAAAAGGAGTGGGAGACCGGTGAATAGTAGAGGTCAGAAAAAATTAGCAGCCAAAAAGGGTAGGGAGGCCAAAAAGGAGTGGGAGATCGGTGAATAGTAGAGGCCAGAAAAAATTAGCAGCCAAAAAGGGGGGGGGGGGCCAAAAAAGGGTGGGAGGCCCAAAAAGGGTGGGAGGCTGGAGAGAAGTAGAGGCCAGGAAAAATTGGAGGCCGAAAATGGGTGGGAGGCCAATAAATGGTGGGAGGTTGGAGAGAAGTAGAGGCCAGAAAAAATGGAGGCCGAAAAGGGGTGTGAGGACAAAAAGGCGTGGGAGGCCAAAAAAAGGTGGGAGGCTGGAGAGAAGTAGAGGCCAGAAAAAATTAGCAGCTGAAAAGGGGTGGGAGGCCAAAAAGGGTTGGGAGGCCAAAAAAGGGTGGGAGGCAGGATAGAAGTAGAAGCCAGGAAATATTGGAGGCCGAAAAGGGGTGGGAGGCCAAAAAGGAGTGGGAGAGCGGTGAATAGTAGAGGCCAGAAAAAATCAGAAGTTGAAAAGGGGTGGGAGGGCAAAAAGGGGTCGGAGGCCCAAAAAGGGTGGGAGGCTGGAGAGAAGTAGAGGCCAGGAAGAATTGGAGGCCGAAAAGGGGTGGGAGGCCAAAAAGGGGTGGGAGGCTGGAGAGCAGTAGAGGCCAGAAAAAATTGGAGGCCGAAAAGGGGTTTGAGGCCAAAAAGGGTTGAGAGGCCCAAAAAGGCTGGGAGGCTGGGGAGGAGTAGAGGCCAGAAAAAATTAGAGGCTGAAAAGGAGTGGGAGGCCAAAAAGGGGTGGGAGACCGATAAATGGTGGGAGGCTGGAGAGAAGTAGAAGCCAGGAAATATTGGAGGCCGAAAAGGAGTGGGAGGCCAAAAAGGAGTGGGAGACCGGTGAATAGTAGAGGTCAGAAAAAATTAGCAGTCAAAAAGGGTAGGGAGGCCAAAAAGGAGTGGGAGACCGGTGAATAGTAGAGGCCAGAAAAAATTAGCAGCCAAAAAGGGGGGGGGGGGGCCAAAAAAGGGTGGGAGGCCCAAAAAGGGTGGGAGGCTGGAGAGAAGTAGAGGCCAGGAAAAATTGGAGGCCGAAAACGGGTGGGAGGCCAATAAATGGTGGGAGGTTGGAGAGAAGTAGAGGCCAGAAAAAATGGAGTCCGAAAAGCGGTGTGAGGACAAAAAGGCGTGGGAGGCCAAAAAAAAGTGGGAGGCTGGAGACAAGTAGAGGCCAGAAAAAATTAGCAGCTGAAAAGGGGTGGGAGGCCAAAAAGGGTTGGGAGGCCAAAAAAGGGTGGGAGGCAGGATAGAAGTAGAAGCCAGGAAATATTGGAGGCCGAAAAGGGGTGGGAGGCCAAAAAGGAGTGGGAGAGCGGTGAATAGTAGAGGCCAGAAAAAATCAGAAGTTGAAAAGGGGTGGGAGGGCAAAAAGGGGTGGGAGGCCCAAAAAGGGTGGGAGGCTGGAGAGAAGTAGAGGCCAGGAAGAATTGGAGGCCGAAAAGGGGTGGGAGGCCAAAAAGGGGTGGGAGGCTGGAGAGCAGTAGAGGCCAGAAAAAATTGGAGGCCGAAAAGGGGTTTGAGGCCAAAAAGGGTTGAGAGGCCCAAAAAGGCTGGGAGGCTGGGGAGGAGTAGATGCCAGAAAAAATTAGAGGCTGAAAAGGAGTGGGAGGCCAAAAAGGGGTGGGAGGCCGATAAATGGTGGGAGGCTGGAGAGAAGTAGAAGCCAGGAAATATTGGCGGCCGAAAAGGAGTGGGAGGCCAAAAAGGAGTGGGAGACCGGTGAGCAGTAGAGGCGAGAAAAAATTAGCAGCCGAAAATGGGTGGGAGGCCGAAAAGGAGTGGGAGACCAAAAAATGGTGGGAGGCTGGAGAGAAGTAGAGGCCAGGAAGAATTGGAGGCCGAAAACGGGTGGGAGGCCAATAAATGGTGGGAGGTTGGAGAGAAGTAGAGGGCAGAAAAAATGGAGTCCGAAAAGGGGTGTGAGGACAAAAAGGCGTGGGAGGCCAAAAAAAAGTGGGAGGCTGGTGAGAAGTAGAGGCCAGAAAAAACTGGCGGCCGAAAAAGAGTGGGAGGCCAAAAAGGAGTGGGAGGGCGGTGAATAGTAGAGGCCAGAAAAAATTAGCAGCCGAAAAGGGGTGGGAGGCCGAAAAGGGGTGGGAGGCCCAAAAAGGGCGGGAGGCTGGAGAGGAGCAGAGGCCAGAAAAAATTGGATGCCGAGAAGGAGTGGGAGGCCTAAAAAGGTGTGGGAGGCTGGAGAGAAGTAGAGGCCAGAAAAAATTGGAGGCCGAAAAAGAGTGGGAGGCCAAACAGGAGTGGGAGGCCGGTGAGTAGTAGAGGCCAGAAAAAATCAGAAGTTGAAAAGGGGTGGGAAGGTAAAAAGGGGTGGGAGGCCAAAAAAGGGTGGGAGGCTGGAGAGAAGTAGAAGCCAGGAAAAATTGGAGGCCGAAAAGGAGTGGGAGGCCAAAAAGCAGTGGGAGACAGGTGAATAGTAGAGGTCAGAAAAAATTAGCAGCCGAAAAGCGGAGGGCGGCCAAAAAGGGGTGGGAGGCCCAAAAAGGGTGGGAGGCTGGAGAGGAGTAGAGGCCAGAAAAAATTTGAGGCTAAAAAGGAGTGGGAGGCCAAAAAGGGGTGGGAGGCTGGTGAGAAGTGGAGGCCAGAAAAAAATCAGAAGTTGAAAAGGGGTAGGAGGGCAAAAAGGGTTGGGAGGCCAAAAAAGGGTGGGAGCCTGGTGAGAAGTAGAGGCCAGAAAAAATTGGAGGCTGAAAAGGAGTGGGAGGTGAAAAAGGAGTGGGAGACCGGTGAATAGTAGAGGCCAGAAAAAATTGGCAGTCAAAAAAGGAGTGGGAGGCCAGAAAGGTGTGGGAGACCGGTGAATAGCAGAGGCCAGAAAAAAATTAGCAGCCGAAAAGGGGTGGGAGGCCAAAAAGGGGTGGGAGGCCCAAAAAGGGTGGGAGGCTGGAGAGAATTAGAGGCCAGGAAAAATTGGAGGCTGAAAAATAGTGGGAGGCCAAAAAGGAGTGGGAGGCCGGTGAGAAGTAGAAGCCAGAAAAAATCAGAAGTTGAAAAGGGGTGGGAGGGCAAAAAGGGGTGGCAGGCCAAAAAAGGGTGGGAGGCTGGTGACAAGTAGAAGCCAGAAAAAATTGGAGGCCAAAAAGGAGTGGGAGGCCAAAAAGGAGTGGGAGAGCGGTGAATAGTAGAGGCCAGAAAAAATTAGCAGCCGAAAAGGGGTGGGAGGCCAAAAAGGGGTGGGAGGCCCAAAAAGGGTGGGAGGCTGGAGAGAAGTAGAGGCCAGGAAAAATTGGAGGCCAAAAAGGGGTGGGAGGGCAAAAAGGGGTGGGAGGCCAAAAAAGGGTGGGAGGCTGGAGAGAAGTAGAAGCCAGGAAAAATTGGAGGCCGAAAAGGAGTGGGATGACAAAAAGGAGTGGGAGAGCGGTGAATAGTAGAGGCCAGAAAAAATCAGAAGTTGAAAAGGGGTGGGAGGGCAAAAAGGGGTGGGAGGCCAAAAAATGGTGGGAGGCTGGAGAGAACTAGAGGCCAGAAAAAATTGGAGGCTAAGAAGGGGTGGGAGGCCAAAAAGGGGTGGGAGATCGGTGAGTAGTAGAGGCCAGAAAAAATCAGAAGTTGAAAAGGGGTGGGAGGACAAAAAGGGTTGGGAGGCCCAAAAAGGGTGGGAGGCTGGAGAGGAGTAGAGGCCAGAAAAAATTAGCAGCCGAAAAGGGGTGGGAGGCCGATAAATGGTGGGAGGCTGGAGAGAAGTAGAAGCCAGGGAAAATTGGGGGCCGAAAATGGGTGGGAGGCCAAAAAGGAGTGGGAGACCGGTGAGAAGTAGAAGCCAGAAAAAATCAGAAGTTGAAAAGGGGTGGGAGGGCAAAAAGGGGTGGGAGACCGATAAATGGTGGGAGGCTGGAGAGAAGTAGAGGCCAGAAAAAATTAGCAGCTGAAAAGGGGTGGGAGGCCAAAAAGGGTTGGGAGACCAAAAAAGGGTGGGAGGCTGGAGAGAAGTAGAAGCCAGGAAAAATTGGAGGCCGAAAAGGAGTGGGAGGCCAAAAAGGAGTGGGAGACCGGTGAATAGTAGAGGTCAGAAAAAATTAGCAGCCAAAAAGGGTAGGGAGGCCAAAAAGGAGTGGGAGATCGGTGAATAGTAGAGGCCAGAAAAAATTAGCAGCCAAAAAGGGGGGGGGGGGCCAAAAAAGGGTGGGAGGCCCAAAAAGGGTGGGAGGCTGGAGAGAAGTAGAGGCCAGGAAAAATTGGAGGCCGAAAACGGGTGGGAGGCCAATAAATGGTGGGAGGTTGGAGAGAAGTAGAGGCCAGAAAAAATGGAGGCCGAAAAGCGGTGTGAGGACAAAAAGGCGTGGGAGGCCAAAAAAAGGTGGGAGGCTGGAGAGAAGTAGAGGCCAGAAAAAATTAGCAGCTGAAAAGGGGTGGGAGGCCAAAAAGGGTTGGGAGGCCAAAAAAGGGTGGGAGGCTGGGGAGGAGTAGAGGCCAGAAAAAATTAGAGGCTGAAAAGGAGTGGGAGGCCAAAAAGGGGTGGGAGACCGATAAATGGTGGGAGGCTGGAGAGAAGTAGAAACCAGGAAATATTGGAGGCCGAAAAGGAGTGGGAGGCCAAAAAGGAGTGGGAGACCGGTGAATAGTAGAGGTCAGAAAAAATTAGCAGTCAAAAAGGGTAGGGAGGCCAAAAAGGAGTGGGAGACCGGTGAATAGTAGAGGCCAGAAAAAATTAGCAGCCAAAAAGGGGGGGGGGGGGCCAAAAAAGGGTGGGAGGCCCAAAAAGGGTGGGAGGCTGGAGAGAAGTAGAGGCCAGGAAAAATTGGAGGCCGAAAACGGGTGGGAGGCCAATAAATGGTGGGAGGTTGGAGAGAAGTAGAGGCCAGAAAAAATGGAGGCCGAAAAGGGGTGTGAGGACAAAAAGGGGTGGGAGGCCAAAAAAAAGTGGGAGGCTGGAGAGAAGTAGAGGCCAGAAAAAATTAGCAGCTGAAAAGGGGTGGGAGGCCAAAAAGGGTTGGGAGGCCAAAAAAGGGTGGGAGGCAGGATAGAAGTAGAAGCCAGGAAATATTGGAGGCCGAAAAGGGGTGGGAGGCCAAAAAGGAGTGGGAGAGCGGTGAATAGTAGAGGCCAGAAAAAATCAGAAGTTGAAAAGGGGTGGGAGGGCAAAAAGGGGTCGGAGGCCCAAAAAGGGTGGGAGGCTGGAGAGAAGTAGAGGCCAGGAAGAATTGGAGGCCGAAAAGGGGTGGGAGGCCAAAAAGGGGTGGGAGGCTGGAGAGCAGTAGAGGCCAGAAAAAATTGGAGGCCGAAAAGGGGTTTGAGGCCAAAAAGGGTTGAGAGGCCCAAAAAGGCTGGGAGGCTGGGGAGGAGTAGAGGCCAGAAAAAATTAGAGGCTGAAAAGGAGTGGGAGGCCAAAAAGGGGTGGGAGGCCGATAAATGGTGGGAGGCTGGAGAGAAGTAGAAGCCAGGAAATATTGGCGGCCGAAAAGGAGTGGGAGGCCAAAAAGGAGTGGGAGACCGGTGAGCAGTAGAGGCGAGAAAAAATTAGCAGCCGAAAATGGGTGGGAGGCCGAAAAGGAGTGGGAGACCAAAAAATGGTGGGAGGCTGGAGAGAAGTAGAGGCCAGGAAGAATTGGAGGCCGAAAACGGGTGGGAGGCCAATAAATGGTGGGAGGTTGGAGAGAAGTAGAGGGCAGAAAAAATGGAGTCCGAAAAGGGGTGTGAGGACAAAAAGGCGTGGGAGGCCAAAAAAAAGTGGGAGGCTGGTGAGAAGTAGAGGCCAGAAAAAACTGGCGGCCGAAAAAGAGTGGGAGGCCAAAAAGGAGTGGGAGGGCGGTGAATAGTAGAGGCCAGAAAAAATTAGCAGCCGAAAAGGGGTGGGAGGCCGAAAAGGGGTGGGAGGCCCAAAAAGGGCGGGAGGCTGGAGAGGAGCAGAGGCCAGAAAAAATTGGATGCCGAGAAGGAGTGGGAGGCCTAAAAAGGTGTGGGAGGCTGGAGAGAAGTAGAGGCCAGAAAAAATTGGAGGCCGAAAAAGAGTGGGAGGACAAAAAGGAGTGGGAGATCGGTGAGTAGTAGAGGCCAGAAAAAATCAGAAGTTGAAAAGGGGTGGGAGGGCAAAAAGGGGTCGGAGGCCCAAAAAGGGTGGGAGGCTGGAGAGAAGTAGAGGCCAGGAAGAATTGGAGGCCGAAAAGGGGTGGGAGGCCAAAAAGGGGTGGGAGGCTGGAGAGCAGTAGAGGCCAGAAAAAATTGGAGGCCGAAAAGGGGTTTGAGGCCAAAAAGGGTTGAGAGGCCCAAAAAGGCTGGGAGGCTGGGGAGGAGTAGAGGCCAGAAAAAATTAGAGGCTGAAAAGGAGTGGGAGGCCAAAAAGGGGTGGGAGACCGATAAATGGTGGGAGGCTGGAGAGAAGTAGAAGCCAGGAAATATTGGAGGCCGAAAAGGAGTGGGAGGCCAAAAAGGAGTGGGAGACCGGTGAATAGTAGAGGTCAGAAAAAATTAGCAGCCAAAAAGGGTAGGGAGGCCGAAAAGGGGTGGGAGGCCAAAAAATGGTGGGAGGCTGGAGAGAAGTAGAGGCCAGAAAAAATCAGAAGTTGAAAAGGGGTGGGAGGGCAAAAAGGGGTGGGAGGCCAAAAAAGGGTGGGAGGCTGGAGAGAAGTAGAAGCCAGAAAAAATCAGAAGTTGAAAAGGGGTGGGAGGGCAAAAAGGCGTGGGAGGCCAAAAAAGGGTGGGAGGCTGGAGAGAAGTAGAAGCCAGGAAAAATTGGAGGCCGAAAAGGAGAGGGATGACAAAAAGGAGTGGGAGAGCGGTGAATAGTAGAGGCCAGAAAAAATCAGAAGTTGAAAAGGGGTGGGAGGGCAAAAAGGGGTGGGAGGCCAAAAAATGGTGGGAGGCTGGAGAGAACTAGAGGCCAGAAAAAATTGGAGGCTAAGAAGGGGTGGGAGGCCAAAAAGGGGTGGGAGATCGGTGAGTAGTAGAGGCCAGAAAAAATCAGAAGTTGAAAAGGGGTGGGAGGACAAAAAGGGTTGGGAGGCCCAAAAAGGGTGGGAGGCTGGAGAGGAGTAGAGGCCAGAAAAAATTAGCAGCCGAAAAGGGGTGGGAGGCCGATAAATGGTGGGAGGCTGGAGAGAAGTAGAAGCCAGGGAAAATTGGGGGCCGAAAATGGGTGGGAGGCCAAAAAGGAGTGGGAGACCGGTGAGAAGTAGAAGCCAGAAAAAATCAGAAGTTGAAAAGGGGTGGGAGGGCAAAAAGGGGTGCGAGGCCAAAAAAGGGTGGGAGGCTGGAGAGAAGTAGAGGCCAGAAAAAATTGGAGGCCGAAAAGGAGTGGGAGGACAAAAAGGAGTGGGAGATCGGTGAGTAGTAGAGGCCAGAAAAAATCAGAAGTTGAAAAGGGGTGGGAGGGCAAAAAGGGGTGGGAGACCGATAAATGGTGGGAGGCTGGAGAGAAGTAGAGGCCAGAAAAAATTAGCAGCTGAAAAGGGGTGGGAGGCCAAAAAGGGTTGGGAGACCAAAAAAGGGTGGGAGGCTGGAGAGAAGTAGAAGCCAGGAAAAATTGGAGGCCGAAAAGGAGTGGGAGGCCAAAAAGGAGTGGGAGACCGGTGAATAGTAGAGGTCAGAAAAAATTAGCAGCCAAAAAGGGTAGGGAGGCCAAAAAGGAGTGGGAGATCGGTGAATAGTAGAGGCCAGAAAAAATTAGCAGCCAAAAAGGGGGGGGGGGGCCAAAAAAGGGTGGGAGGCCCAAAAAGGGTGGGAGGCTGGAGAGAAGTAGAGGCCAGGAAAAATTGGAGGCCGAAAATGGGTGGGAGGCCAATAAATGGTGGGAGGTTGGAGAGAAGTAGAGGCCAGAAAAAATGGAGGCCGAAAAGGGGTGTGAGGACAAAAAGGCGTGGGAGGCCAAAAAAAGGTGGGAGGCTGGAGAGAAGTAGAGGCCAGAAAAAATTAGCAGCTGAAAAGGGGTGGGAGGCCAAAAAGGGTTGGGAGGCCAAAAAAGGGTGGGAGGCAGGATAGAAGTAGAAGCCAGGAAATATTGGAGGCCGAAAAGGGGTGGGAGGCCAAAAAGGAGTGGGAGAGCGGTGAATAGTAGAGGCCAGAAAAAATCAGAAGTTGAAAAGGGGTGGGAGGGCAAAAAGGGGTCGGAGGCCCAAAAAGGGTGGGAGGCTGGAGAGAAGTAGAGGCCAGGAAGAATTGGAGGCCGAAAAGGGGTGGGAGGCCAAAAAGGGGTGGGAGGCTGGAGAGCAGTAGAGGCCAGAAAAAATTGGAGGCCGAAAAGGGGTTTGAGGCCAAAAAGGGTTGAGAGGCCCAAAAAGGCTGGGAGGCTGGGGAGGAGTAGAGGCCAGAAAAAATTAGAGGCTGAAAAGGAGTGGGAGGCCAAAAAGGGGTGGGAGACCGATAAATGGTGGGAGGCTGGAGAGAAGTAGAAGCCAGGAAATATTGGAGGCCGAAAAGGAGTGGGAGGCCAAAAAGGAGTGGGAGACCGGTGAATAGTAGAGGTCAGAAAAAATTAGCAGTCAAAAAGGGTAGGGAGGCCAAAAAGGAGTGGGAGACCGGTGAATAGTAGAGGCCAGAAAAAATTAGCAGCCAAAAAGGGGGGGGGGGGCCAAAAAAGGGTGGGAGGCCCAAAAAGGGTGGGAGGCTGGAGAGAAGTAGAGGCCAGGAAAAATTGGAGGCCGAAAACGGGTGGGAGGCCAATAAATGGTGGGAGGTTGGAGAGAAGTAGAGGCCAGAAAAAATGGAGTCCGAAAAGCGGTGTGAGGACAAAAAGGCGTGGGAGGCCAAAAAAAAGTGGGAGGCTGGAGACAAGTAGAGGCCAGAAAAAATTAGCAGCTGAAAAGGGGTGGGAGGCCAAAAAGGGTTGGGAGGCCAAAAAAGGGTGGGAGGCAGGATAGAAGTAGAAGCCAGGAAATATTGGAGGCCGAAAAGGGGTGGGAGGCCAAAAAGGAGTGGGAGAGCGGTGAATAGTAGAGGCCAGAAAAAATCAGAAGTTGAAAAGGGGTGGGAGGGCAAAAAGGGGTGGGAGGCCCAAAAAGGGTGGGAGGCTGGAGAGAAGTAGAGGCCAGGAAGAATTGGAGGCCGAAAAGGGGTGGGAGGCCAAAAAGGGGTGGGAGGCTGGAGAGCAGTAGAGGCCAGAAAAAATTGGAGGCCGAAAAGGGGTTTGAGGCCAAAAAGGGTTGAGAGGCCCAAAAAGGCTGGGAGGCTGGGGAGGAGTAGATGCCAGAAAAAATTAGAGGCTGAAAAGGAGTGGGAGGCCAAAAAGGGGTGGGAGGCCGATAAATGGTGGGAGGCTGGAGAGAAGTAGAAGCCAGGAAATATTGGCGGCCGAAAAGGAGTGGGAGGCCAAAAAGGAGTGGGAGACCGGTGAGCAGTAGAGGCGAGAAAAAATTAGCAGCCGAAAATGGGTGGGAGGCCGAAAAGGAGTGGGAGACCAAAAAATGGTGGGAGGCTGGAGAGAAGTAGAGGCCAGGAAGAATTGGAGGCCGAAAACGGGTGGGAGGCCAATAAATGGTGGGAGGTTGGAGAGAAGTAGAGGGCAGAAAAAATGGAGTCCGAAAAGGGGTGTGAGGACAAAAAGGCGTGGGAGGCCAAAAAAAAGTGGGAGGCTGGTGAGAAGTAGAGGCCAGAAAAAACTGGCGGCCGAAAAAGAGTGGGAGGCCAAAAAGGAGTGGGAGGGCGGTGAATAGTAGAGGCCAGAAAAAATTAGCAGCCGAAAAGGGGTGGGAGGCCGAAAAGGGGTGGGAGGCCCAAAAAGGGCGGGAGGCTGGAGAGGAGCAGAGGCCAGAAAAAATTGGATGCCGAGAAGGAGTGGGAGGCCTAAAAAGGTGTGGGAGGCTGGAGAGAAGTAGAGGCCAGAAAAAATTGGAGGCCGAAAAAGAGTGGGAGGCCAAACAGGAGTGGGAGGCCGGTGAGTAGTAGAGGCCAGAAAAAATCAGAAGTTGAAAAGGGGTGGGAAGGTAAAAAGGGGTGGGAGGCCAAAAAAGGGTGGGAGGCTGGAGAGAAGTAGAAGCCAGGAAAAATTGGAGGCCGAAAAGGAGTGGGAGGCCAAAAAGCAGTGGGAGACAGGTGAATAGTAGAGGTCAGAAAAAATTAGCAGCCGAAAAGCGGAGGGCGGCCAAAAAGGGGTGGGAGGCCCAAAAAGGGTGGGAGGCTGGAGAGGAGTAGAGGCCAGAAAAAATTTGAGGCTAAAAAGGAGTGGGAGGCCAAAAAGGGGTGGGAGGCTGGTGAGAAGTGGAGGCCAGAAAAAAATCAGAAGTTGAAAAGGGGTAGGAGGGCAAAAAGGGTTGGGAGGCCAAAAAAGGGTGGGAGCCTGGTGAGAAGTAGAGGCCAGAAAAAATTGGAGGCTGAAAAGGAGTGGGAGGTGAAAAAGGAGTGGGAGACCGGTGAATAGTAGAGGCCAGAAAAAATTGGCAGTCAAAAAAGGAGTGGGAGGCCAGAAAGGTGTGGGAGACCGGTGAATAGCAGAGGCCAGAAAAAAATTAGCAGCCGAAAAGGGGTGGGAGGCCAAAAAGGGGTGGGAGGCCCAAAAAGGGTGGGAGGCTGGAGAGAATTAGAGGCCAGGAAAAATTGGAGGCTGAAAAATAGTGGGAGGCCAAAAAGGAGTGGGAGGCCGGTGAGAAGTAGAAGCCAGAAAAAATCAGAAGTTGAAAAGGGGTGGGAGGGCAAAAAGGGGTGGCAGGCCAAAAAAGGGTGGGAGGCTGGTGACAAGTAGAAGCCAGAAAAAATTGGAGGCCAAAAAGGAGTGGGAGGCCAAAAAGGAGTGGGAGAGCGGTGAATAGTAGAGGCCAGAAAAAATTAGCAGCCGAAAAGGGGTGGGAGGCCAAAAAGGGGTGGGAGGCCCAAAAAGGGTGGGAGGCTGGAGAGAAGTAGAGGCCAGGAAAAATTGGAGGCCAAAAAGGGGTGGGAGGGCAAAAAGGGGTGGGAGGCCAAAAAAGGGTGGGAGGCTGGAGAGAAGTAGAAGCCAGGAAAAATTGGAGGCCGAAAAGGAGTGGGATGACAAAAAGGAGTGGGAGAGCGGTGAATAGTAGAGGCCAGAAAAAATCAGAAGTTGAAAAGGGGTGGGAGGGCAAAAAGGGGTGGGAGGCCAAAAAATGGTGGGAGGCTGGAGAGAACTAGAGGCCAGAAAAAATTGGAGGCTAAGAAGGGGTGGGAGGCCAAAAAGGGGTGGGAGATCGGTGAGTAGTAGAGGCCAGAAAAAATCAGAAGTTGAAAAGGGGTGGGAGGACAAAAAGGGTTGGGAGGCCCAAAAAGGGTGGGAGGCTGGAGAGGAGTAGAGGCCAGAAAAAATTAGCAGCCGAAAAGGGGTGGGAGGCCGATAAATGGTGGGAGGCTGGAGAGAAGTAGAAGCCAGGGAAAATTGGGGGCCGAAAATGGGTGGGAGGCCAAAAAGGAGTGGGAGACCGGTGAGAAGTAGAAGCCAGAAAAAATCAGAAGTTGAAAAGGGGTGGGAGGGCAAAAAGGGGTGGGAGACCGATAAATGGTGGGAGGCTGGAGAGAAGTAGAGGCCAGAAAAAATTAGCAGCTGAAAAGGGGTGGGAGGCCAAAAAGGGTTGGGAGACCAAAAAAGGGTGGGAGGCTGGAGAGAAGTAGAAGCCAGGAAAAATTGGAGGCCGAAAAGGAGTGGGAGGCCAAAAAGGAGTGGGAGACCGGTGAATAGTAGAGGTCAGAAAAAATTAGCAGCCAAAAAGGGTAGGGAGGCCAAAAAGGAGTGGGAGATCGGTGAATAGTAGAGGCCAGAAAAAATTAGCAGCCAAAAAGGGGGGGGGGGGCCAAAAAAGGGTGGGAGGCCCAAAAAGGGTGGGAGGCTGGAGAGAAGTAGAGGCCAGGAAAAATTGGAGGCCGAAAACGGGTGGGAGGCCAATAAATGGTGGGAGGTTGGAGAGAAGTAGAGGCCAGAAAAAATGGAGGCCGAAAAGCGGTGTGAGGACAAAAAGGCGTGGGAGGCCAAAAAAAGGTGGGAGGCTGGAGAGAAGTAGAGGCCAGAAAAAATTAGCAGCTGAAAAGGGGTGGGAGGCCAAAAAGGGTTGGGAGGCCAAAAAAGGGTGGGAGGCTGGGGAGGAGTAGAGGCCAGAAAAAATTAGAGGCTGAAAAGGAGTGGGAGGCCAAAAAGGAGTGGGAGACCGATAAATGGTGGGAGGCTGGAGAGAAGTAGAAACCAGGAAATATTGGAGGCCGAAAAGGAGTGGGAGGCCAAAAAGGAGTGGGAGACCGGTGAATAGTAGAGGTCAGAAAAAATTAGCAGTCAAAAAGGGTAGGGAGGCCAAAAAGGAGTGGGAGACCGGTGAATAGTAGAGGCCAGAAAAAATTAGCAGCCAAAAAGGGGGGGGGGGGCCAAAAAAGGGTGGGAGGCCCAAAAAGGGTGGGAGGCTGGAGAGAAGTAGAGGCCAGGAAAAATTGGAGGCCGAAAACGGGTGGGAGGCCAATAAATGGTGGGAGGTTGGAGAGAAGTAGAGGCCAGAAAAAATGGAGGCCGAAAAGGGGTGTGAGGACAAAAAGGCGTGGGAGGCCAAAAAAAAGTGGGAGGCTGGAGAGAAGTAGAGGCCAGAAAAAATTAGCAGCTGAAAAGGGGTGGGAGGCCAAAAAGGGTTGGGAGGCCAAAAAAGGGTGGGAGGCAGGATAGAAGTAGAAGCCAGGAAATATTGGAGGCCGAAAAGGGGTGGGAGGCCAAAAAGGAGTGGGAGAGCGGTGAATAGTAGAGGCCAGAAAAAATCAGAAGTTGAAAAGGGGTGGGAGGGCAAAAAGGGGTCGGAGGCCCAAAAAGGGTGGGAGGCTGGAGAGAAGTAGAGGCCAGGAAGAATTGGAGGCCGAAAAGGGGTGGGAGGCCAAAAAGGGGTGGGAGGCTGGAGAGCAGTAGAGGCCAGAAAAAATTGGAGGCCGAAAAGGGGTTTGAGGCCAAAAAGGGTTGAGAGGCCCAAAAAGGCTGGGAGGCTGGGGAGGAGTAGAGGCCAGAAAAAATTAGAGGCTGAAAAGGAGTGGGAGGCCAAAAAGGGGTGGGAGGCCGATAAATGGTGGGAGGCTGGAGAGAAGTAGAAGCCAGGAAATATTGGCGGCCGAAAAGGAGTGGGAGGCCAAAAAGGAGTGGGAGACCGGTGAGCAGTAGAGGCGAGAAAAAATTAGCAGCCGAAAATGGGTGGGAGGCCGAAAAGGAGTGGGAGACCAAAAAATGGTGGGAGGCTGGAGAGAAGTAGAGGCCAGGAAGAATTGGAGGCCGAAAACGGGTGGGAGGCCAATAAATGGTGGGAGGTTGGAGAGAAGTAGAGGGCAGAAAAAATGGAGTCCGAAAAGGGGTGTGAGGACAAAAAGGCGTGGGAGGCCAAAAAAAAGTGGGAGGCTGGTGAGAAGTAGAGGCCAGAAAAAACTGGCGGCCGAAAAAGAGTGGGAGGCCAAAAAGGAGTGGGAGGGCGGTGAATAGTAGAGGCCAGAAAAAATTAGCAGCCGAAAAGGGGTGGGAGGCCGAAAAGGGGTGGGAGGCCCAAAAAGGGCGGGAGGCTGGAGAGGAGCAGAGGCCAGAAAAAATTGGATGCCGAGAAGGAGTGGGAGGCCTAAAAAGGTGTGGGAGGCTGGAGAGAAGTAGAGGCCAGAAAAAATTGGAGGCCGAAAAAGAGTGGGAGGACAAAAAGGAGTGGGAGATCGGTGAGTAGTAGAGGCCAGAAAAAATCAGAAGTTGAAAAGGGGTGGGAGGGCAAAAAGGGGTCGGAGGCCCAAAAAGGGTGGGAGGCTGGAGAGAAGTAGAGGCCAGGAAGAATTGGAGGCCGAAAAGGGGTGGGAGGCCAAAAAGGGGTGGGAGGCTGGAGAGCAGTAGAGGCCAGAAAAAATTGGAGGCCGAAAAGGGGTTTGAGGCCAAAAAGGGTTGAGAGGCCCAAAAAGGCTGGGAGGCTGGGGAGGAGTAGAGGCCAGAAAAAATTAGAGGCTGAAAAGGAGTGGGAGGCCAAAAAGGGGTGGGAGACCGATAAATGGTGGGAGGCTGGAGAGAAGTAGAAGCCAGGAAATATTGGAGGCCGAAAAGGAGTGGGAGGCCAAAAAGGAGTGGGAGACCGGTGAATAGTAGAGGTCAGAAAAAATTAGCAGCCAAAAAGGGTAGGGAGGCCGAAAAGGGGTGGGAGGCCAAAAAATGGTGGGAGGCTGGAGAGAAGTAGAGGCCAGAAAAAATCAGAAGTTGAAAAGGGGTGGGAGGGCAAAAAGGGGTGGGAGGCCAAAAAAGGGTGGGAGGCTGGAGAGAAGTAGAAGCCAGAAAAAATCAGAAGTTGAAAAGGGGTGGGAGGGCAAAAAGGCGTGGGAGGCCAAAAAAGGGTGGGAGGCTGGAGAGAAGTAGAAGCCAGGAAAAATTGGAGGCCGAAAAGGAGAGGGATGACAAAAAGGAGTGGGAGAGCGGTGAATAGTAGAGGCCAGAAAAAATCAGAAGTTGAAAAGGGGTGGGAGGGCAAAAAGGGGTGGGAGGCCAAAAAATGGTGGGAGGCTGGAGAGAACTAGAGGCCAGAAAAAATTGGAGGCTAAGAAGGGGTGGGAGGCCAAAAAGGGGTGGGAGATCGGTGAGTAGTAGAGGCCAGAAAAAATCAGAAGTTGAAAAGGGGTGGGAGGACAAAAAGGGTTGGGAGGCCCAAAAAGGGTGGGAGGCTGGAGAGGAGTAGAGGCCAGAAAAAATTAGCAGCCGAAAAGGGGTGGGAGGCCGATAAATGGTGGGAGGCTGGAGAGAAGTAGAAGCCAGGGAAAATTGGGGGCCGAAAATGGGTGGGAGGCCAAAAAGGAGTGGGAGACCGGTGAGAAGTAGAAGCCAGAAAAAATCAGAAGTTGAAAAGGGGTGGGAGGGCAAAAAGGGGTGCGAGGCCAAAAAAGGGTGGGAGGCTGGAGAGAAGTAGAGGCCAGAAAAAATTGGAGGCCGAAAAGGAGTGGGAGGACAAAAAGGAGTGGGAGATCGGTGAGTAGTAGAGGCCAGAAAAAATCAGAAGTTGAAAAGGGGTGGGAGGGCAAAAAGGGGTGGGAGACCGATAAATGGTGGGAGGCTGGAGAGAAGTAGAGGCCAGAAAAAATTAGCAGCTGAAAAGGGGTGGGAGGCCAAAAAGGGTTGGGAGACCAAAAAAGGGTGGGAGGCTGGAGAGAAGTAGAAGCCAGGAAAAATTGGAGGCCGAAAAGGAGTGGGAGGCCAAAAAGGAGTGGGAGACCGGTGAATAGTAGAGGTCAGAAAAAATTAGCAGCCAAAAAGGGTAGGGAGGCCAAAAAGGAGTGGGAGATCGGTGAATAGTAGAGGCCAGAAAAAATTAGCAGCCAAAAAGGGGGGGGGGGGCCAAAAAAGGGTGGGAGGCCCAAAAAGGGTGGGAGGCTGGAGAGAAGTAGAGGCCAGGAAAAATTGGAGGCCGAAAATGGGTGGGAGGCCAATAAATGGTGGGAGGTTGGAGAGAAGTAGAGGCCAGAAAAAATGGAGGCCGAAAAGGGGTGTGAGGACAAAAAGGCGTGGGAGGCCAAAAAAAGGTGGGAGGCTGGAGAGAAGTAGAGGCCAGAAAAAATTAGCAGCTGAAAAGGGGTGGGAGGCCAAAAAGGGTTGGGAGGCCAAAAAAGGGTGGGAGGCAGGATAGAAGTAGAAGCCAGGAAATATTGGAGGCCGAAAAGGGGTGGGAGGCCAAAAAGGAGTGGGAGAGCGGTGAATAGTAGAGGCCAGAAAAAATCAGAAGTTGAAAAGGGGTGGGAGGGCAAAAAGGGGTGGGAGGCCCAAAAAGGGTGGGAGGCTGGAGAGAAGTAGAGGCCAGGAAGAATTGGAGGCCGAAAAGGGGTGGGAGGCCAAAAAGGGGTGGGAGGCTGGAGAGCAGTAGAGGCCAGAAAAAATTGGAGGCCGAAAAGGGGTTTGAGGCCAAAAAGGGTTGAGAGGCCCAAAAAGGCTGGGAGGCTGGGGAGGAGTAGAGGCCAGAAAAAATTAGAGGCTGAAAAGGAGTGGGAGGCCAAAAAGGGGTGGGAGACCGATAAATGGTGGGAGGCTGGAGAGAAGTAGAAGCCAGGAAATATTGGCGGCCGAAAAGGAGTGGGAGGCCAAAAAGGAGTGGGAGACCGGTGAGCAGTAGAGGCGAGAAAAAATTAGCAGCCGAAAATGGGTGGGAGGCCGAAAAGGAGTGGGAGACCAAAAAATGGTGGGAGGCTGGAGAGAAGTAGAGGCCAGGAAGAATTGGAGGCCGAAAACGGGTGGGAGGCCAATAAATGGTGGGAGGTTGGAGAGAAGTAGAGGGCAGAAAAAATGGAGTCCGAAAAGGGGTGTGAGGACAAAAAGGCGTGGGAGGCCAAAAAAAAGTGGGAGGCTGGTGAGAAGTAGAGGCCAGAAAAAACTGGCGGCCGAAAAAGAGTGGGAGGCCAAAAAGGAGTGGGAGGGCGGTGAATAGTAGAGGCCAGAAAAAATTAGCAGCCGAAAAGGGGTGGGAGGCCGAAAAGGGGTGGGAGGCCCAAAAAGGGCGGGAGGCTGGAGAGGAGCAGAGGCCAGAAAAAATTGGATGCCGAGAAGGAGTGGGAGGCCTAAAAAGGTGTGGGAGGCTGGAGAGAAGTAGAGGCCAGAAAAAATTGGAGGCCGAAAAAGAGTGGGAGGCCAAACAGGAGTGGGAGGCCGGTGAGTAGTAGAGGCCAGAAAAAATCAGAAGTTGAAAAGGGGTGGGAAGGTAAAAAGGGGTGGGAGGCCAAAAAAGGGTGGGAGGCTGGAGAGAAGTAGAAGCCAGGAAAAATTGGAGGCCGAAAAGGAGTGGGAGGCCAAAAAGCAGTGGGAGACAGGTGAATAGTAGAGGTCAGAAAAAATTAGCAGCCGAAAAGCGGAGGGCGGCCAAAAAGGGGTGGGAGGCCCAAAAAGGGTGGGAGGCTGGAGAGGAGTAGAGGCCAGAAAAAATTTGAGGCTAAAAAGGAGTGGGAGGCCAAAAAGGGGTGGGAGGCTGGTGAGAAGTGGAGGCCAGAAAAAAATCAGAAGTTGAAAAGGGGTAGGAGGGCAAAAAGGGTTGGGAGGCCAAAAAAGGGTGGGAGCCTGGTGAGAAGTAGAGGCCAGAAAAAATTGGAGGCTGAAAAGGAGTGGGAGGTGAAAAAGGAGTGGGAGACCGGTGAATAGTAGAGGCCAGAAAAAATTGGCAGTCAAAAAAGGAGTGGGAGGCCAGAAAGGTGTGGGAGACCGGTGAATAGCAGAGGCCAGAAAAAAATTAGCAGCCGAAAAGGGGTGGGAGGCCAAAAAGGGGTGGGAGGCCCAAAAAGGGTGGGAGGCTGGAGAGAATTAGAGGCCAGGAAAAATTGGAGGCTGAAAAATAGTGGGAGGCCAAAAAGGAGTGGGAGGCCGGTGAGAAGTAGAAGCCAGAAAAAATCAGAAGTTGAAAAGGGGTGGGAGGGCAAAAAGGGGTGGCAGGCCAAAAAAGGGTGGGAGGCTGGTGACAAGTAGAAGCCAGAAAAAATTGGAGGCCAAAAAGGAGTGGGAGGCCAAAAAGGAGTGGGAGAGCGGTGAATAGTAGAGGCCAGAAAAAATTAGCAGCCGAAAAGGGGTGGGAGGCCAAAAAGGGGTGGGAGGCCCAAAAAGGGTGGGAGGCTGGAGAGAAGTAGAGGCCAGGAAAAATTGGAGGCCAAAAAGGGGTGGGAGGGCAAAAAGGGGTGGGAGGCCAAAAAAGGGTGGGAGGCTGGAGAGAAGTAGAAGCCAGGAAAAATTGGAGGCCGAAAAGGAGTGGGATGACAAAAAGGAGTGGGAGAGCGGTGAATAGTAGAGGCCAGAAAAAATCAGAAGTTGAAAAGGGGTGGGAGGGCAAAAAGGGGTGGGAGGCCAAAAAATGGTGGGAGGCTGGAGAGAACTAGAGGCCAGAAAAAATTGGAGGCTAAGAAGGGGTGGGAGGCCAAAAAGGGGTGGGAGATCGGTGAGTAGTAGAGGCCAGAAAAAATCAGAAGTTGAAAAGGGGTGGGAGGACAAAAAGGGTTGGGAGGCCCAAAAAGGGTGGGAGGCTGGAGAGGAGTAGAGGCCAGAAAAAATTAGCAGCCGAAAAGGGGTGGGAGGCCGATAAATGGTGGGAGGCTGGAGAGAAGTAGAAGCCAGGGAAAATTGGGGGCCGAAAATGGGTGGGAGGCCAAAAAGGAGTGGGAGACCGGTGAGAAGTAGAAGCCAGAAAAAATCAGAAGTTGAAAAGGGGTGGGAGGGCAAAAAGGGGTGGGAGACCGATAAATGGTGGGAGGCTGGAGAGAAGTAGAGGCCAGAAAAAATTAGCAGCTGAAAAGGGGTGGGAGGCCAAAAAGGGTTGGGAGACCAAAAAAGGGTGGGAGGCTGGAGAGAAGTAGAAGCCAGGAAAAATTGGAGGCCGAAAAGGAGTGGGAGGCCAAAAAGGAGTGGGAGACCGGTGAATAGTAGAGGTCAGAAAAAATTAGCAGCCAAAAAGGGTAGGGAGGCCAAAAAGGAGTGGGAGATCGGTGAATAGTAGAGGCCAGAAAAAATTAGCAGCCAAAAAGGGGGGGGGGGGCCAAAAAAGGGTGGGAGGCCCAAAAAGGGTGGGAGGCTGGAGAGAAGTAGAGGCCAGGAAAAATTGGAGGCCGAAAACGGGTGGGAGGCCAATAAATGGTGGGAGGTTGGAGAGAAGTAGAGGCCAGAAAAAATGGAGGCCGAAAAGCGGTGTGAGGACAAAAAGGCGTGGGAGGCCAAAAAAAGGTGGGAGGCTGGAGAGAAGTAGAGGCCAGAAAAAATTAGCAGCTGAAAAGGGGTGGGAGGCCAAAAAGGGTTGGGAGGCCAAAAAAGGGTGGGAGGCTGGGGAGGAGTAGAGGCCAGAAAAAATTAGAGGCTGAAAAGGAGTGGGAGGCCAAAAAGGGGTGGGAGACCGATAAATGGTGGGAGGCTGGAGAGAAGTAGAAACCAGGAAATATTGGAGGCCGAAAAGGAGTGGGAGGCCAAAAAGGAGTGGGAGACCGGTGAATAGTAGAGGTCAGAAAAAATTAGCAGTCAAAAAGGGTAGGGAGGCCAAAAAGGAGTGGGAGACCGGTGAATAGTAGAGGCCAGAAAAAATTAGCAGCCAAAAAGGGGGGGGGGGGCCAAAAAAGGGTGGGAGGCCCAAAAAGGGTGGGAGGCTGGAGAGAAGTAGAGGCCAGGAAAAATTGGAGGCCGAAAACGGGTGGGAGGCCAATAAATGGTGGGAGGTTGGAGAGAAGTAGAGGCCAGAAAAAATGGAGGCCGAAAAGGGGTGTGAGGACAAAAAGGCGTGGGAGGCCAAAAAAAAGTGGGAGGCTGGAGAGAAGTAGAGGCCAGAAAAAATTAGCAGCTGAAAAGGGGTGGGAGGCCAAAAAGGGTTGGGAGGCCAAAAAAGGGTGGGAGGCAGGATAGAAGTAGAAGCCAGGAAATATTGGAGGCCGAAAAGGGGTGGGAGGCCAAAAAGGAGTGGGAGAGCGGTGAATAGTAGAGGCCAGAAAAAATCAGAAGTTGAAAAGGGGTGGGAGGGCAAAAAGGGGTCGGAGGCCCAAAAAGGGTGGGAGGCTGGAGAGAAGTAGAGGCCAGGAAGAATTGGAGGCCGAAAAGGGGTGGGAGGCCAAAAAGGGGTGGGAGGCTGGAGAGCAGTAGAGGCCAGAAAAAATTGGAGGCCGAAAAGGGGTTTGAGGCCAAAAAGGGTTGAGAGGCCCAAAAAGGCTGGGAGGCTGGGGAGGAGTAGAGGCCAGAAAAAATTAGAGGCTGAAAAGGAGTGGGAGGCCAAAAAGGGGTGGGAGGCCGATAAATGGTGGGAGGCTGGAGAGAAGTAGAAGCCAGGAAATATTGGCGGCCGAAAAGGAGTGGGAGGCCAAAAAGGAGTGGGAGACCGGTGAGCAGTAGAGGCGAGAAAAAATTAGCAGCCGAAAATGGGTGGGAGGCCGAAAAGGAGTGGGAGACCAAAAAATGGTGGGAGGCTGGAGAGAAGTAGAGGCCAGGAAGAATTGGAGGCCGAAAACGGGTGGGAGGCCAATAAATGGTGGGAGGTTGGAGAGAAGTAGAGGGCAGAAAAAATGGAGTCCGAAAAGGGGTGTGAGGACAAAAAGGCGTGGGAGGCCAAAAAAAAGTGGGAGGCTGGTGAGAAGTAGAGGCCAGAAAAAACTGGCGGCCGAAAAAGAGTGGGAGGCCAAAAAGGAGTGGGAGGGCGGTGAATAGTAGAGGCCAGAAAAAATTAGCAGCCGAAAAGGGGTGGGAGGCCGAAAAGGGGTGGGAGGCCCAAAAAGGGCGGGAGGCTGGAGAGGAGCAGAGGCCAGAAAAAATTGGATGCCGAGAAGGAGTGGGAGGCCTAAAAAGGTGTGGGAGGCTGGAGAGAAGTAGAGGCCAGAAAAAATTGGAGGCCGAAAAAGAGTGGGAGGACAAAAAGGAGTGGGAGATCGGTGAGTAGTAGAGGCCAGAAAAAATCAGAAGTTGAAAAGGGGTGGGAGGGCAAAAAGGGGTCGGAGGCCCAAAAAGGGTGGGAGGCTGGAGAGAAGTAGAGGCCAGGAAGAATTGGAGGCCGAAAAGGGGTGGGAGGCCAAAAAGGGGTGGGAGGCTGGAGAGCAGTAGAGGCCAGAAAAAATTGGAGGCCGAAAAGGGGTTTGAGGCCAAAAAGGGTTGAGAGGCCCAAAAAGGCTGGGAGGCTGGGGAGGAGTAGAGGCCAGAAAAAATTAGAGGCTGAAAAGGAGTGGGAGGCCAAAAAGGGGTGGGAGACCGATAAATGGTGGGAGGCTGGAGAGAAGTAGAAGCCAGGAAATATTGGAGGCCGAAAAGGAGTGGGAGGCCAAAAAGGAGTGGGAGACCGGTGAATAGTAGAGGTCAGAAAAAATTAGCAGCCAAAAAGGGTAGGGAGGCCGAAAAGGGGTGGGAGGCCAAAAAATGGTGGGAGGCTGGAGAGAAGTAGAGGCCAGAAAAAATCAGAAGTTGAAAAGGGGTGGGAGGGCAAAAAGGGGTGGGAGGCCAAAAAAGGGTGGGAGGCTGGAGAGAAGTAGAAGCCAGAAAAAATCAGAAGTTGAAAAGGGGTGGGAGGGCAAAAAGGCGTGGGAGGCCAAAAAAGGGTGGGAGGCTGGAGAGAAGTAGAAGCCAGGAAAAATTGGAGGCCGAAAAGGAGAGGGATGACAAAAAGGAGTGGGAGAGCGGTGAATAGTAGAGGCCAGAAAAAATCAGAAGTTGAAAAGGGGTGGGAGGGCAAAAAGGGGTGGGAGGCCAAAAAATGGTGGGAGGCTGGAGAGAACTAGAGGCCAGAAAAAATTGGAGGCTAAGAAGGGGTGGGAGGCCAAAAAGGGGTGGGAGATCGGTGAGTAGTAGAGGCCAGAAAAAATCAGAAGTTGAAAAGGGGTGGGAGGACAAAAAGGGTTGGGAGGCCCAAAAAGGGTGGGAGGCTGGAGAGGAGTAGAGGCCAGAAAAAATTAGCAGCCGAAAAGGGGTGGGAGGCCGATAAATGGTGGGAGGCTGGAGAGAAGTAGAAGCCAGGGAAAATTGGGGGCCGAAAATGGGTGGGAGGCCAAAAAGGAGTGGGAGACCGGTGAGAAGTAGAAGCCAGAAAAAATCAGAAGTTGAAAAGGGGTGGGAGGGCAAAAAGGGGTGCGAGGCCAAAAAAGGGTGGGAGGCTGGAGAGAAGTAGAGGCCAGAAAAAATTGGAGGCCGAAAAGGAGTGGGAGGACAAAAAGGAGTGGGAGATCGGTGAGTAGTAGAGGCCAGAAAAAATCAGAAGTTGAAAAGGGGTGGGAGGGCAAAAAGGGGTGGGAGACCGATAAATGGTGGGAGGCTGGAGAGAAGTAGAGGCCAGAAAAAATTAGCAGCTGAAAAGGGGTGGGAGGCCAAAAAGGGTTGGGAGACCAAAAAAGGGTGGGAGGCTGGAGAGAAGTAGAAGCCAGGAAAAATTGGAGGCCGAAAAGGAGTGGGAGGCCAAAAAGGAGTGGGAGACCGGTGAATAGTAGAGGTCAGAAAAAATTAGCAGCCAAAAAGGGTAGGGAGGCCAAAAAGGAGTGGGAGATCGGTGAATAGTAGAGGCCAGAAAAAATTAGCAGCCAAAAAGGGGGGGGGGGGCCAAAAAAGGGTGGGAGGCCCAAAAAGGGTGGGAGGCTGGAGAGAAGTAGAGGCCAGGAAAAATTGGAGGCCGAAAATGGGTGGGAGGCCAATAAATGGTGGGAGGTTGGAGAGAAGTAGAGGCCAGAAAAAATGGAGGCCGAAAAGGGGTGTGAGGACAAAAAGGCGTGGGAGGCCAAAAAAAGGTGGGAGGCTGGAGAGAAGTAGAGGCCAGAAAAAATTAGCAGCTGAAAAGGGGTGGGAGGCCAAAAAGGGTTGGGAGGCCAAAAAAGGGTGGGAGGCAGGATAGAAGTAGAAGCCAGGAAATATTGGAGGCCGAAAAGGGGTGGGAGGCCAAAAAGGAGTGGGAGAGCGGTGAATAGTAGAGGCCAGAAAAAATCAGAAGTTGAAAAGGGGTGGGAGGGCAAAAAGGGGTCGGAGGCCCAAAAAGGGTGGGAGGCTGGAGAGAAGTAGAGGCCAGGAAGAATTGGAGGCCGAAAAGGGGTGGGAGGCCAAAAAGGGGTGGGAGGCTGGAGAGCAGTAGAGGCCAGAAAAAATTGGAGGCCGAAAAGGGGTTTGAGGCCAAAAAGGGTTGAGAGGCCCAAAAAGGCTGGGAGGCTGGGGAGGAGTAGAGGCCAGAAAAAATTAGAGGCTGAAAAGGAGTGGGAGGCCAAAAAGGGGTGGGAGACCGATAAATGGTGGGAGGCTGGAGAGAAGTAGAAGCCAGGAAATATTGGAGGCCGAAAAGGAGTGGGAGGCCAAAAAGGAGTGGGAGACCGGTGAATAGTAGAGGTCAGAAAAAATTAGCAGTCAAAAAGGGTAGGGAGGCCAAAAAGGAGTGGGAGACCGGTGAATAGTAGAGGCCAGAAAAAATTAGCAGCCAAAAAGGGGGGGGGGGGCCAAAAAAGGGTGGGAGGCCCAAAAAGGGTGGGAGGCTGGAGAGAAGTAGAGGCCAGGAAAAATTGGAGGCCGAAAACGGGTGGGAGGCCAATAAATGGTGGGAGGTTGGAGAGAAGTAGAGGCCAGAAAAAATGGAGGCCGAAAAGGGGTGTGAGGACAAAAAGGCGTGGGAGGCCAAAAAAAAGTGGGAGGCTGGAGACAAGTAGAGGCCAGAAAAAATTAGCAGCTGAAAAGGGGTGGGAGGCCAAAAAGGGTTGGGAGGCCAAAAAAGGGTGGGAGGCAGGATAGAAGTAGAAGCCAGGAAATATTGGAGGCCGAAAAGGGGTGGGAGGCCAAAAAGGAGTGGGAGAGCGGTGAATAGTAGAGGCCAGAAAAAATCAGAAGTTGAAAAGGGGTGGGAGGGCAAAAAGGGGTGGGAGGCCCAAAAAGGGTGGGAGGCTGGAGAGAAGTAGAGGCCAGGAAGAATTGGAGGCCGAAAAGGGGTGGGAGGCCAAAAAGGGGTGGGAGGCTGGAGAGCAGTAGAGGCCAGAAAAAATTGGAGGCCGAAAAGGGGTTTGAGGCCAAAAAGGGTTGAGAGGCCCAAAAAGGCTGGGAGGCTGGGGAGGAGTAGATGCCAGAAAAAATTAGAGGCTGAAAAGGAGTGGGAGGCCAAAAAGGGGTGGGAGGCCGATAAATGGTGGGAGGCTGGAGAGAAGTAGAAGCCAGGAAATATTGGCGGCCGAAAAGGAGTGGGAGGCCAAAAAGGAGTGGGAGACCGGTGAGCAGTAGAGGCGAGAAAAAATTAGCAGCCGAAAATGGGTGGGAGGCCGAAAAGGAGTGGGAGACCAAAAAATGGTGGGAGGCTGGAGAGAAGTAGAGGCCAGGAAGAATTGGAGGCCGAAAACGGGTGGGAGGCCAATAAATGGTGGGAGGTTGGAGAGAAGTAGAGGGCAGAAAAAATGGAGTCCGAAAAGGGGTGTGAGGACAAAAAGGCGTGGGAGGCCAAAAAAAAGTGGGAGGCTGGTGAGAAGTAGAGGCCAGAAAAAACTGGCGGCCGAAAAAGAGTGGGAGGCCAAAAAGGAGTGGGAGGGCGGTGAATAGTAGAGGCCAGAAAAAATTAGCAGCCGAAAAGGGGTGGGAGGCCGAAAAGGGGTGGGAGGCCCAAAAAGGGTGGGAGGCTGGAGAGGAGCAGAGGCCAGAAAAAATTGGATGCCGAGAAGGAGTGGGAGGCCTAAAAAGGTGTGGGAGGCTGGAGAGAAGTAGAGGCCAGAAAAAATTGGAGGCCGAAAAAGAGTGGGAGGACAAAAAAGAGTGGGACATCGGTGAGTAGTAGAGGCCAGAAAAAATCAGAAGTTGAAAAGGGGTGGGAGGGCAAAAAGGGGTCGGAGGCCCAAAAAGGGTGGGAGGCTGGAGAGAAGTAGAGGCCAGGAAGAATTGGAGGCCGAAAAGGGGTGGGAGGCCAAAAAGGGGTGGGAGGCTGGAGAGCAGTAGAGGCCAGAAAAAATTGGAGGCCGAAAAGGGGTTTGAGGCCAAAAAGGGTTGAGAGGCCCAAAAAGGCTGGGAGGCTGGGGAGGAGTAGAGGCCAGAAAAAATTAGAGGCTGAAAAGGAGTGGGAGGCCAAAAAGGGGTGGGAGACCGATAAATGGTGGGAGGCTGGAGAGAAGTAGAAGCCAGGAAATATTGGAGGCCGAAAAGGAGTGGGAGGCCAAAAAGGAGTGGGAGACCGGTGAATAGTAGAGGTCAGAAAAAATTAGCAGTCAAAAAGGGTAGGGAGGCCGAAAAGGGGTGGGAGGCCAAAAAATGGTAGGAGGCTGGAGAGAAGTAGAGGCCAGAAAAAATTAGCAGCCAAAAAGGGGTGGGAGGTCAAAAAGGGGTGGGAGGCCCAGAAAGGGTGGGAGGCTGGAGAGGAGTAGAGGCCAGAAAAAATTAGAGGCTGAAAAGAAGTGGGAGGCCAAAAAGGGGTGGGAGGCCGATAAATGGTGGGAGGCTGGAGAGAAGTAGAAGCCAGGAAATATTGGAGGCCGAAAAGGAGTGGGAGGCCAAAAAGGAGTGGGAGACCGGTGAATAGTAGAGGTCAGAAAAAATTAGCAGTCAAAAAGGGTAGGGAGGCCGAAAAGGGGTGGGAGGCCAAAAAATGGTGGGAGGCTGGAGAGAAGTAGAGGCCAGAAAAAATCAGAAGTTGAAAAGGGGTGGGAGGGCAAAAAGGGGTGGGAGGCCAAAAAAGGGTGGGAGGCTGGAGAGAAGTAGAAGCCAGAAAAAATCAGAAGTTGAAAAGGGGTGGGAGGGCAAAAAGGCGTGGGAGGCCAAAAAAGGGTGGGAGGCTGGAGAGAAGTAGAAGCCAGGAAAAATTGGAGGCCGAAAAGGAGTGGGATGACAAAAAGGAGTGGGAGAGCGGTGAATAGTAGAGGCCAGAAAAAATCAGAAGTTGAAAAGGGGTGGGAGGGCAAAAAGGGGTGGGAGGCCAAAAAATGGTGGGAGGCTGGAGAGAACTAGAGGCCAGAAAAAATTGGAGGCTAAGAAGGGGTGGGAGGCCAAAAAGGGGTGGGAGATCGGTGAGTAGTAGAGGCCAGAAAAAATCAGAAGTTGAAAAGGGGTGGGAGGACAAAAAGGGTTGGGAGGCCCAAAAAGGGTGGGAGGCTGGAGAGGAGTAGAGGCCAGAAAAAATTAGCAGCCGAAAAGGGGTGGGAGGCCGATAAATGGTGGGAGGCTGGAGAGAAGTAGAAGCCAGGGAAAATTGGGGGCCGAAAATGGGTGGGAGGCCAAAAAGGAGTGGGAGACCGGTGAGAAGTAGAAGCCAGAAAAAATCAGAAGTTGAAAAGGGGTGGGAGGGCAAAAAGGGGTGCGAGGCCAAAAAAGGGTGGGAGGCTGGAGAGAAGTAGAGGCCAGGAAAAATTGGAGGCCGAAAAGGAGTGGGAGGACAAAAAGGAGTGGGAGATCGGTGAGTAGTAGAGGCCAGAAAAAATCAGAAGTTGAAAAGGGGTGGGAGGGCAAAAAGGGGTGGGAGACCGATAAATGGTGGGAGGCTGGAGAGAAGTAGAGGCCAGAAAAAATTAGCAGCTGAAAAGGGGTGGGAGGCCAAAAAGGGTTGGGAGACCAAAAATGGGTGGGAGGCTGGAGAGAAGTAGAAGCCAGGAAAAATTGGAGGCCGAAAAGGAGTGGGAGGCCAAAAAGGAGTGGGAGACCGGTGAATAGTAGAGGTCAGAAAAAATTAGCAGCCAAAAAGGGTAGGGAGGCCAAAAAGGAGTGGGAGATCGGTGAATAGTAGAGGCCAGAAAAAATTAGCAGCCAAAAAGGGGGGGGGGGGCCAAAAAAGGGTGGGAGGCCCAAAAAGGGTGGGAGGCTGGAGAGAAGTAGAGGCCAGGAAAAATTGGAGGCCGAAAACGGGTGGGAGGCCAATAAATGGTGGGAGGTTGGAGAGAAGTAGAGGCCAGAAAAAATGGAGGCCGAAAAGCGGTGTGAGGACAAAAAGGCGTGGGAGGCCAAAAAAAGGTGGGAGGCTGGAGAGAAGTAGAGGCCAGAAAAAATTAGCAGCTGAAAAGGGGTGGGAGGCCCAAAAGGGTTGGGAGGCCAAAAAAGGGTGGGAGGCAGGATAGAAGTAGAAGCCAGGAAATATTGGAGGCCGAAAAGGGGTGGGAGGCCAAAAAGGAGTGGGAGAGCGGTGAATAGTAGAGGCCAGAAAAAATCAGAAGTTGAAAAGGGGTGGGAGGGCAAAAAGGGGTGGGAGGCCCAAAAAGGGTGGGAGGCTGGAGAGAAGTAGAGGCCAGGAAGAATTGGAGGCCGAAAAGGGGTGGGAGGCCAAAAAGGGGTGGGAGGCTGGAGAGCAGTAGAGGCCAGAAAAAATTGGAGGCCGAAAAGGGGTTTGAGGCCAAAAAGGGTTGAGAGGCCCAAAAAGGCTGGGAGGCTGGGGAGGAGTAGAGGCCAGAAAAAATTAGAGGCTGAAAAGGAGTGGGAGGCCAAAAAGGGGTGGGAGACCGATAAATGGTGGGAGGCTGGAGAGAAGTAGAAGCCAGGAAATATTGGAGGCCGAAAAGGAGTGGGAGGCCAAAAAGGAGTGGGAGACCGGTGAATAGTAGAGGTCAGAAAAAATTAGCAGTCAAAAAGGGTAGGGAGGCCAAAAAGGAGTGGGAGACCGGTGAATAGTAGAGGCCAGAAAAAATTAGCAGCCAAAAAGGGGGGGGGGGGGCCAAAAAAGGGTGGGAGGCCCAAAAAGGGTGGGAGGCTGGAGAGAAGTAGAGGCCAGGAAAAATTGGAGGCCGAAAACGGGTGGGAGGCCAATAAATGGTGGGAGGTTGGAGAGAAGTAGAGGCCAGAAAAAATGGAGTCCGAAAAGCGGTGTGAGGACAAAAAGGCGTGGGAGGCCAAAAAAAAGTGGGAGGCTGGAGAGAAGTAGAGGCCAGAAAAAATTAGCAGCTGAAAAGGGGTGGGAGGCCAAAAAGGGTTGGGAGGCCAAAAAAGGGTGGGAGGAAGGATAGAAGTAGAAGCCAGGAAATATTGGAGGCCGAAAAGGGGTGGGAGGCCAAAAAGGAGTGGGAGAGCGGTGAATAGTAGAGGCCAGAAAAAATCAGAAGTTGAAAAGGGGTGGGAGGGCAAAAAGGGGTGGGAGGCCCAAAAAGGGTGGGAGGCTGGAGAGAAGTAGAGGCCAGGAAGAATTGGAGGCCGAAAAGGGGTGGGAGGCCAAAAAGGGGTGGGAGGCTGGAGAGCAGTAGAGGCCAGAAAAAATTGGAGGCCGAAAAGGGGTTTGAGGCCAAAAAGGGTTGAGAGGCCCAAAAAGGCTGGGAGGCTGGGGAGGAGTAGAGGCCAGAAAAAATTAGAGGCTGAAAAGGAGTGGGAGGCCAAAAAGGGGTGGGAGGCCGATAAATGGTGGGAGGCTGGAGAGAAGTAGAAGCCAGGAAATATTGGCGGCCGAAAAGGAGTGGGAGGCCAAAAAGGAGTGGGAGACCGGTGAGCAGTAGAGGCGAGAAAAAATTAGCAGCCGAAAATGGGTGGGAGGCCGAAAAGGAGTGGGAGACCAAAAAATGGTGGGAGGCTGGAGAGAAGTAGAGGCCAGGAAGAATTGGAGGCCGAAAACGGGTGGGAGGCCAATAAATGGTGGGAGGTTGGAGAGAAGTAGAGGGCAGAAAAAATGGAGTCCGAAAAGGGGTGTGAGGACAAAAAGGCGTGGGAGGCCAAAAAAAAGTGGGAGGCTGGTGAGAAGTAGAGGCCAGAAAAAACTGGCGGCCGAAAAAGAGTGGGAGGCCAAAAAGGAGTGGGAGGGCGGTGAATAGTAGAGGCCAGAAAAAATTAGCAGCCGAAAAGGGGTGGGAGGCCGAAAAGGGGTGGGAGGCCCAAAAAGGGTGGGAGGCTGGAGAGGAGCAGAGGCCAGAAAAAATTGGATGCCGAGAAGGAGTGGGAGGCCTAAAAAGGTGTGGGAGGCTGGAGAGAAGTAGAGGCCAGGAAGAATTGGAGGCCGAAAAGGGGTGGGAGGCCAAAAAGGGGTGGGAGGCTGGAGAGCAGTAGAGGCCAGAAAAAATTGGAGGCCGAAAAGGGGTTTGAGGCCAAAAAGGGTTGAGAGGCCCAAAAAGGCTGGGAGGCTGGGGAGGAGTAGAGGCCAGAAAAAATTAGAGGCTGAAAAGGAGTGGGAGGCCAAAAAGGGGTGGGAGACCGATAAATGGTGGGAGGCTGGAGAGAAGTAGAAGCCAGGAAATATTGGAGGCCGAAAAGGAGTGGGAGGCCAAAAAGGAGTGGGAGACCGGTGAATAGTAGAGGTCAGAAAAAATTAGCAGTCAAAAAGGGTAGGGAGGCCGAAAAGGGGTGGGAGGCCAAAAAATGGTAGGAGGCTGGAGAGAAGTAGAGGCCAGAAAAAATTAGCAGCCAAAAAGGGGTGGGAGGTCAAAAAGGGGTGGGAGGCCCAGAAAGGGTGGGAGGCTGGAGAGGAGTAGAGGCCAGAAAAAATTAGAGGCTGAAAAGAAGTGGGAGGCCAAAAAGGGGTGGGAGGCCGATAAATGGTGGGAGGCTGGAGAGAAGTAGAAGCCAGGAAATATTGGAGGCCGAAAAGGAGTGGGAGTCCAAAAAATGGTGTGAGGCTAGAGAGAAGTAGAGGCCAGGAAGAATTGGAGGCCGAAAACAAGTGGGAGGCCAACAAATGGTGGGAGGATGGAGAGCAGAAGAGGCCAGAAAAAATGGAGGCCGAAAACGGGTGTGAGGACAAAAAGGGGTGGGAGGCCAAATAAAAGTGGGAGGCTGGAGAGAAATAGAGGCCAGAAAAAATTGGCGGCCGAAAAGGGGTCGGAGGCCAAAAAATGATGGGAGGCTGGTGAGGAGTAGAGGCCAGAAAAAATTGGAGGCCGAGAAGGAGTGGGAGGCCCAAAAAGGAGTGGGAGGCTGGAGAGAAGTAGAGGCCAGGAAAAATTGGAGGCCGAAAAGGAGTGGGAGGCCAAAAAGGAGTGGGAGGCTGGAGAGAAGTAGAGGCCAGAAAAAATTGGAGGCCGAAAAATAGTGGGAGGCCAAAAAGGAGTTGGAGACCGGTGAATAGTAGAGGCCAGAAAAAATTAGAGGCTGAAAAGGAGTGGGAGGCCAAAAAGGGGTGGGAGGCCGATAAATGGTGGGAGGCTGGAGAGAAGTAGAAGCCAGGAAATATTGGAGGCCGAAAAGGAGTGGGAGGCCAAAAAGGAGTGGGAGACCGGTGAATAGTAGAGGTCAGAAAAAATTAGCAGTCAAAAAGGGTAGGGAGGCCAAAAAGGAGTGGGAGACCGGTGAATAGTAGAGGCCAGAAAAAATTAGCAGCCAAAAAGGGGGGGGGGGGCCAAAAAAGGGTGGGAGGCCCAAAAAGGGTGGGAGGCTGGAGAGAAGTAGAGGCCAGGAAAAATTGGAGGCCGAAAACGGGTGGGAGGCCAATAAATGGTGGGAGGTTGGAGAGAAGTAGAGGCCAGAAAAAATGGAGGCCGAAAAGCGGTGTGAGGACAAAAAGGCGTGGGAGGCCAAAAAAAAGTGGGAGGCTGGAGAGAAGTAGAGGCCAGAAAAAATTAGCAGCTGAAAAGGTGTGGGAGGCCAAAAAGGGTTGGGAGGCCAAAAAAGGGTGGGAGGCAGGATAGAAGTAGAAGCCAGGAAATATTGGAGGCCGAAAAGGGGTGGGAGGCCAAAAAGGAGTGGGAGAGCGGTGAATAGTAGAGGCCAGAAAAAATCAGAAGTTGAAAAGGGGTGGGAGGGCAAAAAGGGGTGGGAGGCCCAAAAAGGGTGGGAGGCTGGAGAGAAGTAGAGGCCAGGAAGAACTGGAGGCCGAAAAGGGGTGGGAGGCCAAAAAGGGGTGGGAGGCTGGAGAGCAGTAGAGGCCAGAAAAAATTAGCAGCCGAAAAGGGGTGGGAGACCAAAAAGGGGTGGGAGGCCGATAAATGGTGGGAGGCTGGAGAGAAGTAGAAGCCAGGAAATATTGGCGGCCGAAAAGGAGTGGGAGGCCAAAAAGGAGTGGGAGACCGGTGAGCAGTAGAGGCGAGAAAAAATTAGCAGCCGAAAATGGGTGGGAGGCCGAAAAGGAGTGGGAGACCAAAAAATGGTGGGAGGCTGGAGAGAAGTAGAGGCCAGGAAGAATTGGAGGCCGAAAACGGGTGGGAGGCCAATAAATGGTGGGAGGTTGGAGAGAAGTAGAGGGCAGAAAAAATGGAGTCCGAAAAGGGGTGTGAGGACAAAAAGGCGTGGGAGGCCAAAAAAAAGTGGGAGGCTGGTGAGAAGTAGAGGCCAGAAAAAACTGGCGGCCGAAAAAGAGTGGGAGGCCAAAAAGGAGTGGGAGGGCGGTGAATAGTAGAGGCCAGAAAAAATTAGCAGCCGAAAAGGGGTGGGAGGCCGAAAAGGGGTGGGAGGCCCAAAAAGGGTGGGAGGCTGGAGAGGAGCAGAGGCCAGAAAAAATTGGATGCCGAGAAGGAGTGGGAGGCCTAAAAAGGTGTGGGAGGCTGGAGAGAAGTAGAGGCCAGAAAAAATTGGAGGCCGAAAAAGAGTGGGAGGACAAAAAGGAGTGGGAGATCGGTGAGTAGTAAAGGCCAGAAAAAATCAGAAGTTGAAAAGGGGTGGGAGGGCAAAAAGGGGTCGGAGGCCCAAAAAGGGTGGGAGGCTGGAGAGAAGTAGAGGCCAGGAAGAATTGGAGGCCGAAAAGGGGTGGGAGGCCAAAAAGGGGTGGGAGGCTGGAGAGCAGTAGAGGCCAGAAAAAATTGGAGGCCGAAAAGGGGTTTGAGGCCAAAAAGGGTTGAGAGGCCCAAAAAGGCTGGGAGGCTGGGGAGGAGTAGAGGCCAGAAAAAATTAGAGGCTGAAAAGGAGTGGGAGGCCAAAAAGGGGTGGGAGGCCGATAAATGGTGGGAGGCTGGAGAGAAGTAGAAGCCAGGAAATATTGGCGGCCGAAAAGGAGTGGGAGGCCAAAAAGGAGTGGGAGACCGGTGAGCAGTAGAGGCGAGAAAAAATTAGCAGCCGAAAATGGGTGGGAGGCCGAAAAGGAGTGGGAGACCAAAAAATGGTGGGAGGCTGGAGAGAAGTAGAGGCCAGGAAGAATTGGAGGCCGAAAACGGGTGGGAGGCCAATAAATGGTGGGAGGTTGGAGAGAAGTAGAGGGCAGAAAAAATGGAGTCCGAAAAGGGGTGTGAGGACAAAAAGGCGTGGGAGGCCAAAAAAAAGTGGGAGGCTGGTGAGAAGTAGAGGCCAGAAAAAACTGGCGGCCGAAAAAGAGTGGGAGGCCAAAAAGGAGTGGGAGGGCGGTGAATAGTAGAGGCCAGAAAAAATTAGCAGCCGAAAAGGGGTGGGAGGCTGAAAAGGGGTGGGAGGCCCAAAAAGGGTGGGAGGCTGGAGAGGAGCAGAGGCCAGAAAAAATTGGATGCCGAGAAGGAGTGGGAGGCCTAAAAAGGTGTGGGAGGCTGGAGAGAAGTAGAGGCCAGAAAAAATTGGAGGCCGAAAAAGAGTGGGAGGACAAAAAGGAGTGGGAGATCGGTGAGTAGTAGAGGCCAGAAAAAATCAGAAGTTGAAAAGGGGTGGGAGGGCAAAAAGGGGTCGGAGGCCCAAAAAGGGTGGGAGGCTGGAGAGAAGTAGAGGCCAGGAAGAATTGGAGGCCGAAAAGGGGTGGGAGGCCAAAAAGGGGTGGGAGGCTGGAGAGCAGTAGAGGCCAGAAAAAATTGGAGGCCGAAAAGGGGTTTGAGGCCAAAAAGGGTTGAGAGGCCCAAAAAGGCTGGGAGGCTGGGGAGGAGTAGAGGCCAGAAAAAATTAGAGGCTGAAAAGGAGTGGGAGGCCAAAAAGGGGTGGGAGACCGATAAATGGTGGGAGGCTGGAGAGAAGTAGAAGCCAGGAAATATTGGAGGCCGAAAAGGAGTGGGAGGCCAAAAAGGAGTGGGAGACCGGTGAATAGTAGAGGTCAGAAAAAATTAGCAGTCAAAAAGGGTAGGGAGGCCGAAAAGGGGTGGGAGGCCAAAAAATGGTAGGAGGCTGGAGAGAAGTAGAGGCCAGAAAAAATTAGCAGCCAAAAAGGGGTGGGAGGTCAAAAAGGGGTGGGAGGCCCAGAAAGGGTGGGAGGCTGGAGAGGAGTAGAGGCCAGAAAAAATTAGAGGCTGAAAAGAAGTGGGAGGCCAAAAAGGGGTGGGAGGCCGATAAATGGTGGGAGGCTGGAGAGAAGTAGAAGCCAGGAAATATTGGAGGCCGAAAAGGAGTGGGAGTCCAAAAAATGGTGTGAGGCTAGAGAGAAGTAGAGGCCAGGAAGAATTGGAGGCCGAAAACAAGTGGGAGGCCAACAAATGGTGGGAGGATGGAGAGCAGAAGAGGCCAGAAAAAATGGAGGCCGAAAACGGGTGTGAGGACAAAAAGGGGTGGGAGGCCAAATAAAAGTGGGAGGCTGGAGAGAAATAGAGGCCAGAAAAAATTGGCGGCCGAAAAGGGGTCGGAGGACAAAAAATGATGGGAGGCTGGTGAGGAGTAGAGGCCAGAAAAAATTAGCAGCCGAAAAGGGGTGGAGGCCAAAAACGGGTGGGAGGCCCAAAAAGGGTGGGAGGCCGGGGAGGAGTAGAGGCCAGAAAAAATTGGAGGCCGAGAAGGAGTGGGAGGCCCAAAAAGGAGTGGGAGGCTGGAGAGAAGTAGAGGCCAGGAAAAATTGGAGGCCGAAAAGGAGTGGGAGGCCAAAAAGGAGTGGGAGGCTGGAGAGAAGTAGAGGCCAGAAAAAATTGGAGGCCGAAAAATAGTGGGAGGCCAAAAAGGAGTTGGAGACCGGTGAATAGTAGAGGCCAGAAAAAATTAGCAGCCGAAAAGGGGTGGGAGGCCAAAAAAGGGTTGGAGGCTGGAGAGGAGTAGAGGCCAGAAATAATTGGAGGCCAAAAAGTGATGGGAGGATAAAAAGGGGTGGGAGGCCCAAAAAGGGTGGGAGGCCGGAGAGAAGTAGAGGCCAGGAAAAATTGGAGGCCGACAAGGAGTGGGAGGCCAAAAAGGAGTGGGAGACCAGTGAATAGAAGAGGCCAGAATAAATCAGAAGTTGAAAATGTGTGGGAGGCCAAAAAGGAGTGGGAGACCGGTGAATAGTAGAGGCCAGAAAAAATTAACATGCGAAAAGGGGTGGGAGGCCAAAAAGGGGTGGGAGGCCAAAAAGGAGTTGGAGACCGGTGAATAGTAGGGGCCAGATAAAATTAGCAGCAGAAAAGGAGTGGGAGGCCAAAAAAGGAAGGGAGGCCCAAAAAGGGTGGGAGGCTGGAGAGGAGTAGAGGCCAGGAAAAAGTTGAGGCCCAAAAGGAGTTGGAGGCCAAAAAGGAGTGGGAGACCTGTTAATAGCAGAGGCCAGAAAAAATCAGAAGTCGAAAAGGGTGGGAGGGCAAAAAGGGGTGGGAGGCCAAAAAAGGGTGGGAGGCTGGAGAGAAGTAGAGGCTAGAAAAAATTGGAGGCCAAAAAGGGGTGGGAGGCCAAAATGTGTGGGAGGCTGGAGAGAAGTAGAGGCCAGAAAAAAATGGAGGTCGAAGAGGGGTGGGAGGCCAAAAAGGGGTGGGAGGCCAAAAAGGAGTGAGAGACCGGTGAATAGTAGAGGCCAGAAACAATTACAGGTCGAAAAGCAGTGGGAGGCCAAAAAGGTGTGGGGGTCCAAAAAAGGGTGGGAAGCTGGAGAGAAGTAGAGTGTAGAAAAAATTGCAGGTCAAAAAGGGGTGGGAGGCCCAAAAGGGGTGGGAGGCCCAAAAGGGGTTGGACGCTGGAGAGAAGTAGAGGCTAGAAAAAATTGGAGGTCGAAAAGGGGTGGGAGGCCACAAAGGGGTGGGAGGCCAAAAAATGGTGGGAGGCTGGAGAGAATTTGAGGGTAGAAAAAATTGGAGGTCGAAAAGGAGTGGGAGGCCAAAAAGGGGTGGGAGGGTGGAGAGAAGTAGAGGCCAGAAAAAATTGAAGGTCGAAAAGGGGTGGGAGGCCAAAAAATGGTGTGAGGCTGGAGCAAAGTTGAGGGTAGAAAAAATTGGAGGCGGAAAAGGAGTGGGAGGCCAAAAAGTGGTGGGAGGCCAAAAAAGGAGTGAGAGACCGGTGAATAGTAGAGGCCAGAAATAATTAGAAGGCGAAAAGGAGTGGGAGGCCAAAAAAGGAGTGGGAGGGTGGAGAGAAGTAGAGGCCAGAAAAAATTGGAGGCCGAAAAGGGGTGGGAGGCCAAAAAGTGGTGGGAGGCCCAAAAGGGGTGGGAGGCTGGAGAGAAGTAGAGGCTAGAAAAAATTGGAGGTCGAAAAGGGGTGGGAGGCCACAAAGGGGTGGGAGGACAAAAATGGTGTGGGAGTGTGGAGAGAAGTAGAGGCCTGAAAGAATTGGAGTCCGAAAAGGGGTGGGAGGCCAAAAGGGTGTGGGAGGTCGAAAAAAAAGGGTGGGAGGCTGGTGAGAAGTAGAGGCTAGAAAAAATTGGAGGTCGAAAAGGGGTGGGAGGCCACAAAGGGGTGGGAGGCTGGAGAGAAGTTGAGGGTAGAAAAAATTGGAGGCCGAAAAGGGGTGGGAGGCGAAAAAGTAGTGAGAGACCGGTGAATAGTAGAGGCCAGAAACAATTAGAGGGCGAAAAGGAGTGGGAGGCCAAAAAGGGTGGGAGGCCAAAAAAAGGGTGGGAGGCTGGAGAGACGTAGAGGGCAGAAAAAATTGGAGGCCGAAAAGGAGTGGGTGGCCAAAAATGAGTGGGAGGCTGGAGAGAAGTTGAGGCCAGGAAAAATTAGCAGCCGAAAAGGAGTGGGAGGCCAAAAAATGGTGGGAGGTTGGAGAGAAGTAGAGGCCAGAAAAAATTGGAGGCCGAAAAATAGTGGGAGGCCAAAAAGGAGTGGGAGACCGGTGAGTAGTACAGGCCAGAAAAAATCAGAAGTTGAAAAGGGGTGGAGGGTAAAAAGCGGTGGGAGGCCAAAAAAGGATGGGCGGCTGGAGAGAAGTAGAAGCGAGGAAAAATTGGAGGCCGAAAAGGAGTGGGAGGCCAAAAAGGGGTGGGAGGACAAAAAGGAGTGAGAGACCGGTGAATAGTAGAGGCCAGAAACAATTAGAAGGCGAAAAGGAGTGGGAGGCCAAAAAGGGGTGGGAGGCTGGAGAGAAGTAGAGGCCAGAAAAAATTGAAGGTCGAAAAGGGGTGGGAGGCCAAAAAGGGGTGGGAGGCTGGAGAGAATATGAGGGTAGAAAAAAATCGAGGTCGAAAAGGGGTGGGAGGCTAAAAAGAGGTGGGAGGCCAAACAAGGGTGGGAGGCTGGAGAGAAGTAGAGGCCAGAAAGAATTGGAGGCCGAAAAGGTGTGGGAGGTCGAAAAGGGGTGGGAGGCTGGAGAGAAGTAGAGGCTAGAAAAGATTGGAGGGCAAAAAGGGGTGGGAGGTCGAAAAGGGGTGGGAGGCTGGAGAGAAGCAGAGGCTAGAAAAAATTGGAGGCCGAAAAGGGGTGGGAGATCGAAAAATGGTGGGAGGCTGGAGAGAAGTAGAGGCCAGAAAAAAATTGGAGTCCAAAATTGGATGGGAGGCCAAAGAGGGGTGGGAGGCCAAAAAGGAGTGAGGGACCGGTGAATAGTAGAGGCCAGAAACAATTAGAGGGCGAAAAGGAGTGGGAGGGCAAAAAGGGGTGGGGGGCCAAAAAAGGGTGGGAAGCTGGAGAGAAGTAGAGGGCAGAAAAAATTGGAGGTCGAAAAGGGGTGGGAAGCCACAAAGGGGTGGGAGGCCAAAAAAGGCTGGGAGGCTGGATAGAAGTAGAGGCCAGAAAGAATTGGAGTCCGAAAAGGGGTGGGAGGCCGAAAAATGGTGGGAGGATTGAGAGAAGTTGAGGGTAGAAAAAATTCGAGGCAGAAAAGGAGTGGGAGGTCAAAAAGGGGTGGGAGACCATAAAGAAGTGAGAGACCAGTGAATAGTAGAGGCCAGAAAAAATTAGAAGGCGAAAAGGAATGGGAGGCCAAAAAAGGTGTGGGAGGGTGGAGAGAAGTAGAGGCCAGAAAAAATTGGAGGCCGAAAAGGGATGGGAGGCCAAAAAATGGTGGGAGGCTGGAGCAAAGTTGAGGGTAGAAAAAATTGGAGGCGGAAAAGGAGTGGGAGGCCAAAAAGTGGTGGGAGGCCAAAAAAGGAGTGAGAGACCGGTGAATAGTAGAGGCCAGAAATAATTAGAAGGCGAAAAGGAGTGGGAGGCCAAAAAAGGTGTGGGAGGGTGGAGAGAAGTAGAGGCCAGAAAAAATTGGAGGCCAAAAAGGGGTTTGAGGCCAAAAAGGGGTGGGAGGCCCAAAAGGGGTGGGAGGCTAAAAAAGAATGGGAGGCTGGAGAGAAGTAGAGGCCAGAAAGAATTGGAGGCTGAAAAATAGTGGGAGGCCAAAAAGGACTGGGAGGCTGGTGAGAAGTAGAAGCCAGAAAAAATCAGAAGTTGAAAAGGGGTGGGAGGGCAAAAAGGGGTGGGAGGCCAAAAAAGGGTGGGAGGCTGGAGAGAAGTAGAAGCCAGAAAAAATTGGAGGCGGAAAAGGAGTGGGAGAGCGGTGAATAGTAGAGGCCAGAAAAAATCAGAAGTTGAAAAGGGGTGGGAGGGCAAAAAGGGGTGGGAGGCCAAAAAATGGTGGGAGGCTGGAGAGAAGTAGAGGCCAGGGAAAATTGGAGGCCGAAAAGGAGTGGGAGGCCAAAAAGGAGTGGGAGAGCGGTGAATAGTAGAGGCCAGAAAAAATCAGAAGTTGAAAAGGGGTGGGAGGGCAAAAAGGGGTGGGAGGCCAATAAATGGTGGGAGGCTGGAGAGAAGTAGAGGCCAGAAAAAATTGGAGGCTAAGAAGGGGTGGGAGGCCAAAAAGGGGTGGGAGGCTGGAGAGAAATAGAGGCCAGAAAAAATTGGAGGCCGAAAAAGAGTGGGATGCCAAAAAGGAGTGGGAGACCGGTGAGTAGTAGAGGCCAGAAAAACTCAGAAGTTTAAAAGGGGTGGGAGGGCAAAAAGGGGTGGGAGGCCAAAAAAGGGTGGGAGGCTGGAGAGAAGTAGAAGCCAGAAAGAATTGGAGGCCGAAAAAGTGTAGGAGGTCAAAAAGGGGTGGGAGGCTGGAGAGAAGTAGAGGCTAGAAAAAATTGGAGGCCAAAAAGGGGTGGGAGGCCCAAAAAGGGGTGGGAGGCTGGAGAGAAGTAGAGGCCAGAAAAAATTGGAGGCCAAAAAGGGATAGGAGGATAAAAAGGGGTGGGAGGGCCAAAAGTGTGGGAGGCTGGAGAGAAGTAGAGGCCAGGAAAAATTGGAGACCGAAAAGGAGTGGGAAGCCAAAAAGGAGTGGGAGACCGGTGAGTAGTAGAGGCCAGAAAAAATCAGAAGTTGAAAAGGGGTGGGAGGGTAAAAAGGAGTGGGAGGCCAAATAAGGGTGGGAGGCTGGAGAGAAGTAGAAGCCAGGAAAAATTGGAGGCCGAAAAGGAGTGGGAGGCCAAAAAGGAGTGGGAGACCGGTGAATAGTAGAGGCCAGATAAAATTAGCAGCCGAAAAGGGGTGGGAGGCCAAAAACGGGTGGGAGGCCAAAAAATGGTGGGAGGCTGGAGAGCAGTAGAGGCCAGAAAAAATTGGAGGCCGAAAAGGGGTTCGAGGCCAAAAACGGGTGGGAGGCCCAAAAAGGCTGGGAGGCTGGAGAGAAGTAGAGGCCAGAAAAAATTAGAGGCTGAAAATGAGTGGGAGGACAAAAAGGGGTGGGAGGCCAAAAAAAAGTGGGAGGCTGGAGAGAAATAGAGGCCAGAAAAAATTGGCGGCCGAAAAGGAGTGGGAGGCCAAAAATGAGTGGGAGAGCGGTGAATAGTAGAGGCCAGAAAAAATTAGCATGCGAAAAGGGGTGGGAGGCCAAAAAGGTGTGGGAGGCTCTAAAAGGGTGGGAGGCTGGAGAGAAGTAGAGGCCAGAAAAAATTAGAGGCTGAAAAGGAGTGGGAGGCCAAAAAGGGGTGGGAGACCGATAAATGGTGGGAGGCTGGAGAGAAGTAGAAGCCAGGAAATATTGGAGGCCGAAAAGGAGTGGGAGGCCAAAAAGGAGTGGGAGACCGGTGAATAGTAGAGGTCAGAAAAAATTAGCAGTCAAAAAGGGTAGGGAGGCCGAAAAGGGGTGGGAGGCCAAAAAATGGTAGGAGGCTGGAGAGAAGTAGAGGCCAGAAAAAATTAGCAGCCAAAAAGGGGTGGGAGGTCAAAAAGGGGTGGGAGGCCCAGAAAGGGTGGGAGGCTGGAGAGGAGTAGAGGCCAGAAAAAATTAGAGGCTGAAAAGAAGTGGGAGGCCAAAAAGGGGTGGGAGGCCGATAAATGGTGGGAGGCTGGAGAGAAGTAGAAGCCAGGAAATATTGGAGGCCGAAAAGGAGTGGGAGTCCAAAAAATGGTGTGAGGCTAGAGAGAAGTAGAGGCCAGGAAGAATTGGAGGCCGAAAACAAGTGGGAGGCCAACAAATGGTGGGAGGATGGAGAGCAGAAGAGGCCAGAAAAAATGGAGGCCGAAAACGGGTGTGAGGACAAAAAGGGGTGGGAGGCCAAATAAAAGTGGGAGGCTGGAGAGAAATAGAGGCCAGAAAAAATTGGCGGCCGAAAAGGGGTCGGAGGACAAAAAATGATGGGAGGCTGGTGAGGAGTAGAGGCCAGAAAAAATTAGCAGCCGAAAAGGGGTGGAGGCCAAAAACGGGTGGGAGGCCCAAAAAGGGTGGGAGGCCGGGGAGGAGTAGAGGCCAGAAAAAATTGGAGGCCGAGAAGGAGTGGGAGGCCCAAAAAGGAGTGGGAGGCTGGAGAGAAGTAGAGGCCAGGAAAAATTGGAGGCCGAAAAGGAGTGGGAGGCCAAAAAGGAGTGGGAGGCTGGAGAGAAGTAGAGGCCAGAAAAAATTGGAGGCCGAAAAATAGTGGGAGGCCAAAAAGGAGTTGGAGACCGGTGAATAGTAGAGGCCAGAAAAAATTAGCAGCCGAAAAGGGGTGGGAGGCCAAAAAAGGGTTGGAGGCTGGAGAGGAGTAGAGGCCAGAAATAATTGGAGGCCAAAAAGTGATGGGAGGATAAAAAGGGGTGGGAGGCCCAAAAAGGGTGGGAGGCCGGAGAGAAGTAGAGGCCAGGAAAAATTGGAGGCCGACAAGGAGTGGGAGGCCAAAAAGGAGTGGGAGACCAGTGAATAGTAGAGGCCAGAATAAATCAGAAGTTGAAAATGTGTGGGAGGCCAAAAAGGAGTGGGAGACCGGTGAATAGTAGAGGCCAGAAAAAATTAACATGCGAAAAGGGGTGGGAGGCCAAAAAGGGGTGGGAGGCCAAAAAGGAGTTGGAGACCGGTGAATAGTAGGGGCCAGATAAAATTAGCAGCAGAAAAGGAGTGGGAGGCCAAAAAAGGAAGGGAGGCCCAAAAAGGGTGGGAGGCTGGAGAGGAGTAGAGGCCAGGAAAAAGTTGAGGCCCAAAAGGAGTTGGAGGCCAAAAAGGAGTGGGAGACCTGTTAATAGCAGAGGCCAGAAAAAATCAGAAGTCGAAAAGGGTGGGAGGGCAAAAAGGGGTGGGAGGCCAAAAAAGGGTGGGAGGCTGGAGAGAAGTAGAGGCTAGAAAAAATTGGAGGCCAAAAAGGGGTGGGAGGCCAAAATGTGTGGGAGGCTGGAGAGAAGTAGAGGCCAGAAAAAAATGGAGGTCGAAGAGGGGTGGGAGGCCAAAAAGGGGTGGGAGGCCAAAAAGGAGTGAGAGACCGGTGAATAGTAGAGGCCAGAAACAATTACAGGTCGAAAAGCAGTGGGAGGCCAAAAAGGTGTGGGGGTCCAAAAAAGGGTGGGAAGCTGGAGAGAAGTAGAGTGTAGAAAAAATTGCAGGTCAAAAAGGGGTGGGAGGCCCAAAAGGGGTGGGAGGCCCAAAAGGGGTTGGACGCTGGAGAGAAGTAGAGGCTAGAAAAAATTGGAGGTCGAAAAGGGGTGGGAGGCCACAAAGGGGTGGGAGGCCAAAAAATGGTGGGAGGCTGGAGAGAATTTGAGGGTAGAAAAAATTGGAGGTCGAAAAGGAGTGGGAGGCCAAAAAGGGGTGGGAGGGTGGAGAGAAGTAGAGGCCAGAAAAAATTGAAGGTCGAAAAGGGGTGGGAGGCCAAAAAATGGTGTGAGGCTGGAGCAAAGTTGAGGGTAGAAAAAATTGGAGGCGGAAAAGGAGTGGGAGGCCAAAAAGTGGTGGGAGGCCAAAAAAGGAGTGAGAGACCGGTGAATAGTAGAGGCCAGAAATAATTAGAAGGCGAAAAGGAGTGGGAGGCCAAAAAAGGAGTGGGAGGGTGGAGAGAAGTAGAGGCCAGAAAAAATTGGAGGCCGAAAAGGGGTGGGAGGCCAAAAAGTGGTGGGAGGCCCAAAAGGGGTGGGAGGCTGGAGAGAAGTAGAGGCTAGAAAAAATTGGAGGTCGAAAAGGGGTGGGAGGCCACAAAGGGGTGGGAGGACAAAAATGGTGTGGGAGTGTGGAGAGAAGTAGAGGCCTGAAAGAATTGGAGTCCGAAAAGGGGTGGGAGGCCAAAAGGGTGTGGGAGGTCGAAAAAAAAGGGTGGGAGGCTGGTGAGAAGTAGAGGCTAGAAAAAATTGGAGGTCGAAAAGGGGTGGGAGGCCACAAAGGGGTGGGAGGCTGGAGAGAAGTTGAGGGTAGAAAAAATTGGAGGCCGAAAAGGGGTGGGAGGCGAAAAAGTAGTGAGAGACCGGTGAATAGTAGAGGCCAGAAACAATTAGAGGGCGAAAAGGAGTGGGAGGCCAAAAAGGGTGGGAGGCCAAAAAAAGGGTGGGAGGCTGGAGAGACGTAGAGGGCAGAAAAAATTGGAGGCCGAAAAGGAGTGGGTGGCCAAAAAGGAGTGGGAGGCTGGAGAGAAGTTGAGGCCAGGAAAAATTAGCAGCCGAAAAGGAGTGGGAGGCCAAAAAATGGTGGGAGGTTGGAGAGAAGTAGAGGCCAGAAAAAATTGGAGGCCGAAAAATAGTGGGAGGCCAAAAAGGAGTGGGAGACCGGTGAGTAGTACAGGCCAGAAAAAATCAGAAGTTGAAAAGGGGTGGAGGGTAAAAAGCGGTGGGAGGCCAAAAAAGGATGGGCGGCTGGAGAGAAGTAGAAGCGAGGAAAAATTGGAGGCCGAAAAGGAGTGGGAGGCCAAAAAGGGGTGGGAGGACAAAAAGGAGTGAGAGACCGGTGAATAGTAGAGGCCAGAAACAATTAGAAGGCGAAAAGGAGTGGGAGGCCAAAAAGGGGTGGGAGGCTGGAGAGAAGTAGAGGCCAGAAAAAATTGAAGGTCGAAAAGGGGTGGGAGGCCAAAAAATGGTGGGAGGCTGGAGCAAAGTTGAGGGTCGAAAAAATTGGAGGCCGAAAAGGAGTGGGAGGCCAAAATTGGTGGGAGGCCAAAAGGGGTGGGAGGGTGGAGAGAAGTAGAGGCTAGAAAAAATTGGAGGTCGAAAAGGGGTGGGAGGCCCCAAAGGGGTGGGAGGCTGGAGAGAAGTAGAGGCCAGAGAAAATTGGAGGCCGAAAAGGGGTGGGAGGCCAAAAATTAGTGAGAGACCAGTGAATAGTAGAGGCCAGAAACAATTAGAGGGCGAAAAGGAGTGGGAGGCCAAAAAGGGTGGGAGGCCAAGAAAGGGTGGGAGGCTGGAGAGACGTAGAGGGCAGAAAAAATTGGAGGTCGAAAAGGGGTGGGAGGCCACAAAGGGGTGGGAGGCCAAAAAAGGCTGGGAGACCGGAGTGAAGTTGAGGGTAGAAAAAATTGGAGGTCGAAAAGTAGTGGGAGGCCAAAAAGGGGTGGGAGACCATAAAGGAGTGAGAGACCGGTGAATAGTAGAGGCCAGAAACAATTAGAAGGCGAAAAGGAGTGGGAGGCCAAAAAGGGGTGGGAGGCTGGAGAGAAGTAGAGGCCAGAAAAAATTGAAGGTCGAAAAGGGGTGGGAGGCCAAAAAGGGGTGGGAGGCTGGAGAGAATATGAGGGTAGAAAAAAATCGAGGTCGAAAAGGGGTGGGAGGCTAAAAAGAGGTGGGAGGCCAAACAAGGGTGGGAGGCTGGAGAGAAGTAGAGGCCAGAAAGAATTGGAGGCCGAAAAGGTGTGGGAGGTCGAAAAGGGGTGGGAGGCTGGAGAGAAGTAGAGGCTAGAAAAGATTGGAGGGCAAAAAGGGGTGGGAGGTCGAAAAGGGGTGGGAGGCTGGAGAGAAGCAGAGGCTAGAAATAATTGGAGGCCGAAAAGGGGTGGGAGATCGAAAAATGGTGGGAGGCTGGAGAGAAGTAGAGGCCAGAAAAAAATTGGAGTCCAAAATTGGATGGGAGGCCAAAGAGGGGTGGGAGGCCAAAAAGGAGTGAGAGACCGGTGAATAGTAGAGGCCAGAAACAATTAGAGGGCGAAAAGGAGTGGGAGGGCAAAAAGGGGTGGGGGGCCAAAAAAGGGTGGGAAGCTGGAGAGAAGTAGAGGGCAGAAAAAATTGGAGGTCGAAAAGGGGTGGGAAGCCACAAAGGGGTGGGAGGCCAAAAAAGGCTGGGAGGCTGGATAGAAGTAGAGGCCAGAAAGAATTGGAGTCCGAAAAGGGGTGGGAGGCCGAAAAATGGTGGGAGGATTGAGAGAAGTTGAGGGTAGAAAAAATTCGAGGCAGAAAAGGAGTGGGAGGTCAAAAAGGGGTGGGAGACCATAAAGAAGTGAGAGACCAGTGAATAGTAGAGGCCAGAAACAATTAGAAGGCGAAAAGGAATGGGAGGCCAAAAAAGGTGTGGGAGGGTGGAGAGAAGTAGAGGCCAGAAAAAATTGGAGGCCGAAAAGGGATGGGAGGCCAAAAAATGGTGGGAGGCTGGAGCAAAGTTGAGGGTAGAAAAAATTGGAGGCGGAAAAGGAGTGGGAGGCCAAAAAGTGGTGGGAGGCCAAAAAAGGAGTGAGAGACCGGTGAATAGTAGAGGCCAGAAATAATTAGAAGGCGAAAAGGAGTGGGAGGCCAAAAAAGGTGTGGGAGGGTGGAGAGAAGTAGAGGCCAGAAAAAATTGGAGGCCAAAAAGGGGTTTGAGGCCAAAAAGGGGTGGGAGGCCCAAAAGGGGTGGGAGGCTAAAAAAGAATGGGAGGCTGGAGAGAAGTAGAGGCCAGAAAGAATTGGAGGCTGAAAAATAGTGGGAGGCCAAAAAGGACTGGGAGGCTGGTGAGAAGTAGAAGCCAGAAAAAATCAGAAGTTGAAAAGGGGTGGGAGGGCAAAAAGGGGTGGGAGGCCAAAAAAGGGTGGGAGGCTGGAGAGAAGTAGAAGCCAGAAAAAATTGGAGGCGGAAAAGGAGTGGGAGAGCGGTGAATAGTAGAGGCCAGAAAAAATCAGAAGTTGAAAAGGGGTGGGAGGGCAAAAAGGGGTGGGAGGCCAAAAAATGGTGGGAGGCTGGAGAGAAGTAGAGGCCAGGGAAAATTGGAGGCCGAAAAGGAGTGGGAGGCCAAAAAGGAGTGGGAGAGCGGTGAATAGTAGAGGCCAGAAAAAATCAGAAGTTGAAAAGGGGTGGGAGGGCAAAAAGGGGTGGGAGGCCAATAAATGGTGGGAGGCTGGAGAGAAGTAGAGGCCAGAAAAAATTGGAGGCTAAGAAGGGGTGGGAGGCCAAAAAGGGGTGGGAGGCTGGAGAGAAATAGAGGCCAGAAAAAATTGGAGGCCGAAAAAGAGTGGGATGCCAAAAAGGAGTGGGAGACCGGTGAGTAGTAGAGGCCAGAAAAACTCAGAAGTTTAAAAGGGGTGGGAGGGCAAAAAGGGGTGGGAGGCCAAAAAAGGGTGGGAGGCTGGAGAGAAGTAGAAGCCAGAAAGAATTGGAGGCCGAAAAAGTGTAGGAGGTCAAAAAGGGGTGGGAGGCTGGAGAGAAGTAGAGGCTAGAAAAAATTGGAGGCCAAAAAGGGGTGGGAGGCCCAAAAAGGGGTGGGAGGCTGGAGAGAAGTAGAGGCCAGAAAAAATTGGAGGCCAAAAAGGGATAGGAGGATAAAAAGGGGTGGGAGGGCCAAAAGTGTGGGAGGCTGGAGAGAAGTAGAGGCCAGGAAAAATTGGAGACCGAAAAGGAGTGGGAAGCCAAAAAGGAGTGGGAGACCGGTGAGTAGTAGAGGCCAGAAAAAATCAGAAGTTGAAAAGGGGTGGGAGGCCAAAAAGGAGTGGGAGACCGGTGAATAGTAGAGGCCAGAAAAAATTAACATGCGAAAAGGGGTGGGAGGCCGAAAAGGTGTGGGAGGCCGAAAACGGGTGGGAGACTGGTGAATAGTAGAGGCCAGATGAAATTAGCAGCCGAAAAGGGGTGGGAGGCCAAAAAATGGTGGGAGGCTGGAGAGAAGTAGAGGCCAGAAAAAATTGGTGGCCGAAAAGGAGTGGGAGGCCAAAAAGGTGTGGGAGACCGGTGAGTAGTAGAGGCCAGAAAAAATCAGAAGTTGAAAAGGGGTGGGAGGGTAAAAAGGGGTGGGAGGCCAAATAAGGGTGGGAGGCTGGAGAGAAGTAGAAGCCAGGAAAAATTGGAGGCCGAAAAGGAGTGGGAGGCCAAAAAGGAGTGGGAGACCGGTGAATAGTAGAGGCCAGATAAAATTAGCAGCCGAAAAGGGGTGGGAGGCCAAAAACGGGTGGGAGGCCCAAAAAGGCTGGGAGGCTGGAGAGAAGTAGAGGCCAGAAAAAATTAGAGGCTGAAAATGAGTGGGAGGACAAAAAGGGGTGGGAGGCCAAAAAAAAGTGGGAGGCTGGAGAGAAATAGAGGCCAGAAAAAATTGGCGGCCGAAAAGGAGTGGGAGGCCAAAAATGAGTGGGAGAGCGGTGAATAGTAGAGGCCAGAAAAAATTAGCATGCGAAAAGGGGTGGGAGGCCAAAAAGGTGTGGGAGGCTCTAAAAGGGTGGGAGGCTGGAGAGAAGTAGAGGCCAGGAAAAATTGGAGGCCGAAAAGGAGTGGGAGGCCAAAAAATGGTGGGAGGCTGGAGAGAAATAGAGGCCAGAAAAAATTGGAGGCCGAAAATAGTGGGAGGCCAAAGAAGAGTGGGAGACCGGTGAATAGTAGAGGCCAGAAAAAATTAGCAGCCGAAAAGGGGTGGGAGGCCAAAAATGGGTGGGAGGCCCAAAAAGGGTGGGAGGCTGGAGAGAAGTAGAGGCCAGGAAAAATTGGAGGCCGAAAAGGAGTGGGAGGCCAAAAAATGGTGGGAGGCTGGAGAGAAGTAGAGGCCAGAAAAAATTGGAGGCTGAAAAATAGTGGGAGGCCAAAAAGGTGTGGGAGACCGGTGAGAAGTAGAAGCCAGAAAAAATCAGAAGTTGAAAAGGGGTGGGAGGGCAAAAAGGGGTGGGAGGCCAAAAAATGGTGGGAGGCTGGAGAGCAGTAGAGGCCAGAAAAAATTGGAGGCTAAGAAGGGGTGGGAGGCCAAAAAGTGGTGGGAGGCTGGAGAGAAATAGAGGCCAGAAAAAATTGGAGGCTGAAAAGGGGTGGGAGGCTCAAAAGGGGTGCGAGGATGGAGATAACTAGAGGGTAAAATATATTGGAGGCCGAAAAGCGGTGGGAGGCCAAAAAAGGTTGGGAGGCTGGAGGGAAGTAGAGGCCAGAAAAAAATTCGAGGCCAAAATGGGGTGAAAGGTCAAAAATGTTGGGAGTCTGGAGAGAATTAGAGGCCAGAAAATATTGGAGGCCAAAAGCAGGTGTGAGGCCAAAAAAGGGTGGGAAGCTGGTGGTAAATACAGGACAGAAAAAAATGGGAGGCTAAAATTTAGTGGGAGGCAAAAAGGGGTGGAAGGCCAAAAAGGTGTGGGAGGCTGGAGAGAAGTAGAGGCTAGAGAAAATTGGAGGCCGAAAAGGCGTGGGTGGCCAAATAATGGTGGGAGGCTGGATAGAAGTAGAGGCTAGAAAAAATTGGAGGATGAAATGGGGTGAGAGGCCAAAAAGGGATGGGAGGCTGGAGAGAAGTAGAGGCCAGAATATATTGGAGGCCGAAAAGGGGTGGGAGGTCGAAAAATCGGGGAAGGCTGGAGAGAACTAGAGACTGATTCCACCCGGACCCTATGTGGGGTTGCACCTGCCGCGGGTCACTGTTTCCCACCCGGACCCTATTCGCGGTTGCACCTGCCGCGGGGTAACAGTTTCCACCTGGACCCTATTTGCGGTTGCACCTGCCGCGGGTCACTGTTTCCACTCGGAAGCTATTCGGTGTTGCACCTCCCCCGGGTCACTGTTCCTACCCGGACCCTATGTGGGGTTGCACCTGCCGCGGGTCACTGTTTCCCACCCGGACCCTATTCGCGGTTGCACCTGCCGCGGGGTCACTGTTTCCACCCGGACCCTATTCGCGGTTGCACCTCCCCCGGGTCACTGTTTCCACCCGGACACTATTCGCGGTTGCACCTGCCGCGTGTCACTGTTTCCACCCGGACCCTATTCGCGGTTGCACCTGCCGCGGGTCACTGTTTCCACCCGGACCCTATTCGCGGTTGCAGCTCCCCCGGGTCACTGTTTCCACCCGGACCCTATTCGCGGTTGCACCTGCCGCGGGTCACTGTTTCCACCCGGACATTATTCGCCGTTGTATATGCCGCGGGTCACTGTTTCCACCGGGACCCTATTCGCGGCTGCACCTGCGCAGGTCACTGTTTCTGCGCGGACCCTATTCGCGGTTGCACCTGCCGCGGGGCACTGTTTCCACCCGGACCCTATTCGCGGTTGCACCTGCCGCGGGTTAACACTTTCCACCCGGACCCTATTCGCGGTTGCAGCTCCCCCGGGTCACTGTTTCCACCCGGACCCTCTTCGCGGTTGCACCTGCCGCGGGTCACTGTTTCCACCCGGACATTATTCGCCGTTGTATATGCCGCGGGTCACTGTTTCCACCGGGACCCTATTCGCGGCTGCACCTGCGCAGGTCACTGTTTCTGCGCGGACCCTATTCGCGGTTGCACCTGCCGCGGGGCACTGTTTCCACTCGGACACTATTCGCGGTTGCACTTGCCGCGGGTCACTGTTTCCACCCGGACCCTATTCGCGGTTGCACCTGCCGCGGGGTAACAGTTTCCACCCGGACCCTATTCGCGGTTGCACCTGCCGCGGGTCACTGTTTCCACCCGGACCCTATTCGCGGTTGCACCTGCCGCGGGTTAACACTTTCCACCCGGACCCTATTCGCGGTTGCACTTGCCGCGGGTCACTGTTTCCACCCGGACCCTATTCGCGGTTGCACCTGCCGCGGGTCACTGTTTCCAGCCGGACCCTATTCGGGGTTGCACCTGCCGCGGGTCACTGTTTCCACCCGGACACTACTCGGGGTAGCGCCTGCCGCGGGTCACTGTATCCACCCGGACCCTCTTCGCGGTTGCACCTGCCGCGGGTCACTGTTTCCACCCGGACCCTATTCGCGGTTGCACCTGCCGCGTGTCACTGTTTCCACCCGGACCCTCTTCGCGGTTGCACCTGCCGCGGGTCACTGTTTCCACCCGGACCCTCTTCGGTGTTGCACCTGCCGCGGGTCACTCTTTCCACCCGGACACTATTCGCGGTTGCACCTACCGCGGGTCACTCTTTCCACCCGGACACTATTCGCGGTTGTATCTGCCGCGGGTCACTGTTTCCACCCGGACCCTATTCGCGGTTGCACTTACCGCGGGTCACTGTTACCACCCGGACAGTACTCGGGGTAGCGCCTGCCGCGGGTCACTGTTTCCACCCGGACCCTATTCGCGGTTGCAGCTCCCCCGGGTCACTGTTTCCACCCGGACCCTATTCGCGGCTGCACCTGCCGCGGGTCACTGTTTCTGCACGGACCCTATACGCGGTTGTACCTGCCGCGGGTCACTGTTTCCAGCCGGACCCTATTCAGTGTTGCACCTGCCGCGGGGTAACAGTTTCCACCCGGACCCTATTCGCGGTTGCACCTGTCCCGGGTCACAGTTTCCACCCGGACCCTATTCGCGGTTGCACCTGCCGCGGGTCGCAGTTTCCAGCCGGACCCTCTTCGCGGTTGCACCTCCCCCTGGTCACTGTTCCTACCCGGACCCTATTCTGGGTTGCACCTGCCGCGGGTCACTGTTTCCACCCGGACCCTATTCGCGGTTGCAGCTTCCCCGGGTCACTGTTCCTACCCGGACCCTATTCGGTTGGAACTGCTCGGGTCACTGTTTCCACCCGGACCCTATTCGTGGTTGCACCTGCCGCGGGTCGCAGTTTCTAGCCGGACCCTATTAGGGATTGCACCTGCCGCGGGTCGCAGTTTCCACCCGGACCCTCTTCGCCGTTGCACCTGCCGCGGGTCACTGTTTCCACCCGGACCCTCTTCGGTGTTGCACCTGCCGCGGTTCACTCTTTCCACCCGGACACTATTCGCGGTTGCATCTGCCGCAGGTCACTGTTTCCAGGCGGACACTATTCGCGGTTGCACCTGCGCGGGTCACTGTTTCCAGGCGGACCCTATTCGCGGTTGCACTTGCCGCGGGTCACTGTTTCCACCCGGACCCTATTCGCGGTTGCACCTGCCGCGGGGTCACTGTTTCCACCCGGACCCTATTCGGTGTTGCACCTGCCCCGGGGTAACAGTTTCCACCCGGACCCTATTCGCGGTTGCACCTGCCGCGGGTCACTGTTTCCACCCGGACACTATTCGCGGTTGCACCTGCCGCGGGTCACTGTTTCCACCCGGACACTATTCGCGGTTGCACCTCCCCCGGGTCACTGTTTCCACCCGGACCCTATTCGCGGTTGCACCTGCCGCGGGTCACTGTTTCCACCCGGACCCTATTCGCGGTTGCACCTGCCGCGGGTCGCAGTTTCCACCCGGACCCTATTCGCGGTTGCATACCTGCCGCGGGTCACTGTTTCCACCCGGACCCTCTTCGGTGTTGCACCTGCCGCGGGTCTCTGTTTCCACCCGGACACTACTCGGGGTAGCGCCTGCCGCGGGTCACTGTTTCCACCCGGACCCTATTCGCGGTTGCACCTGCCGCGGGGTCACATTTTCCACCAGGACACTATTCGCGGTTGCACCTGTCGCGCATCACTGTTTCCACCCGGACCATATTCGCGGTTGCACCTGCCGCGGGTCACTGTTTCCACCCGGACACTATTCGCGGTTGCACCTGCCGCGGGTCACTGTTTCCACCCGGACCCTCTTCGCGGTTGCACCTGCCGCGGGTCACTGTTTCCACCCGGACCCTCTTCGGTGTTGCACCTGCCGCGGGTCACTCTTTCCACCCGGACACTATTCGCGGTTGCACCTGCCGCGGGTCACTGTTTCCACCCGGACCCTCTTCGGTGTTGCACCTGCCGCGGGTCACTCTTTCCACCCGGACACTATTCGCGGTTGCACCTGCCGCGGGTCACTGTTACCACCCGGACAGTACTCGGGGTAGCGCCTGCCGCGGGTCACTGTTTCCACCCGGACCCTATTCGCGGTTGCAGCTCCCCCGGGTCACTGTTTCCACCCGGACCCTATTCGCGGCTGCACCTGCCGCGGGTCACTGTTTCTGCACGGACCCTATACGCGGTTGTACCTGCCGCGGGTCACTGTTTCCAGCCGGACCCTATTCAGTGTTGCACCTGCCGCGGGGTAACAGTTTCCACCCGGACCCTATTCGCGGTTGCACCTGCCGCGGGTCGCAGTTTCCAGCCGGACCCTCTTCGCGGTTGCACCTCCCCCTGGTCACTGTTCCTACCCGGACCCTATTCTGGGTTGCACCTGCCGCGGGTCACTGTTTCCACCCGGACCCTATTCGCGGTTGCAGCTTCCCCGGGTCACTGTTCCTACCCGGACCCTATTCGGTTGGAACTGCTCGGGTCACTGTTTCCACCCGGACCCTATTCGTGGTTGCACCTGCCGCGGGTCGCAGTTTCTAGCCGGACCCTATTAGGGATTGCACCTGCCGCGGGTCGCAGTTTCCACCCGGACCCTCTTCGCCGTTGCACCTGCCGCGGGTCACTGTTTCCACCCGGACCCTCTTCGGTGTTGCACCTGCCGCGGTTCACTCTTTCCACCCGGACACTATTCGCGGTTGTATCTGCCGCAGGTCACTGTTTCCAGGCGGACACTATTCGCGGTTGCACCTGCGCGGGTCACTGTTTCCAGGCGGACCCTATTCGCGGTTGCACTTGCCGCGGGTCACTGTTTCCACCCGGACCCTATTCGCGGTTGCACCTGCCGCGGGGTCACTGTTTCCACCCGGACCCTATTCGGTGTTGCACCTGCCCCGGGGTAACAGTTTCCACCCGGACCCTATTCGCGGTTGCACCTGCCGCGGGTCACTGTTTCCACCCGGACACTATTCGCGGTTGCACCTGCCGCGGGTCACTGTTTCCACCCGGACACTATTCGCGGTTGCACCTGCCGCGGGTCGCAGTTTCCACCCGGACCCTATTCGCGGTTGCATACCTGCCGCGGGTCACTGTTTCCACCCGGACCCTCTTCGGTGTTGCACCTGCCGCGGGTCTCTGTTTCCACCCGGACACTACTCGGGGTAGCGCCTGCCGCGGGTCACTGTTTCCACCCGGACCCTATTCGCGGTTGCACCTGCCGCGGGGTCACATTTTCCACCAGGACACTATTCGCGGTTGCACCTGTCGCGCATCACTGTTTCCACCCGGACCATATTCGCGGTTGCACCTGCCGCGGGTCACTGTTTCCACCCGGACACTATTCGCGGTTGCACCTGCCGCGGGTCACTGTTTCCACCCGGACCCTCTTCGCGGTTGCACCTGCCGCGGGTCACTGTTTCCACCCGGACCCTCTTCGGTGTTGCACCTGCCGCGGGTCACTCTTTCCACCCGGACACTATTCGCGGTTGCACCTGCCGCGGGTCACTGTTTCCACCCGGACCCTCTTCGGTGTTGCACCTGCCGCGGGTCACTCTTTCCACCCGGACACTATTCGCGGTTGCACCTGTCGCGGGTCACTGTTTCCACCCGGACCATATTCGTGGTTGCACCTGCCGCGGGTCACTCTTTCCACCCGGACACTATTCGCGGTTGTATCTGCCGCGGGTCACTGTTTCCACCCGGACGCTATTCGCGGTTGCACTTGCCCCCCGGGTCACTGTTACCACCCGGACAGTACTCGGGGTAGCGCCTGCCGCGGGTCACTGTTTCCACCCGGACCCTATTCGCGGTTTCAGCTCCCCCGGGTCACTGTTTCCACCCGGACCCTATTCGCGGCTGCACCTGCCGCGGGTCACTGTTTCTGCACGGACCCTATACGCGGTTGTACCTGCCGCGGGTCACTGTTTCCAGCCGGACCCTATTCAGTGTTGCACCTGCCGCGGGGTAACAGTTTCCACCCGGACCCTATTCGCGGTTGCACCTGTCCCGGGTCACAGTTTCCACCCGGACCCTATTCGCGGTTGCACCTGCCTCGGGTCGCAGTTTCCAGCCGGACCCTCTTCGCGGTTGCACCTCCCCCTGGTCACTGTTCCTACCCGGACCCTATTCTGGGTTGCACCTGCCGCGGGTCACTGTTTCCACCCGGACCCTATTCGCGGTTGCAGCTTCCCCGGGTCACTGTTCCTACCCGGACCCTATTCGGTTGGAACTGCTCGGGTCACTGTTTCCACCCGGACCCTATTCGTGGTTGCACCTGCCGCGGGTCGCAGTTTCTAGCCGGACCCTATTAGGGATTGCACCTGCCGCGGGTCGCAGTTTCCACCCGGACCCTCTTCGCCGTTGCACCTGCCGCGGGTCACTGTTTCCACCCGGACCCTCTTCGGTGTTGCACCTGCCGCGGTTCACTCTTTCCACCCGGACACTATTCGCGGTTGTATCTGCCGCAGGTCACTGTTTCCAGGCGGACACTATTCGCGGTTGCACTTGCTGCGGGTCACTGTTTCCACCCGGACCCTATTCGCGGTTGCACCTGCCGCGGGGTCACTGTTTCCACCCGGACCCTATTCGGTGTTGCACCTGCCCCGGGGTAACAGTTTCCACCCGGACCCTATTCGCGGTTGCACCTGCCGCGGGTCACTGTTTCCACCCGGACACTATTCGCGGTTGCACCTGCCGCGGGTCACTGTTTCCACCCGGACACTATTCGCGGTTGCACCTCCCCCGGGTCACTGTTTCCACCCGGACGCTATTCGCGGTTGCACCTGCCGCGGGTCACTGTTTCCACCCGGACCCTATTCGCGGTTGCACCTGCCGCGGGTCGCAGTTTCCACCCGGACCCTATTCGCGGTTGCATACCTGCCGCGGGTCACTGTTTCCACCCGGACCCTCTTCGGTGTTGCACCTGCCGCGGGTCTCTGTTTCCACCCGGACACTACTCGGGGTAGCGCCTGCCGCGGGTCACTGTTTCCACCCGGACCCTATTCGCGGTTGCACCTGCCGCGGGGTCACATTTTCCACCAGGACACTATTCGCGGTTGCACCTGTCGCGCATCACTGTTTCCACCCGGACCATATTCGCGGTTGCACCTGCCGCGGGTCACTGTTTCCACCCGGACACTATTCGCGGTTGCACCTGCCGCGGGTCACTGTTTCCACCCGGACCCTATTTGCGGTTGCACCTGCCGCGGGTCGCAGTTTCCACCCGGACCCTATTCGCGGTTGCATACCTGCCGCGGGTCACTGTTTCCACCCGGACCCTCTTCGGTGTTGCACCTGCCGCGGGTCACTGTTTCCACCCGGACCCTCTTCGGTGTTGCACCTGCCGCGGGGTCACATTTTCCACCCGGACACTATTCGCGGTTGCACCTGTCGCGGGTCACTGTTTCCACCCGGACACTATTCGCGGTTGCACCTGTCGCGCATCACTGTTTCCACCCGGACACTATTCGCGGTTGCACTTGCCGCTGGTCACTGTTTCCACCCGGACCCTATTCGCGGTTGCACCTGCCGCGGGTCACTGTTTCCACCAGGACCCTATTCGCGGTTGCACCTGCCGCGGGTCACTGTTTCCACGCAGACCGCACTCCAGGTTGCACCTCCTCCTGCACACTTTTTCCACACCGATTCTATTGCAGTTTAAAACCCACATTACACGTTACACCTTAGTAACACCTTCCAATTACAACTGTAGGTTACAGCGTACACTGACACCTTAGGGTTACAGTTACACTGTACACCTTAGGGTTACAGGTTAGAGTTAGGGGGTGGAGTCAGGGGTGGGTTTAGATTTTCGGAGTGGACTCGGGGGTGGGCTCTAGGGTTAGGGGGTGGAGTCGGGGATGGGCTTAGTGTTAGGCGGTTGACTCAGGGGTGGGCTTAGCGTTAGGGGTGGAGTCGGGGCTGGGCTTAGGGTTAGGAGGTGGACTCAGGGGTGGGCTTAGTGTTAGGGGGTGGAGTTAGGGGTGGTCTTAGAAGTACGGGGTGGACTCAGGGGTAGGGTTATGGTTAGGGGGTGAACTCAGGCGTGAGCTTAGACTTAGGAGTTGGGCTCAGGGGTGGGCTTAGGGTTAGGAGGTGGACTCAGGGGTGGGCTTAGTGTTAGGGGGTGGAGTCGGGGGTGGGCTTACAGTTAGGGGGTGGAATCGGGGGTGGGCTTAGAGTTAGGGGGTGGAGACGGGGATGGGCTTAGTGTTAGGAGGTGGACTCGGGGGTGGGTTTAGAGTTAAGGGGTGGACTCGGGGGTGGGCTTAGAGTTAGGGGGTGGAATCGGGGATGGGCTTAGAGTTAGGGGGTGGACTCAGGGGTGGGCTTAGAGTTAGGGGGTAGAGTCGGGGGCGGGCTCTAGGGTTAGGGTGTGTAGTCAGGGGTGGGATCTAGGGTTAAGGGGCAGAATTGGGGGTGGACTCTAGGGTTAGGGGTTAGGGGTTGGGGTTAGGGATTAGGGTCAGGGTCAGGGGTTAGGATTAGGGGTTGGGGGTGAGGGTTTAGGGTGATGGTGAGGGGTTAGGGGTTAGGGTGAGGGTGAAGGTGAGGGGTTAGGTTTTAAAAAATAAAATTGGAGGCCAAAATGGGGTGGGAGGCCCAAAAGGGGTGGGAGACCAGAAAAAATTGGAGGCCGAAATGGGGTGGGAGGCCAAAAACGTGTGGGAGACCCGAGGGAAGGAGAGGCCAGAAAGAATTGGAGGCCGAAACGTGGTGGGAGGCCAAAATGTGGTGGTAGGCTGGATGGAAGTAGATGCCTTTAAAAGTGGAGGTTGAAAAGGGGTGGGAGGCCAAAACAGGGTGGGAGGATGGAGGGATGTAGAGGCCTCCCACCCCGTATCGGTTTCCCACCATGATTCAGTTTGAAATTTCTTCTGGCCTCTACTTCTCTCCAGCTTCCCACCCCTTTTCGCCCTCCCACCCCATTTCCACCTCCACTTTTTCTGGCCTCTACTTCCCTCTGGCCTCCACCCCATTTTGGCCTCACAGCATGATTTTGCATCCACCTTTCATGGCCTCTACTTCCTTCTGTCCTCCCACTATATTTTGGCCTTCCGCCCTGTTTCAGCATCCACTATTTTATGGCCTCTACTTTGCTCTAGCTCCCACCCTGTTTGGGCCTCCCACCATGGTTCTGCCTCTAATTTTTTCTGCCCTCTACTTCTGTCTGGCCGCCCACCCCATTTCGGCCTCCCACCCCGTTTCGGCCTCCACCTTTCCTGGCGTCTACTTCCCTCCATCCTCCCACCCCGTTTCGGTCTCTCACTCCTTTTTGGCTTCCACATTTTTCTGGCCTCTATTTCCCTTCCAGCCTTCCATTTTGGCCTCCCGCAGCTTTTCCGCCCCCTCCTTTATTCAGGTTTTTATGTGCTCTTTGCACTTCTGACACTTTGTCGCCCACCGAGCCCTTTTTGTTTCTCTCACCCCTTTTGGCACTCCACAGTTTTCTGCCCTGTACTTGCCCTTCAGCCTGTCACCTATTTTCAGTCTCCACTCTTTTCTGCCCTGCGAGTCCCCCCAGGACTCCTGGCATCAAAGGCCAAGGGTTCAACGGTAACCGGGCTCAAACATCCGGAGAGGTCCCGCCACGGCCGAATCCGGAGAGGCCCCAGAAAGGGAAAGAAGAAGAAAATCACGGCCATCTCGGCAGCACCCGCCTCCCACCACGGGAAGAGAGACCCCACTCTGCGGACGAGGAAGGAGCCCTCTTCACAGTCCACAGCGGGCCAGAGCGCCAACGAGCGCCGCAGGGTCCGCGCGCGTCACCCAGAGCGCGGCACGGCCACGCGGCACACGAGGGAGCGCGGCTACACGTACGGGAAGCCGCGTCTTCCCTTCGGGGCCCCGTCGCCGCTCTCACGCGTTTCGGGCTCTCCCCCGGCCCCCTCTCTCTCCCACACCGCCGTGATTTTTTTGCTTCCCTTTACCTCCGCTCTCCTTCTTCTCTCCCGCTCCCTCTTATTCTGTCTTCTGCTAGTTCTCCCTTTTTCTTTTTCTTTAGACGCCTTTGTCCCGCTTCCTCTCCTTCCGTTTTTTCATCCTCCGTCTCCCTCCCGTACCCCAGCACCGGCTTTTTCCTTTTCCGGTTCTTCGTCCCGGTCGGCATCGGCGTCTTTTCGCCCACGGCGTCTATTCGTTTGGCATCTTATCGTACGTCTCTTTTCGGTATCCGGTATCCCAAAGACGTGCGTCGTCAGCTTAGATCTCTTCTCGAGTTTTTCAGAGAAGAGGATCGCCTTCATCTATCGTCTAGGCATCTCCTATGGTTTTTTCTGTTAAGTTTGCAATTTTTTTTTTTGTTCTAGCAATTTAGGCGTCAGGCCGCTTCATACGCTTTATGATACATTTCACGGAATTCCACGTTTTTTTGGTGTTTTCTGTCCTTCGGGACTCTTAAGGGAGTCAGTCGGAGCGACGGTCAAGGTCACTCCGAATCATCGGCGACGCACAGTAAATAATTTATATCGGAACCGGTGATATTTCCGAGAAGGAATTCTTATAGGATCTAGTTCCGCTTCGTTCTTTAGCGCTGTCCGGGACACGATTCCATTATCACAGAATCACAGAATCACAGAATCAACTAGGTTGGAAAGGACCTTGAAGATCATCCAGTCCAACCATTCACCTAACACTGCCAGTTCCCATGTACAGCATATCTCTCAGCGCTATGTCGACCGTACTCTTAAACACCTCCAGGGATGGGGACTCTACCGCCTCCCCGGGCAATCCATTCCACTGCCTAATAACCCGTTCTGTAAAGAAATACTTCCCGACATCTAGTCTAAACCTTCCGTGGCACAGCTGGAGGCCACTCCCTCTTGTCCTATCGCTTGTTATTTCGTTAAAGAGACTCATCCCCAGCTCTCTGCAACCTCCTTTCAGGTAGCTATAGAGGGCCATGAGGTCTCCCCTCAGCCTCCTCTTCTCCAGACTAAACAACCCCAGTTCCCTCAGCCGCTCCCCGTACGACACGCGCTCCGGACCCTTCACCGGCTTCGTTGCCCTTCTCTGGACACGCTCGAGTAATTCAATGTCCTTTTTGTAGCGAGGGGCCCAAAACCGAACACAGTAATCGAGGTACGGCCTTACCAGCGCCGAGTACAGGGGCAAGATCGCTTCCCTGTCCCTGCCGGCCACGCTATTTCTGATACAGGCCAGGACGCCATGGGCCTTGTCGGCCACCCGGGCACACTGCTGGTTCACGTTCAGCCGGTTGTCAATCAACACCCCCAGGTCCCTCTCTGACCGGCAGCTCTCCAGCCACTCCTCCCCAAGCCCGTAGCGCCACCGGGGGGGCTTAGGCAGCACGCGCGGTCTCGCCGGAAAAGACGAGTCACCCCGCAGCATTTCGGTTTTCACGTAGGAAACTACAGCGCCTCGTTTTGGATAACGATATTATTATCGCATTTAGCCGACTACTTCCCCACGTAGCTTAGCACGATATCTGTCTTTTTCTATCTATACCCCAGAAAAACTAGGTTTCATTCCCATCCCGGTGACATCGCCGACACAATAGACTTAGAGAAAGAGCGGATATCGTCGTATCCGGTAAGGGTCGTTTTCTTCCTACGGCATTTTGCAGGTCACAAACTTAAGGCAGAGGAGAAAACTCCCAGCTGCTCCCACAGGTGCCTTTATGCCTTCTGGTGGTTCAGCCCTCCCCTTTCCCAGGTGATCATGGTCAGGGTGGTGGGTGGGGCCTGGGGTATATGAGCCACAGCCTCTCATCAGGGAGCTCATTCTGCTCTTGGGCCTCTCTGAGGTCAGTGCTCCGGTGTTCTTCAGAGTCAGTGGCAGATTTTGAGCCGAGGAAGCTCTTCATTCTGCTCTCGGGCCTCTCTGAGGTCAGTGCTCTGGTGTTCTTCAGAGTCAGTGGCAGATTTTGAGCTGAGGAAGATCTTCATTCTGCTCTCGGGCCTCTCTGAGGTCAGAGCTCTGGTGTTTTTCAGAGTCAGCGGCAGATTTTGAGCCGAGGAAGATCTTCATTGTGCTCTCGGGCCTCTCTGAGGTCAGTGCTCTGGTGTTCTTCAGAGTCAGCGGCAGATTTTGAGCCGAGGAAGCTCTTCATTCTGCTCTCGGGCCTCTCTGAGGTCAGAGCTCTGATGTTCTTCAGAGTCGGTGGCAGATTTTGAGCCGAGGCAGCTCTTTGGGCAGGTGTGTTTTAATAATCACAGAAATAGAGGTACCTGAGACAAGAGTTTCAGCATCAGTCAAGGTTCAGCAGTGTGTATAGTAGGAAGTAAACAGGTACATAGTAGGTTTTTTTCAGGTAAGTAATTTTGTATCTGTGGGGCGGGGCGGGTAAAACAGTTTAATAGCGTACACTTACATTTTTTCTTTTCATTCTAGATACATTGCATTTTCCTGACTTCATCGAAGACGGGACCTCGTTTTTTTTCCCTAGCGTCGGCGTATACATCGTAAGGCGTCGATATCATCCACATAAACGGGACCAAAGGGGAGAGGACGGAGCGAGGGTCAGAGCGAGCATCTCGTAAGCATCCGTATACGGAGTTTTAGCCTTTCTCAGAAAAACGGTGGGGACGTTTTAGCATTCGTCAGGAAAGAGGCAGGGACGTAAGGCACGGAGTCTTTCGGGATCCGGGACGGCTCATCGCGTTTCCCGATCGCCCGCAGAGCGCCGTATCGTCTCGCGGGCGCAGCGTAGGCAGCCTTTGGAATAGGATGAGCGTTTGAGGCGAACCGGGGCAGCGGAGAGGAGGGGCACGGGCCCGGCGTTTTCCCCCGAGCACAAATATAATATTCCATCTTTTGAAATCACAGGCGCCGTAAGCGACGACGGCCACGGCATCCGACACCGAAACCGGCACGGAGCGGGCGAGCCAAAAGGGCCACGCTTTCGAGGAGGAGGGCGTCGCGGAAGAGGGCCGCGTCGGCCGACACGACGCCGACCGGTCGCTCGCTTCGCGGACGTTCGGCGGACGACGCGGAGGAACCCGGCGACTCGGGAGCGTCCCGGTCGGCCGACGCGGTCGTCGCGGAAGACGGTCCGGCCTCCGGCCCTCTCAAAGCTAAGTCGAGGGTCCAGGGCGGGAAGGGTCCGGGAGGAAGGGGCAGGGTCGGGAATCGCAGGGAGGGCTTTTCGAGGTAGCGTAGGGGAGAGGACCGTCCGGGAGCTGCGCCCCATGCGCCCGTAAAGGGAGCGAGTCACTTTTCAGCACCAGAGTACCGTGGTCAGGGCAGTTCCAGCCCGCGTCCGTGTCGTCGTGTACTTTGCGTGTTCTGCGTTCCGTATCTTATACCGTGCCATCCTCAGGTCTAGACATCTCTGTAGGTCTTTGCGATCGTCGGGCATCTCTATAGCCCTCCCGAGAGTCTCGAGTACGTCCCCTCGTCGGCACGGCACCCGTCGAGCCCTTCTCGTCTCGCAATTATAACCGGAAGCGCGGATCCGTCCCGCGCGTGTCGCGTCGAGGACGTTCTCGAGCGGTCGTCTCTCGCAGGGGCGAGCTAGGCGGCGCCCCAGGCCGTGCTTTCGAGCGTCGTTTTGGCACCCGGTAGTCTTCCGGGGTTTCATCCCCACATCTTATGACTTAAAACCCGGCTTCTCACGCATCCGTCGTTCCAGTTTTGACGGTAACTTCGTCTCACGGGCCGCAGCGGTCGCCTCTCATTTTGGGGCCGCCATCGCGGCGCCGTAGGCCTTCTCCACCGGCGGCATCTTCCCTACGGCCGTCGTTCTCGTCGCTCGCCGTCTTCTCGCGTCACTCGTGGCGTCTGCGTTTGGCGTCTGTTCGCGTCCGGGTCGGACCCGTCCCGCCCAGGGGTTTAGCCATAGTAAAGACGAGGGGAGCGTGTAGTAACGCATCCATCCGCCCGGACGCTTTTGGCGAAGACCACGCGGTCCATCTCCGGGCGAGTAGCCGTAGAGAGCCTTCACGGTTATTTTCCTCGCGTTCGGCAGGCATCAGAGGGCGGACTCTGGCTCGCAGGGAGCGGGCGATCGAGCGGGTCAAACGAGCCTTAGCTTGCACGTGAGGCTCGGTACTTAGGATTTTGGGTATTTTAGCAGTAGTCAGAAGGGAGATGGAAAGGAAAGACAAACCTTTGGTCTCGTAAAAGTCTAGGTTAACACCGAGATGCCTTTCCTTACAGGGTTCGGGTCGTTTAAGAGCAAAGCGAGAAGCCGCTTCACGACGGGCGACGGAAGAGGTCAGAGGATCCGCGGGACCGGCTGCTCCGAGGGGCTCACGCCATTCCGGTTTTATTTTCTAGGCACGAATCGACGCGTGAAGCGGGATACCCGCGCCCTCGGACTTCGGCGAGGCGAGCGGTGACTGGCGTGCCCGAGCGGCAGTTCTTCAGGTGTCATAATAGTATCGTAGCTAAAATCATACCCCGTTTGAATCGCACAGGCGGCGACCGGGCCTCGGCACCGCGGACGGAAGAATCCGTCTCCGAGCGGCCGAGGTAAACGAGCAGGGGAGAGGAAGCTCCACGAGCGAGCCGAGGATCGGGGCGGCATCTCGCCGCGCGCTTTTACCTCTTTCTTTTGCAGGTGCCACGCTCCTTCCCGGAGCGTCGACGCCGCAGAGTCACGAGCGGTTTGAGAAAAGGCGAGAGAGTCGTTAAGCGGTCCGCCGGGACCCGAATCGCCGAGGATCGTGCGGCCATACAAACGACCGTTCGCCTTCGCTTTTGCGGGCGTCGCGAGGTCTCCGCTCGAACGGCGGAGGCTTCGAGACGAGTCGTCGGAAGAGAGGACCGGGAGGCCAGGTGCCGCCGAGCGGGCGATTGCTTACGAGTAGCATGGCGGCCGTGTTTCTCCAGTTTTTAGGCTTCCACGGGAGACGGGGGGGCGCAACGTACGGTTATCGGGAGCCGCGCGGCCATTCCGAGGAGGGCATCGCCGCGGTAGAGGTCGATACACGTCGGCGTGTCGGTGACCGGAGACGTTCTGCGTTACAGGTGATGAAGAGCAATGCCGTGACCGCAGGGAAACCCTGGTTAGATGACGTGCTCCCGATGAGGATGAGTTCTGGACCGTGCTCTCTGAAAGATAAGTCAAGGGGCCAAAGCAGTGGGTGGGGCGGGGCTAGAAGAGGGGGTAGGACATCGGGGTCGGCGGGAGGGCTCTTTAGGTTTTGTGAATTCTGGAGGCAGATAGCGGGCCTCGGGCCCGTGCGGGGCGGTGGCGCGTCTCTGGGCGGCGGCGGGCGGCGGCGCGTCTCTGGGCGGCGTCCGGCGGCAGCGCGTCTCTGGGCGACGTCGGGCAGCAGCGCGTCTCTGGGCGGCGTCGGGCAGCAGTGCGTCTCTGGGCGTCTCTGGGTGGCGTCGGGCAGCAGTGCGTCTCTGGGTGGCGTCGGGCAGCAGTGCGTCTCTGGGTGGCGTCGGGCAGCAGTGCGTCTCTGGGTGGCGTCGGGCAGCAGTGCGTCTCTGGGTGGCGTCGGGCAGCAGTGCGTCTCTGGGTGGCGTCGGGCAGCAGTGCGTCTGTGGGCGTTGTGTTTGGTTGTGTCTGATCTGAGTCTTACGCTGTCTGGCATTAAAGCAGCAAGAGCGGCGCATAGCTCTATATCTGTATTTCGTGAGCTTGCGAAGCCAGCGTTCACGTGAGCGGGAGTCGAGCAGATCTCAAGCGAATTGAGAGGTAACATGAGGGAAGCCTGTAAGTCAGCTTTTGCATTGTTCTTGCAGGCAACTTGCAACAAGACTGTAGAAATGGTGAGTGATACTTCTCGTGAGATATGTGCCCTGGCAAAGCAGCTCCGGGCCGAGCGGGCAGAGCCGTGCGGTATGCCTAGCGGGCGTTCCTTAGTTACGTGACGTGTCGATGTTTGTTTGTCTGGGCCTTCAGTGTTGAGGAGTCTCGGGCATACTCGCATCCCGCTCCGCGTGCAGCAGCTGTCCGTCTCATTCTGTACCGCTAAGAAGCGTGATGTAGAAGGTCAACGTTCCCGATCTAGTTTAGTCTTGTAGGTGGAATCGGTGGGTCTTTCACGCAGCTCTCGCTCAGGCTTAACCGGCAGGCGTAGTCTCTGCGATGCTCTGTGTCGTGAGGTCTTCTGAGGGATTCTTCCCTGTGTCATAACAGTCTTTAGTCTTTCCTAGCATTTTGTCTCTGTTGGTCACCGGGATGTTATCGCCCATCTTTCATCCAGAGTTCCGGTCGTCTCGCACGGCAGGCCACGCCGGGGCATACGCGTCACATCGTCTCGGCGTCGTCGTGTGTGCCGTCGGGCCGCGTCTTTCGGTGCGGCATTAATTCTACCCCGTGCGGCACTCTCGCGTCCTCGGGTCACGTTTGCGGAGCACGTAGATGCCCGCGTTAGCGGCGGAGCCGCTTTGCGTGTTTGTAGCCATTCCGTACGGGGCGGAACGGTCCCAGGAGGGGACGCTAACGTACCGGCGAGCGCGGCGAGCGGGCTCTAGAGTTCCTTCTTTTGTCTTTTGCAGGTACCACGGGGCTACCGGCATTCCAGAAGCGCATCCTTCCGTGAAGTTTGCCAGAGCGTACGACAGGAAGAAAAGAAGGACTGGGAGCGATGCACAGAGGGAAACGTATTCCTCTTCTTCTGAGGATGAGGGTCCGCAGCAGGGATCGAGCGGAGCGGCGGTGATGGCTCGAGGCGCACGATCGTGCGATTCTGGGCACAGTTACAGAATCGGGGCCATCCGCCACTCTGGCGGGTGACGGTTGGATAGAGTAGATGTGGAACGAGCGTTAGTTTTGGAAGGTGCTTATCATTGTATGTGAGGATGTTTTTCACTTCAGGGTATATTGATGTAGAAAGAGTTAAAGTGTCTTTTAAAAATAGTAAAGAAACTGTTGAGCAGGGGGATTTCTTAATCTCTTTGACCAGGTTTAAGTCACTTAGTCCCACCCGCTCCATCTGGTGACATTCACAGCCGGCGTTCAGGGGGAGGTCGGGCTCGGGCCATGGCGTTAGCGGGCGGGGTGAATTTCGAGGCCTTCGGGAACCACGTTCCGAGGAGCCACGGGGCGAGGGCCGGCGGCGGCGATCGGGTAGCGGGACGGGTTTGCCGGGAGCAGGGGGCGGTTAGCACGGTAGCCGAGCGAGCGGGGCGCTTGGAATGCGTCTGCCTGTGCGTGACTGTTTAAATTAATGTTGTTTTTGTTGCAGGTGGAGTTGAGTTTTTTGAGTAGTTAGGCAAAAACAATAAAATAGAATAAAAAAACCCCAGCCGGGGGAATTTTTTTTTTTTCCCCGGCTGGGTTTTTTTTTCCCCGGTCCCGGCCGGTCCGCGAGGCGACGATCGTTGCCAAAGTTTGGGTGCGGAGCGGCGCAGGGACGGGGTTTTTGCAGGCAGGGCGATCGGGGAGGCCACGGGAACGGCGTTCCCGAGGAGCCACGGGGCGAGGGCCGGTAGTAGCAGTCGGGTAGGGGGATGGGTTTGCCGAGAGCGGGGGGGTGGTTAGCGGGGTAGCTGAATGAGAGGTGTGTTCGGAATGTGTGTGTGTGTGCGTGCATGGCTGTTTAATGTAATTTTTTTTCTTCTTGCAGGTGGAGTATAGTTAGGCAAAAAAGCAATATAGAATAAAAAAACCCCAGCTGGGGGATTTTTTTTTTTTTCCCCCGGCTGGGTTTTTTTTTCCCCGGTCCCGGCCGGTCCGCGAGGCGACGATCGTCGCCAAAGTTTGGGCGCGGAGCGGCGCAGGGACGGGGTTTTCGCAGGCAGGGCCATCCGGGAGGCTCCCGGGAACGGCGTTCCCGAGGAGCCACAGGGTGAGGGCCGGTCGTGGCGGTTGGGTAGCGGGATGGGTTTGCTGAGAGCAGGGGGTGGTTAGCGGAGTAGCTGAATGAGAGCTGTGTTTGGAGTGTGTGTGTGTGTGTGTGTGTGTGCATGGCTGTTTAATGGAAATTTTTTTTTTCTTGCAGGTGGTGTATAGTTAGGCAAAAAACTAATATAGAATAAAAAAACCCCAGCCGGGGGATTTTTTTTTTTTCCCCCGGCTGGGTTTTTTTTTCCCCGGTCCCGGCCGGTCCGCGAGGCGACGATCGTCGCCAAAGTTTGGGTGCGGAGCCGCGCAGGGACGGGGTTTTTGCAGGCAGGGCCATCTGGGAGGACTCTGGGAACAGTGTTCCCGGGGAGCCATGGTGAGAGGGCTGGATGTGGTGGTGGGATAGTGGGACAGGTTTTCTGAGAGTAGGGGGTGGTCAGAGTGGTAGCTGAATGAGCGGGATGCTTAGAACGTGTCTGTGTGAGAATGACTGTGTAATGTAATGTGGGGTTTTTTGTTGCAGGTGGGGTAGAGTTTTTGGAGTAGTAAGGCAAGAAAACAATATGGAATAAAAAAATCCCAGCTGGGTTTTTTTCCCCCTCCTGTTGCTCCTTGCAGCGATGATCGTTGCCAAGGTTCAGGCATGGAGCAGTCCAGGGATGGGGTTTTCACAGGTGGGGTGATTTGGGAGGCTGATGGGAGTGGTGTTCTTGGCATCATGTATATCATAGTAGTCTCTGAACAGTTATGAATATATTTAGTAAAGATCTGATGGTAATATAGATGTGTGGAATGACCCTAAATGTTGGGAGGTAAAGCACCCCTTAGTGTTTTAGGGTTTATGAAGTCCATAAGCGTGTTTGTGTAATGTAGGTTCAATGAAGGTGTATTTGTTTTTTTTTTTTGAGGTTTAATTAGTAAGTAAAAGCTGGTTTGTAATGTTGCTGTAGCAAAGGCACATTTGCCACGCTCGTAAGGTTTACTAAGGAAAGAAAGGTTTTGCGTGGTGTAGGCTCCTCGAAGTGGTATTTGCTGTAGGTTGTTATGTTATTAAGTAAGTAAAAGCTATTCTGTAATGTAGCATTAATAAAGGTGTGTATGTTGGTGTTGGCTCCAGTGTGGTTTTTTTGGGGGGGGGAATAAAGGCGTGTATGTCGGGGTCGGCTCCTGTGTGGTTTTTTTGGACATCTGAATTTGTCTCTCTCCCCGCCTGACTTTGCCCCCCTTTGCGTTAGCCGTCATCTGACTTTGCCCCTCCGTCTCCGGCTTTGCGTCTGTCTTTGTCTCTTTGCCTTTGACCGTGCGTGTCGGACTTTGACCGTGAGAGTCGGGGTCGGATGTTGCCTTTGACTGTGTGCATTTGACTTGGACTTTGTGTTGGACTTTGACTGTGTGCATTGGACTTTGACTGTGTTGTAGTTTGTGTGCTGGACTTAGGCTTTGACTTTGAGAGTGTGCATTGGACTTTGAGTGACTGTCTTTGACTGTCTTGGACTTTGTGTGACTGTCTTGGACTTTGTGTGACTGTGTTGGACTGTCTTGGACTTTGAGTGACAGTCTTGGACTCTGAGTGTCTGTCTTGGACTTTGTCTTGGACTCTGAGTGACTGTGTTGGACTTTGAGTGACTGTGTTGGACTTTGTCCTGGACTCTGAGTGTCTGTCCTGGACTTTGAGTGTCTGTCTTGGAATCTGAGTGTCTGTCCTGGACTTTGTCTTGGACTTTGAGTGACTGTCTTGGACTCTGAGTGACTGTGTTGGACTTTGTCTTGGACTCTGAGTGACTGTCTTGGACTCTGAGTGACTGTCTTGGACTCTGAGTGACTGTGTTGGACTTTGTCCTGGACTCTGAGTGTCTGTCCTGGACTCTGAGTGTCTGTCTTGGACTCTGAGTGACTGTCTTGGACTTTGTGTGACTGTGTTGGACTGTCTTGGACTTTGAGTGACAGTCTTGGACTCTGAGTGTCTGTCTTGGACTTTGTCTTGGACTCTGAGTGACTGTGTTGGACTCTGAGTGACTGTGTTGGACTTTGAGTGACTGTGTTGGACTTTGTCCTGGAATCTGAGTGTCTGTCCTGGACTTTGAGTGTCTATCTTGGACTCTGAGTGACTGTGTTGGACTTTGTCTTGGACTTTGTGTGACTTTGAGTGACTGTGTTGGACTTTGAGTGACTGTGTTGGACTTTGAGTGACTGTGTTGGACTTTGTCCTGGAATCTGAGTGTCTGTCCTGGACTTTGAGTGACTGTCTTGGACTCTGAGTGACTGTCTTGGACTCTGAGTGACTGTGTTGGACTTTGTCCTGGACTCTGAGTGTCTGTCCTGGACTCTGAGTGTCTGTCTTGGACTCTGAGTGACTGTCTTGGACTTTGTGTGACTGTGTTGGACTGTCTTGGACTTTGAGTGACAGTCTTGGACTCTGAGTGTCTGTCTTGGACTTTGTCTTGGACTCTGAGTGACTGTGTTGGACTCTGAGTGACTGTGTTGGACTTTGTCCTGGACTCTGAGTGTCTGTCCTGGACTTTGAGTGTCTGTCTTGGAATCTGAGTGTCTGTCCTGGACTTTGTCTTGGACTTTGAGTGACTGTGTTGGACTTTGAGTGACTGTGTTGGACTTTGTCCTGGACTCTGAGTGTCTGTCCTGGACTCTGAGTGTCTGTCTTGGACTCTGAGTGACTGTCTTGGACTTTGTCTTGGACTTTGTGTGACTTTGAGTGACTGTGTTGGACTTTGAGTGACTGTGTTGGACTTTGAGTGACTGTGTTGGACTTTGTCCTGGAATCTGAGTGTCTGTCCTGGACTTTGAGTGACTGTGTTGGACTCTGAGTGACTGTCTTGGACTCTGAGTGACTGTGTTGGACTTTGTCTTGGACTTTGTGTAACTTTGAGTGACTGTGTTGGACTCTGAGTGACTGTGTTGGACTTTGCCCTGGACTCTGAGTGTCTGTCCTGGACTTTGAGTGTCTGTCTTGGACTCTGAGTGACTGTCTTGGACTTTGTCTTGGACTCTGAGTGTCTGTCTTGGACTTTGTGTGACTGTGTTGGACTTTGTCCTGGACTTTGAGTGTCTGTCTTGGACTTTGAGTGTCTGTCTTGGACTTTGAGTGTCTGTCTTGGACTGTGTTGGACTTTGAGTGTCTGTCTTGGACGTTGTCTTGGACTGTGAGTGTTGGAGTGTGTCTATCTGTCACTTTGTGGCTTTCTGTCTGTGTTGGGCTTTGACCTCTTTGTTGCATTGTGTCTCTGTCTGACTTTGTCTTCCTCTCAGTATTGCTCTCTGTCTCTTTACTTGGATGGTAATTAGCAGCAGTAGAACACACCTGTTGCCTGGGAGTAATAAGAAATAAAAAAATAAAATACAAATTAATAATAAATTACTCCCAGGCAATGAGGCAACAATCTAGTGCTGCACCACACTTATTATTTTTATTCTTTTCATATATACTGCTACATCACAAATGATTACCCACTCACACCTGCACACAATGAAACCCAACAACACAAGGTTAAGGGAGGAGCCAGGGGCAGGCCTTAGGGTTAGGAGAGGGGCCACAGGCAGGGGTTAGGGTTAGGGGGCGCGCCTTAGGGTTACAGGAGGAGCCATGGGCAGGGCCTAGGGTTAGGGGGCGTGCCTTAAGGTTATGGGAGGAGCCATGGGCGGGGCCTAGGGTTAGGGGGCATGCCTTAGGGTTAGGGGAGGAGCCATGGGCGGGGCCTAGGGTTAGGGGGCATGCCTTAGGGTTACGGGAGGAGCCATGGGCGGGGCCTAGGGTTAGGGGGCATGCCTTAGGGTTACGGGAGGAGCCATGGGCAGGGCCTAGGGTTAGGGGGCAGGCCTTAGGGTTACAGGAGGAGCCATGGACGGGGCCTAGGGTTAGGGGGCGGGCCTTAGGGTTAGGGGAGGGGCCACAGGCAGGGGTTAGGGTTAGGAGGCAGGCCTTAGGGTTAGGGGAGGGGCCACAGGCAGGGGTTAGGGTTAGGGGGCGTGCCTTAGGGTTAGAGGAGGAGCCATGGGCGGGGCCTAGGGTTAGGGGGCATGCCTTAGGGTTATGGGAGGAGCCATGGGCAGGGCCTAGGATTAGGGGGCGGGCCTTAGGGTTATGGGAGGAGCCATGGGCGGGGCCTAGGGTTAGGGGAGGGGCGATGGGCAGGGCCTAGGGTTAGGGGGCATGCCTTAGGGTTAGGGGAGGGGCCATGGGCGGGGCCTAGGCTTAGGGGCGTGCCTTAGGGTTAGGGGAGGGGCAATGGGCGGGGCCTAGGGTTAGGGGGCGTGCCTTAGGGTTAGGGGAGGGGCGATGGGCGGGGCCTAGGGTTAGGGGGCATGCCTTAGGGTTAGGGGAGGGGCCATGGGCAGGGCCTAGGGTTATGGGAGGAGCCATGGGCGGGGCCTAGGGTTAGGGGGCGTGCCTTAGGGTTAGGGGAGGGGCCATGGGCAGGGCCTAGGGTTAGGGGGCGTGCCTTAGGGTTAGGGGAGGGGCCATGGGCGGGGGTTAGGGTTAGGGGTTAGGGGTTAGGGGTTAGGGGTTAGGGGTTAGGGGTTAGGGTTAGGGGTTAGGGGTTAGGGTTAGGGTTAGGGTTAGGGTTAGGGTTAGGGTTAGGGTTAGGGTTAGGGTTAGGGTTAGGGTTAGGGTTAGGGTTAGGGTTAGGGTTAGGGTTAGGGGTTAGGGTTAGGGTTAGGGTTAGGGTTAGGGTTAGGGTTAGGGTTAGGGTTAGGGTTAGGGTTAGGGTTAGGGTTAGGGTTAGGGTTAGGGTTAGGGTTAGGGTTAGGGTTAGGGTTAGGGTTAGGGTTAGGGTTAGGGTTAGGGTTAGGGTTAGGGTTAGGGTTAGGGTTAGGGTTAGGGTTAGGGTTAGGGTTAGGGTTAGGGTTAGGGTTAGGGTTAGGGTTAGGGTTAGGGTTAGGGTTAGGGTTAGGGTTAGGGTTAGGGTTAGGGTTAGGGTTAGGGTTAGGGTTAGGGTTAGGGTTAGGGTTAGGGTTAGGGTTAGGGTTAGGGTTAGGGTTAGGGTTAGGGTTAGGGTTAGGGTTAGGGTTAGGGTTAGGGTTAGGGTTAGGGTTAGGGTTAGGGTTAGGGTTAGGGTTAGGGTTAGGGTTAGGGTTAGGGTTAGGGTTAGGGTTAGGGTTAGGGTTAGGGTTAGGGTTAGGGTTAGGGTTAGGGTTAGGGTTAGGGTTAGGGTTAGGGTTAGGGTTAGGGTTAGGGTTAGGGTTAGGGTTAGGGTTAGGGTTAGGGTTAGGGTTAGGGTTAGGGTTAGGGTTAGGGTTAGGGTTAGGGTTAGGGTTAGGGTTAGGGTTAGGGTTAGGGTTAGGGTTAGGGTTAGGGTTAGGGTTAGGGTTAGGGTTAGGGTTAGGGTTAGGGTTAGGGTTAGGGTTAGGGTTAGGGTTAGGGTTAGGGTTAGGGTTAGGGTTAGGGTTAGGGTTAGGGTTAGGGTTAGGGTTAGGGTTAGGGTTAGGGTTAGGGTTAGGGTTAGGGTTAGGGTTAGGGTTAGGGTTAGGGTTAGGGTTAGGGTTAGGGTTAGGGTTAGGGTTAGGGTTAGGGTTAGGGTTAGGGTTAGGGTTAGGGTTAGGGTTAGGGTTAGGGTTAGGGTTAGGGTTAGGGTTAGGGTTAGGGTTAGGGTTAGGGTTAGGGTTAGGGTTAGGGTTAGGGTTAGGGTTAGGGTTAGGGTTAGGGTTAGGGTTAGGGTTAGGGTTAGGGTTAGGGTTAGGGTTAGGGTTAGGGTTAGGGTTAGGGTTAGGGTTAGGGTTAGGGTTAGGGTTAGGGTTAGGGTTAGGGTTAGGGTTAGGGTTAGGGTTAGGGTTAGGGTTAGGGTTAGGGTTAGGGTTAGGGTTAGGGTTAGGGTTAGGGTTAGGGTTAGGGTTAGGGTTAGGGTTAGGGTTAGGGTTAGGGTTAGGGTTAGGGTTAGGGTTAGGGTTAGGGTTAGGGTTAGGGTTAGGGTTAGGGTTAGGGTTAGGGTTAGGGTTAGGGTTAGGGTTAGGGTTAGGGTTAGGGTTAGGGTTAGGGTTAGGGTTAGGGTTAGGGTTAGGGTTAGGGTTAGGGTTAGGGTTAGGGTTAGGGTTAGGGTTAGGGTTAGGGTTAGGGTTAGGGTTAGGGTTAGGGTTAGGGTTAGGGTTAGGGTTAGGGTTAGGGTTAGGGTTAGGGTTAGGGTTAGGGTTAGGGTTAGGGTTAGGGTTAGGGTTAGGGTTAGGGTTAGGGTTAGGGTTAGGGTTAGGGTTAGGGTTAGGGTTAGGGTTAGGGTTAGGGTTAGGGTTAGGGTTAGGGTTAGGGTTAGGGTTAGGGTTAGGGTTAGGGTTAGGGTTAGGGTTAGGGTTAGGGTTAGGGTTAGGGTTAGGGTTAGGGTTAGGGTTAGGGTTAGGGTTAGGGTTAGGGTTAGGGTTAGGGTTAGGGTTAGGGTTAGGGTTAGGGTTAGGGTTAGGGTTAGGGTTAGGGTTAGGGTTAGGGTTAGGGTTAGGGTTAGGGTTAGGGTTAGGGTTAGGGTTAGGGTTAGGGTTAGGGTTAGGGTTAGGGTTAGGGTTAGGGTTAGGGTTAGGGTTAGGGTTAGGGTTAGGGTTAGGGTTAGGGTTAGGGTTAGGGTTAGGGTTAGGGTTAGGGTTAGGGTTAGGGTTAGGGTTAGGGTTAGGGTTAGGGTTAGGGTTAGGGTTAGGGTTAGGGTTAGGGTTAGGGTTAGGGTTAGGGTTAGGGTTAGGGTTAGGGTTAGGGTTAGGGTTAGGGTTAGGGTTAGGGTTAGGGTTAGGGTTAGGGTTAGGGTTAGGGTTAGGGTTAGGGTTAGGGTTAGGGTTAGGGTTAGGGTTAGGGTTAGGGTTAGGGTTAGGGTTAGGGTTAGGGTTAGGGTTAGGGTTAGGGTTAGGGTTAGGGTTAGGGTTAGGGTTAGGGTTAGGGTTAGGGTTAGGGTTAGGGTTAGGGTTAGGGTTAGGGTTAGGGTTAGGGTTAGGGTTAGGGTTAGGGTTAGGGTTAGGGTTAGGGTTAGGGTTAGGGTTAGGGTTAGGGTTAGGGTTAGGGTTAGGGTTAGGGTTAGGGTTAGGGTTAGGGTTAGGGTTAGGGTTAGGGTTAGGGTTAGGGTTAGGGTTAGGGTTAGGGTTAGGGTTAGGGTTAGGGTTAGGGTTAGGGTTAGGGTTAGGGTTAGGGTTAGGGTTAGGGTTAGGGTTAGGGTTAGGGTTAGGGTTAGGGTTAGGGTTAGGGTTAGGGTTAGGGTTAGGGTTAGGGTTAGGGTTAGGGTTAGGGTTAGGGTTAGGGTTAGGGTTAGGGTTAGGGTTAGGGTTAGGGTTAGGGTTAGGGTTAGGGTTAGGGTTAGGGTTAGGGTTAGGGTTAGGGTTAGGGTTAGGGTTAGGGTTAGGGTTAGGGTTAGGGTTAGGGTTAGGGTTAGGGTTAGGGTTAGGGTTAGGGTTAGGGTTAGGGTTAGGGTTAGGGTTAGGGTTAGGGTTAGGGTTAGGGTTAGGGTTAGGGTTAGGGTTAGGGTTAGGGTTAGGGTTAGGGTTAGGGTTAGGGTTAGGGTTAGGGTTAGGGTTAGGGTTAGGGTTAGGGTTAGGGTTAGGGTTAGGGTTAGGGTTAGGTTAGGGTTAGGGTTAGGGTTAGGGTTAGGGTTAGGGTTAGGGTTAGGGTTAGGGTTAGGGTTAGGGTTAGGTTAGGGTTAGGGTTAGGGTTAGGGTTAGGGTTAGGGTTAGGGTTAGGGTTAGGGTTAGGGTTAGGGTTAGGGTTAGGGTTAGGGTTAGGGTTAGGGTTAGGGTTAGGGTTAGGGTTAGGGTTAGGGTTAGGGTTAGGGTTAGGGTTAGGGTTAGGGTTAGGGTTAGGGTTAGGGTTAGGGTTAGGGTTAGGGTTAGGGTTAGA